>NC_140071.1:34559728-34959728 GCF_964194135.1 Talpa europaea
TTTGTCATGCATTATGTATGTGTGTGTTGTTTAATTTTATAATTATGACCATAGTATATTTTGTATTTGTTGAAACAAGTGAGCAAAAGAGAAACTATGCTTACTCTTGGTTCCTGACATTGCTGTGGTTGGCTACTTTTGCTAATGATTATATCTTCACTTTAATTTTTTTTATCTTTTTTTTTTTCCCTTCACTGCATTTGTACCCTGTTCTTACTAGGAACAATAGAATCATATCTGTGTGTTTTTGCCCTAGTTCTTTCCAACTAAGTATACTTTCTGAGAAAGAGAGATACTAATCTAAGGGTATCTATAGAATTTTTACAGTCTCAGAGACATTATTATAAGGGGCTGCTGAATTTCCATGAGCATGGAGTAACTGTAGGGCATAATGATGTTAAAGCATTGCTTGAGCTTAAAGCACAAACACATCTCCTGGGATTTAGTTAAAACTGCAACTTTTTGGGTGGGGCCTGAGATCACACATTTCTATTAAGTTCCCAGGAGGTGATACTGTTCCTGCTTGCTGATGGTCTCAGGACCATCTTTTCAAGTAGCAAGGCCTTTGAACCAAGTATCATGCTTTGAATGGCAAAAGAATTTGAAGGTGTGGCTTCACAATGTATTAAAGGCTTTTAAAGAGACATTATTTACTTGAGGATATTTAGAAACCATTTTATCAGGAAGTTCACAACAATGAGAAGCAGGGTGGTATTCACATATGGACTTTATTCTGCCCTTCCCCTAGAAAAAGTGTTGGTGGCTCACCACTTACAGGGTAAGGACTCTACTCCTTGATACATGAGCAATGCCCATCATGCTCTCTGGCGATGGGCCAACTCATCTGCTTTGTCTTGTCCTGCCTTCGCCCAGCTTAGTATGCTCTAACTCCCAGTTATTCGTATTTTAGTCTGGGTTGTGGACACTACATTTGTATAATTATAACAGCAATGTCCCTGTAGAAGTGTCCTAAGGAGAGAAACAGCTGTTCCAACATAAATGACCTTTCAGTTGTCTTATATGCCAAGGCTTTTCCTAGTACAGAATCTTTGAAATGTTTGTTGTGTCTACAGTGTTCTTCCTTTCCATTTTCCTGGCAACTGCTAGTCATATTTTAGCTTAAATATCCCTTCTTAGAAAGTCATCTTTGATCATTCCATAAGTTCCCACCATAATTTCTTTTGTAACACTTGTTAGGATTTTAAGGGAAAGATTAACTTACATCATTATGTATTTAATGTCTGTCTCAGACACTGCAAGTTCCAGAAGGTAGAGACAGCTCACATTCTATTCCAAATGCTTGGTTTGGTTCTCATTGCTTCAGAATAGTATTAAGCACATAGTAAGTGCTTAGAAAGTACATGTTGAATGCATAAATGGAGACCAATTAAATTCCCATAACAATTGTTTATTCTTTTACTTTCTGCTATCTCTAAATTTCAATCTCCTCATTTATAATATCAAACTTATGTGTTCATTTTTAGATTTAAAGTAATAAAGAACCATAATTTGACACATAGTGGTTACTTAATGTGTATTCTTTCTTTCTTTTGTACTGAATGCCTGAAAGAATATGCCTGATGTACTTTACTTCTCTGGTTATTCTTGAGTTAGCTAGACAGTAGTCTCTCCCTCTGCCTCTCAGAAACTATCCTCTCTAGTAAACATATATACTTAATGTTTCCTGGGAGGTGAGGTTTGCTTTTAGACTTCTGTGTGGCTAGAAGGCTATTGTCCCAGTTGTTGTGATGTGTGAGTATTTGGAAAACTGAGCCCAATATTCCCACATTCTGTATGCTATAGAACTCCTTGAGACTCTTAATGTGTATAGCTTGTGAGGCTAACAGTATGAAATTGACTATGATATTGCACCTACACAAAATCAAATCGAGTCTGGTTTGACAGTGGATGAAATATTTTATGTGCTATCTCTTCATGACACCCAGGAAATTCCTAACATAACTACAGGAATATGTCTTTAGCAGTTAATGTACTTTTAGTGTTAGCATATAAAATATTTAGACAATGCATTACAAATGCCACTATTGTCATGGATTTATGTTTTTCCCAACAACTCAAAGTGATTTTTAATATATTATCTCATTTATTGTACTTGGATTATTGGAACCATTTTGAAAATGAGGAAACTTAGATGCAAAGAAATTAAGTAAATAGCTCACTTGAAGTTTAAATGTTTTTGTTAGAAACAAAAGAATAGCCTTTATTTTCTGAGTATATTATTGTATTTTTACTGAATTCTAAAATGAAAAAATGATACTTTGTGGAGATGATTATTCATAGAAATAAGAACTAATATTCTTTTTTCCTAATTGTATTTTTTTTCCTACTATGAATTAGGCACTGCTTTTGGTCTTTTATTGTAGCATATAGTTATACATACAGATCATAAATAGGGACAAATATAGTCTGACTTTAAAATGAGGAAACTAAAAGTTAAATTTGTTTTTTTTGAAGATTTATTTATTTATACAAGAACTGGGGTACAGGTCAGAGGCACAGGAGGGGGAGAGAATTCACCAGAGACATAGTGGGGAGCAGAACAGGCAGATGGACCAAAGACACTGCTGAGGGGAGCAGTGGGCGAGACAGGAGAAGTCTGCTGCACCATGTGGGTTTCTCCCTGGCCGGCCAGGAATCAGGCTGCAGAGACTATGGACAGCTTCACAGCACTGTGCTCAACCCGCTGCATCACTGGGGAGGCCCAAATTTGATTATTTAAAGTAAAGATGTCATCAGGATTATAGACAAGTCTGCTACTTTGCATGCATTCTAAACACAGTGATATCTAGCTTTTTGCAGTATGGAACCAGTCAATAGAACAAACACTTGAGGGCCTCCCCAGTGGCGCAGCGGTTGAGCGCTGGGTTGCGAAGCTGCCCGCGGCCTCTGCGGCGCCGGTTCGATCCCCGGCTGCTCCCCGGCCACCAGAGGAGGGTCCCACATGGCGCGCAGACTCTCCTGCCGCCCGCTGCTCCCCTCAGCAGTGTACTTCGGTCCTCTGTCTGCTCTGCTCCCCGCTCTGGCTCGGTGAATTCTCTCACCCTCCCGCACTTCTGACTGTACCCAGTGCATGTATAAACACAAACAAACAAACAAACAAATAAATAAATAAATAAATAACATGCCTCTATTTAAAAAAAAAAAGAATAAACACTTGATAAAAATAATATGCAACCATTAAAGCCATGCTTTACAAGAAACTTAATATTACATTTCAAGTATTTTCTCATGTTAATTGAAAAAAGTAATTTGCCAAAGAGTAGGGAATTTTTCAATAGAGGTGATTTGCAATATTGAGTGTAAAATATTGACCCAATTAGAGAATACCTACAACTAATTGTATTATTTTTATCAAGATAACATTGGCTGACAATACTGTATTTAATTCAAAGGTATACGGTCACTTATCTTCAGATATGTGTTACCATACCACATCCACAATGAAGCACCCATATTCCATCCTAATCCACTGCTCTCTCTCCTCCTTTTGTTCCCCATCCCCACCTTCCTCCTCTAGTTGTCTCAATTCTGCAGTCAGATTTCTAGGGAATGTTTGATTTTGATTATGTCTGTTCATTGTTTTGTTTTTTACATTCTACTTATGACTGAGAACTTCTGGTATTTGTCTTCCTCCTGGCAAATATATCACTTAGTATGATCTCCTCAAGTTTAATTCATGTTGTCACAAATGCTAAGTTTTTGTCTTTTTTATAGCTAAGTAGTATTCCATTGTGTATTTATTGGTTTTTTTTTTTTAAGATGTATTTATTTATTTATTTATACAAGCACTGGGGTACAGTCAGAAGCGCGGGAGGGTGAGAGAATTCACCAGATCCAGAGCGGGGAGCAAAACAGGCAGAAGGACCAAAGTACACTGCCCGGGGAGCAGTGGGTACAGCAGGAGAGGTCTGCGCACCATGTGGGACCCTCGCCAGTGGCCGGGAATCGAACCGGCACTGCAGAGGCTGCGGGCAGCTTTGCAGCCCAGCGCTCAAGTGCTGTGCCACTGGGGGAGGCCCCCCATTATGTATTTATACCCCATCTTCTTAATTACTTGTCCTTGGGCACTTAGGTTGTTTCATAACTAGCCTATTGTAAATAGTGTTGCAGTGAAAATAGGAGTACATACATTACTTTGATTTAATGTTTTACTCTTCTTCAGAAAGATACCTTGGAGTAGGATTGTTGGATCAAATATCTATTTTTAATATTTTCAGAAAGTGCCATATTGTTTTCCATAAGAGCTAGATCAGTCTACATTCACCAACACTGTACAAGGGTTCCTTTTTCTCCATATCCTTGCCAAATCTTAATGTTCCTGGTTGTGGGTTTTTTTTTAGATTTATTTTTATTTTTGCATTCAAGAATTGGTCTGAGGTAAAGGCAGGGGGGCGGGGGTGATGAGAGGATTCACCAGAAACAGAGTGGGGAGCAGAACAGGCAGATCTACAAAAATAAACTGCTAGGGGAGCAGCAGGTGAGACAGGAGAAGTTTGTTGCACCATATATGGATTAACTCCCTGGCAGCAATTGAACTCAGGCCACAGCGGTGATAGCCCTGAGATTTAGCCCCTAGGCTACCAGGGAGGCCTTGTTCCTGCCTTTTGGTGGATCATTCTCAAAGGTGTGAGGCGGTATCTTATTGTGGTTTTGATTCACATTTCCCTTATGATGGGTAATGATGAGCATTTTTTCATGTTCTTGTTGGCCATCTGTATGTCATATTTGGAGAAGTGTCTATTCCAATTGCCCAATTATTAATCTCTTGAATAATTATTTCTTGATTCATAATGTACCTTTCTAGTTTATGCATTAAATATCAGCCTCTTTAAGACTATGGAAGCTTCTTCCTCTCTTAAATAAAGTAGAGATAATATTTACTTTATAGAGGTATGTATATAAAACTCTTAACTGAGTGGTCACACTATTGTAGGCTATCGCCCATCTCATCATAATCACAGACCTGAATCTGGGACTGTATTTAAAAAAGGTAGAAATCTAAAGTTTATTCAGATATTGAGAAAAATAGCATAGAATAAGTTTCAAGTGTTGAACTTCAGTTTCTATGTAAGTATTTTAGAATATTAAGTAAGAAAACAATTCCCAGGGAAGAACTTGGGAAAGTAAAATCCTGAAAAGAATGATTTTTTTTTTTTGTCTTCAAATACTTAAGTCCTATTTCATATAGCTTCTTAAAAATTTCAAATTTTGCCAAAATGAGAATAGTTCAAAGGGACACAAAAGTAATAATCAAGTTATATTTAATTAAAAGCTTGTCAATAAATGACAAGTCTTTATATTTATTGTTAGCTCTTTTTACAAATTACTGCAAGATTTTTGAAACTAATTTTCAAGTTAGGTTTTAATCTTATTTTTGTTAATTTTCATAGGAAACTAAGCTGCGAGTGTCAAATTTAATGCTTCCCTTATGCAATTTTTATGACTCCACCTGCCTTTTCTTGGACATTTACTTATTGGCCTGGTGTTTTAGGTTTTGAGTCCTTGTTTCATTTGCCACATTTTTAAAATTCTTCCACTTTCTAAGGCCTGTGTCTAAAGTCCTTCAGCCTCGTCTCTTTGGTTGGGGATGCTCATTAGTGCCTGGTTAATTCAGCCTCCCTGAGTTCATGGCACACTCTTCCAAAACATTGCTGCCAAATCCATTTTAGTGACTCAGCAGGAGCTTGTCATTAACAGCATTCTTGTAGAAAGTAAAAATTAAGCAGTATTGGAAGGGAAAGAGCTAGTGTACCATGTTTGTGTAAATCTTGGGTAGCAATAAACAGTCTCCTCGTAGGTTGGTGGTCGCATTCCTTGCCTGACACCACCCTTCCTTTGAAGTACAAGTTCTTTTCTCAAAGGATGTTTAAAATAATGTCTACAATGTAAAGAGCCCTGAAGTGTTATTGAAAAGATGGTGTTCCAAATATTACATTTGTTTATACAGTCTATAACCATTTGATAGATAAAGGAGAAGATAGGTGCAATTAAAGAAAAAGGAGAAGTTGGATGGAATTCAAAGAGGCAACTTTATTATTAGTAAAACCTGGGTTAGAGAATGTGACTTTTAAAGATGTGGTTTGCTAACAATACTCTTCAGAATTAAGCTCATGCCTTCATCACTTCAACCATCCTAGCTTTCCTACCAAACCACCCATGGAACTGAAAACCTCAAGATTCCTTTCTAGTGGCAGAACATCCCCTAATAAACTAAATGGAGGGCAAAACAGGCCAGAATGCAACCCTTGCAGTCAGGCAGATCTCCATGCCTGAATCCACCAAGCAGTTCCAACTCACCACTGAGAAGAGTCTCTCCTCTTTCCTTAAAATGACTGAGGGGAATTGTGAGTACATTAAGGATGGGGGTGCAATAAGAGAGTCCAGATATAGGTGAGATGTAGCTCTGATGGGAAAGTAGCTAGCTCTTGTGTAAATTATTGCTAGAAGGATGAAATAAAGTGGAATGACATTTATTTGAGCAATGAGTTCTTAGGAAGATCTTAAATTCATTGATTTTTATCTCCTACTGTTAGGCGCCCATAAAAACATACAGGATTTTATATTAAGTAAATAAATGTTCACTTCAGAAGGCAGAGGACAGAGGAAAAGACTAGACCTACATGAGGAGGAAAAGAGAAAGGATTAGGTTAAAATAATAAAGCTCTAGCTGAATCTTTTTGAGAGGGAGAGAGGCTATCAGAATGAAGGAGAACACATGAAGCATGAGGAACTCAAAAACTAAGGATAAACAGTATTTGTGGATCCTGGCAAAGGTATGGGTTTTGGTTTTTATGAGGTTTCTAGTGCAAAGACCTTAAAAACATCTGGAATCTTCTGGAATCACTTTCCACCTAGGCCTTCTTAGACAGTGGGGTGAATTTCAACTTAGAAATTATCTTGGAATATTGGGATATTGAAACCAAGAGAATGTGGTCATAAGGAAATTCAGAGAAGAGGGTTTCCCAGGAGTAGAAAAAAGAAAGGATATAGTAGATATGAGCAATATGAGGCTTGAGGGAAATAAAAAAAATCTTTAAATGTTATGACTAGGGGGTAAATAAGTATCCTTCTACAAAGCCAATTTCTTTTTTTTTTTTTTTTAAGATTTATTTATTTATCCATACAAGAACCAGGGCACAGACCAAATGGGCGGGAGGGTGAGAGGATTCATCAGAGACAGAGCGGGGAACAGAACAGGCAGATCTACTGAAATACACTGCTGAGGGGAGCAGCGGGCGAGACAGGAGAGGTCTGCCGCACCATGTGGGACCCTCGCTGGCCGGCTGGGATCGAACTGGCAACTGCAGAGGCTGTGGACAGCTTCACAGCGTGGTGCTCAACTGCCTGCGCCACCAGGGGAGGCCCAACAATGCCAATTTCTAATGGACCAAAATCAACAAAAAAATGCTGAAATGTTTCTCCCTTTCTCCCTTCCTTTTTTCTTTCTTTAGTTAAAGCATGAAACATATAACACTGTTCTAGGTGCTGTTGGAAGATAGAGACAAGAAGCACATCCATAGAAAGTCCCATAATAAAACTACTAGAGAGGAAATGAGTTAATGCACTTGAAAGTATAGAATGCTACATGAAATGAAGATGTTTTGCATTAAGGTGATAAATTACCACCTGCCAAATACCTGGTTGGACTGCATACTTTGCATTCAGAGGTTACTGTCAATAAAACATCAAAGCAGGCCTTGAAAGATTTGAGATTCCGGTTTAACACAAACAGACCAATTCTTACCACCTTAATCTTGGAGCAAGTTGCTTTATTTGTTGCAATTTTACTTTGTTCATCTTAAATTGGGATAATCAGCACCCATTCTAGAGATAATTATGAAAAGGAAATAAAATATAAAGTGAGTTCTTTGTGAATAGTAACTATATTTTTATGGAATGACTGCAAATTTCAACATACTTATATGTGCAGAAATACCAAAATTGCCTATTGCCTCCAAATCAATTTTTTGAGGATTCTGAACCCCATCCAATGGGACTGAACATTTAACTATAGATATTCTTAAGGCTCCCTTCTTTATTTTAGGGTAGTATAGAAGTTCCTTCAAGGAGCCTTTCTGGTGGCACAGGGGTTAAGCACCGCACTATGAAGCAATCCGCAGTCTCTGCAGCAAGAGTTCAATCCCAGGCCGGCCAGGGAGCAACCCACATGGCACAGCAGACCTCTCCTGTCTCACCCGCTGCTCCCCTCAGCAGTGTATTTCAGTCAATCTGCCCGTTCTGTCCCCCACTCTGTCTCTGGTGAATCCTCTCACCACACTCCTACCCCGCGTCTCTGGCCTGCACCCCAGCTCTTGCATGCATAAATAAATAAATCTTTAAAAAAAAAAAAAAAAGAAGTTCCCCAGATATCCTTTATCCCTATTCCAGTGGTGCAGGGACTGAGTCTGTGTCAGGGTCCAGCTTCCCTCATGCTTCACCCAGTCAAGCCTCCCTCAGTGCTGCCAGAGAACAGGGTGCTTGTGATCCCTCTTGCACCCCCAGAGCCTTCGCTCTCCAGGCTTAGAGCATCTCCTCTTCCTGAGCCGTCTATCTACCTGCCGGGACACATAAGATTCCATCTGGGTACCATAGGATAATGCCAATATTTTACCTTTTAAGGCCTGCAAAAATGGCTAGTTCATGTAGTTCAAACTAATAAACTATTCAATAGATTCAGCTTTTCTTTTTAAAGTCTAGGAGCACAACTGACTTCAATCTATATGTGCTTTTCAAATAGCAAATTTCCCTGAAGCGAGTAAACAGAAATACACTTTATTCCAAGGCAAAGAAAAATAGAAAGTAATATTTCTTTGAAGTATCTTGCACATTTTATATGATAACAAGTGATAACAATACTCATTATTTTGTTGTAACTAGCCCTTGTATCCAACACCCTTTCTCCATCTGTGTTGTCTTCATGAATCACAGGGCCATTGATTATTCATGTTGCGTTGATTGTCTAGTTTCTTCTCCTACCCCCATCACACCAACTATACTTCAGCCATGCTGCCAGTCTCACCATCAGCTACCTGTCTTCTCACCCATTACACCAATCTTCTGTCTTTTTGGAAAGTACTCGCACCACTGTCTTGCCATGCTGATAAACTTCTGTCTTTATGCTTTAGTGACTTCTCTGTGTCCCCTGAAAATATTTAAGATCTCATTCTCTTTATTTCCATAGTACTTTAAGGCTTTAAGACTTAAGATTATTAAATAATTTATCATCCAAACGGGGGACACTTTTAAGAGGGACAGAAGATGATACTAATAATTACATCAGAGCATCAAACGTAAACCAGGATTGCCCCAGGAAAACCAGAGTGTATGGTCACCCCACTTATCCTTAGATTTCTGTAATAATTGTTTACATTTACCATTCCCTCCCCCCATAAACACACACACAGAGTCAGTGAATCACTGGAGGCAGGTATAGGACCCAGCATCTAATACAGTGATGGCTGACACGTTGATTGATTGATTGATGAAAACAAATCACAGCTATTTTTTTTAGAGCTGAACATTCTAGACTAGTGAAATGGCTTAACCAAAAAAAAAAAAAAAGGAGATGAAGGGGAATATTTATAAGAAAGTAAACAATCAAATCTAGGTGGAACTGATGATTGGAGATTAGGATGTATGTAACATGGAAAAAGATTACAGAAAGTCTTGATTATCAGATTAAGGAATTTCTAACTAAGTGGAGAAATGGAAAGGTTTATACTGGAAACATGATATCTCATAATCATACATAAGATAAATTAGAGGGAAAAGGAGAGGGACAATTGCATAAAAAGAATTGAAACTGTGAATGCCTGCACTAGGACTGTTTGTTATTTAACTTTTTGATAGTTGATGAAAAACTTAGAAACCCTTTAGATAGCAATGATAGAAGTCCAAATTAGACTGGTTTAACAAAATGGACATTTATTGGCTCGGCTAACAAATACACAGGTATTTGTTGAGAACCTGCTGGATCCAGGTTCTCAAGCCCTGTCATCGCGTTATGAGGAAACTGGGTTCTGTTTCTTACCATATCTGACTTGTTCTCAGTCAAGTTCTCCCCAAAATGGCCATCAGTAACTGAAAGTCTATTTCCAACAGTTCAGCTACCCCAATGGAAAGACAGCACCACTTTATCAACAGTTTCAGCAAAAATCCTGAAAAAAAAAAGTCCATGTTGGCAGAGGTGTCAAGCTCTAATTGCCAAATAGTCTGTGTTTGTTAATGCAGGGGATAAGGGACAGGGATAACTTACTGGAAGAAAACTAACTCATTTAAAACAGAGAAAGCATGGATATTAGGAAGGCGAAAGGAACAAATTTCCTCTACTATTCCTCTGCTATTTCTTAGTTTATGATAATATTGAGTCCTAGGACCATGAAAATCAAATAAAATTATCAAGAGGAAACATACAAGTTTTATGCTTCCGAATGAGAAAGAATAAAGAAACATACTCATTATAAAATCACCTAGATTACATTTATTAAAGATTTTTAAAATAGGCGAGAAGAGATGAGTCATTATCTTTAAATCAAGAAATCATGCATTTTAATATTGGGCATATCATACTAATTATCAAAAAAAAAAAAGAAAGCATTGTTTAACCTTTTCCATCAAATGTACGGATGCAACAGCTGGAAACTTCTGATTACTCATCTTTGAGGTCATAATAGAGTCAGAGGAGGACTGAGCTGAAAAGAGGGATAAAAATGACTCCATCTTTTTGGAAAATCCTGTTATTATTTTATTGAGAAACCAATTGATAAACCTCTTCATTGTGAAATGACATGGTCTGTGGGTTTGAGGAACTTTATAAATGCATTTGTTGAATCGATAGCATAATTCTAAGAATACTAAAAAATAAGAATATTCCATGAAATTTGTGTTCTGAATAAACTATACAATATATTCAGAACATAGCATCCCAAAGACAGATACAAAGATTCAACTCTCTTTAAAAAGATTTTAGGTAACAAGAATATGTATAAAATAAATCTAATTGGTGTTCAAGCTAAACAGATATTTATTCATTTATGTATATTTGGATATAACACACATTGGATTGCACCAAATATAGTGACTATTACTGGCAAGAGTTAGTACAATTTCAGTTTTCTTAATTCAAATATTTTTTAACAATTTTTAGAATGAACATATATTACTTTTGATTGGGAAAAGAAATCAAGAAGGGCCTCCCTGGTGGCGCAAGGGGTTAAGCACAGCACTGTGAAGCTATTACAGCCTTTGCAGCACAAGTTCAATCCCCAGCCAGTCACGGAAATACCCACATGGTGCAGCAAACCTCTCCTGACTCACCTGCTGCTCCCCTCAGCAGTGTTTTCGGTCAATCTGCTTGTTCTGCTCCCCACTCTGTCTCTGGTGAATCCTCTCACCCTCCATACCTCTAGCCTGTACCCCAGTTCTTGTATGCATACATAAATAAATCTTTAAAAAAATTTCTTTAAAATAAAAGAAATCAAGAAAAGTTTCTTTGAGGGAAAAAAATTCTAACATAATAGGAAGATAGCCTTGCCTTTTGAAGTGAGGCAATTGTGGTCTTTCTCACAATTTTCCCTCCACAAATATCTATCTCAGAAACTATTGCGTTTAGAAGGATGATTGGTCTGCTAGAATGGGGCATTTCTTCTCTTACTAAGTATTAATCTAGTAAATTTTAACAGAATTAAGCAAGGGTAAGTAACAAGAATTTAATGATATTCACTAATAACCCACTTTGATCATTTTTGTTCTTTTTCAAGAAAGCACCTTTCAAGAACAAGTTTCTGATGCAGAAGATAATCTGAACCAAGGATCCAGCTTGATAGAAGCCATATTTAAAGTGCTGTATCATTGCAATTTTTCACCACAAACATTTGGAAATGTTTTTGTGAGCTATATGGAAGATGAACAATTATGGGACTTTTTATATAACATTCCAGGTATAAGAAATTTACCATTTATAAAGAAGTGCTTTATAGATACTTAAATATATCTTTAAAGGTGTTTTAAGAGTTTTATTGATGTCAGTTTTGCTGAGTCTGTTATTTGTGCAAGTTTATCCATTTTTTTTTCAGTATAAAAGTTGCATATGGTAATCAGTAACCATTAATTCTTATCCAAATTCAATATACTTGGGACAAGGTGAGGAGGAGGTTGAGGGAAAAAATAACATAATGCAGACTTTTTTTTATTAGGAAGTGAAAATTTAATATTTCCTATAAATTATTTTTTGCTATTCATTATTTAAAACATTAGTAAGATATGAAAAAGTAGTTTGTGGTCCTTGGGTGCATTTATTTAACAAACTGATAGTCAAAAGTACCAGTGAACTTTTTTCAAACACTTAAGGTGTTTATTGTTAGGACCACAGCAGCACCTCTCTCATGTATAAGGCAAGCATGTTCTACTATTCCTTTGGGACAATATGTTTTCCCCATCTGTGTTGTTGTTCTGCCTATAAGTGCAGATGTTAAGGTCAGAATAAGTTGGGCCAGGATATAAAGATTCTTTCATTGTTTTATTTTTACATCCTGCTTTTAAATCTTCATGCTTAATATTTGGTGAAAAAAAAAAGTATGAGAATTTAGACAATGGTTATCCTGTTAGTCCATTAACCATTACATCATTTACATTTGGCTTTCAACCTGTAAGCTTTTTTATACACTGTGTTAAAGCCAACATTTTCATAAATTTGTCCCTAGGATCCACATAAAAAGTCTAACTGGCTCATAGTTACGGTTTTATTCTTTCTGGACTTTTTGACTATCCTCCAGACATTACTTGAATATTTTTGAACTACTTTAAATTCATTATATCACATCTTCTCTTGGTCATTTTCCCTGCAAAATAGCAATAGATAACTTTATGAAGTGGTTTTAAAAATCTGAATCTATCATTTAAAGACTCTGTGATAATTATCTCCTTTTAAAGTTTTATCTCCTAGTTTCCATATATTCCCTCATTGCTTCTCTCTTTACCAAAAGGAGGGGCAATTTTCTAATTAAAAGACTGAGTTACTTTTGATGTAGACTTTATTGAACCGAAAGAAAAACAACCTTGAAAACCTCTCCACCCCCTGCTATTTTTCGTTGTTTCTGGTGAAGTTAAGAGTCATATTTGCACCAGATGATAAAGAATCAGTGACCTGCATGTTTCAACCATTCTTTATCCTTCAACTCTAAGTCTTGTGCTATTATGACTGTACAAAACTGTACTGAAAATGACCTGGAAGATGTTAATAAACTTTAGGTGCTGGCATGAGAAAGTAAGCTTGCTTCTTGCTCCTAATTCGTCTTCTCTTTATCTATAGATTGAGCAAACCCTTCGCAAAGTCAGACAAATGTTTTGAAACAGGTATTATACATATTCATAGAAATCAAATTGTATGGGGAGGCCTAATAGGACAGAACTTGAAAATGGTGAACCCTTCTTAGTCTCTGTACAAATCATTATTCTTGGAAATTTTAATATTTTCTAGAACCTGAGCTCTTGCAATGGTCATAAGGGACTATATCTTTGTGCATTCTCTCCTATCTAAGTCTTTGCAAACATTTTCATCATCAGTTGTCACCAATCATGATTATCTTAAAAACCATAATAAGATTATAAAATATACTAACATAACAAAATTAAGCCCTTAATATTTTCTGGTTAACATGAAAATTTAACAGGTTTAAAGGAAATGCAAGTGAGACACATAATCATAATCACATAATCATAATCTCATAATCATAATCATAATCATGAAGTGGTATTTTACCACTTCAATAAATATCATTAACCCACTCAGATGAACATGAGTACATTATTGAAAAGGTGATGTGTTTTCTTCCTCCTGAAACAGGAAGTGCTACAGTAAATATCAGAGTGCATGTATCCCTTTGATGTGGTGTTGTCATATTCTTCAAAAAGATACCTAAGAGTGAGCTTACTGGATCATATGTAAAGTATTTTTTTGATATATTGAGGAACCACCATATTATTTTTCATAGGACTGGACCAGTCTACATTCTTACCAACAGTGTATGTGGGTCCATTTCCCCCATAACCCTTCCATAACTCGATTGGGGTCTTTTTGATAGAAGCCATGCTCACAGGTATGAGGTGGTAACTCACTGTGGCTTTAATTTGCATTTTTTCTTATGGTAAATAATGATGAACATGTTTTCATATCCCAGTTGACCATCTGTAGGTCTTCTTTAGATAAATATTTATTTATGTTTTCCGCCATTATTTGATTAAGCTATTTGTTTTCTTGTTGAGTTGTATGAATTCTTCCTTGATATTGGATATTAGGCCCTTGTATATGTGATACATAAATATCTTCTACTCAGAAGAATGTGTTTTAATTTCTATAAATAGTTTTTTCCCTCTGTTCAGAACATTTTTAGTTTGATGTGATCCTATTTTCTTATGTCTCCAAAGACATCCCTGAAGCCAGTGTCTCCAAGTGTTTTGCTGATGTTTTCTTCTATGTATTTTATGGTTTCTGGTCTTGCATCCAAGTCTTTAATCCATTTGAGTTAATTTTTGTGTATGGTGAAAGGTATTAAGGTAGTGGTCTAGTTTCATTCTTTCACATGTTGCTCTCCATTTTTCCCAGGACCATTTGTTAAAGAGACTTTCCTTTCTCCATTGTATGCCCTTGACTGTTTTGTCATAGATTAACTATACATACAAGTGTTTGTTTATTGCTCTGCTTATTGTTCTATGCCATTTATCTGTGTGTCCATTTCTATTCCACCACCTTACTGTTTTGGTAACTCTAGCTTTGTTGTGTAACTTGAAGCTGGGAGTGTGATACCTCCATTCTTCTTATTTGTCAGGATTTTTTTCAGGTTTTTTTGTGGTCCATATGAATTTCAGTAATGTTTGCACTATTTCTTTGAAGAATGCCATTGAAACTTTGATAGGGATTGCATCTATCTGTATATTGCTTTGGGTAAGGTAGTCATTTTAATGATGTATATCTTCCCACTTCTTTGTATCTTCTATTTCTTGTACTATAGTTGTCTTATGGTTTTCATTGTATAGGTCTTTCACTTCCTTTGTTAGATTTATTCCTCTTTAATTCCCTCTATACATTTGTATATGGGGTTGTTTGCTTGATTTCTTCTAGTCTGTTGGTTGTATATAGAAGCACAACAGGTTTTTGTATATAGGTTTTGTAGCATGCTATTTCACTATATTGATTTATTATTGCTAATAATTTTTTAGTAGTGTCTTTATGGTTTTCTATGTAAATTATTATTATGTCATCTTCAAATAGTGGTAGATATACTTCATTTCCAACTTGGATTCCTTTTTTGTCTTACTTTTGCCTAACTGCTCTAGCTAGGACTTTCAATATGGTGTTGAGTATTAGTGGTAAGAATGAACATTCTTGTCTTATACCTGATCTTAGGGTAATAGTTCTGTTTTTTTACCGTTGTCTGTTAGCTTTGGATTTGGCATATGTTGCTTTTATTATGTTGAAGTATGTTCCTTTCATCCCCATTTCACTGAGATTTTTTACCATAAATGAATGTTGAATCTTGTCAAATGCCTTCTTTTCATCTATTGATATACATATGATTTCTATCTTTCCATTTGTTTTGGTGGTAAATTGAGTGATTGTGAATGTTGAACAATCCTTGCTTCTCTGGAGCTTCTATGATGCAAATGTTGCTCTTCTTCATGCTATTTTATGTTGTCTTCATTTTTTAATTAAATTTAAAAAAGGTTTTTATTTTAAAATTTTATTAAAAACTTTTTTTTTGCTGGCATTTCTGGAAGGCAGCTATGCTCACCACTATACCACCAACGCATTGCTGGCATTTCTGGATTCGTTCTACTAGCCTATTTTCCACCTTATTAATATTTTTTTAAATAATAAATTTTATTTTTATATTCCCCATACAATTGCAGCCCCCCCATTCTGACCCCAATCCCTCCCCTCCTGCCCCCGCCCCCCTAAAAGTGTCTCTGGTTCATAGTTTTTTGTTGATTTTGATTTTCACTTTCTTATAGTTATTCATTTTCCTGGTCCCTTATTTAAGTTTTCTAGATTCCTGCTATGAGTGAGACCATTCGGTATTTTTCTTTTTCTTTTTGGCTTATTTCACTGAACATGATCCCTTCCAGCGCCATCCATGTTGCTGCAAATTGCATGTGTTTATCTTTTTTGAATGCTGAGTAATATTCCATGGTATATATGTACCACATCTTCTTGATCCAGTCATCTATTTTTGGGCATTTGGGTTGTTTCCAAAGCTTAGCTATTGTAAACAGTGCTGCTATAAACATAGGGGTGCAGGTGTTCTTTGGAATTGATGTTTCTGTGTCCTTTGGGTAAATACCTAGGAGTGGAATTGCTGGATCATATGGAAGCTCTATGTTTAGTAGGTCCAGAAATCTCCACACAGCTCTCCACAGTGGTTGGACCAGTTTGCACTCCCACCAACAGTGCAGAAGAGTTCCTTTTTCTCCACACCCTCGCCAACATTTGTTGTTGCTAGTTTTTTTAATATGTGCCATTCTCACTGGTGTAAGATGGTATCTCATGGTAGTTTTGATTTGCATTTCCCTGATGACAAGTGATGTTGAACATTTTTTCCTATGCCTGTTGGCCATTTGCATTTCCTCTTCAGAGAAGTTTCTTTTTAGCTCTTCTGCCCATTTTTTGACTGGATTATTTTCTTTGTTGTTGTTAAGTCTCATCAGCTCTTTGCAGATTTTTGTGATCAGTCCTTTATCATTAGTGTTGGGTGCAAAAATGTTCTCCCAGTTGGTGGGGTTTCTCTGTTTTTTTTATTGTCTCTTTTGCTGTGCAGAAGCTCTTTAATTTGATGTAGTCCCAGCTGTTTATCTTTGCCTTTACTAACAAAGCCATAATCATCAAAACTGCATGGTTTTGGAACAAGAACAAACATACAGACCAATGGAATCGAATAGAAAATCCAGAAATAAACCCACAGATTTATGGTCAACTAATCTTTGACAAAGGAGCAAAGACTATGCGTTGGAGCAAAGAAAGTTTGTTCAATAAATGGTGCTGGGAAAACTGGGTCGCTACATGCAAAAGAATGAAGCTTGACCACTACCTCACACCATACACAAAAATCAACTCAAAATGGATTAAAGAACTAGACATAAGACCTGAAACCATAAAATATATAGAAGGAAACATAGGCGAAACACTACGTGATTTGCACATCAAAGACATCTTTACAGACACATCACCCAAAGCAGTGATAGTAAATCCACCTTATTAATTTAATCCTCTACCTCATTTGAATCACATTTGGGCCCCTCGGTTACATTTTTTAGTAGAAATATGTTGTATTCATTTGCTTTCTGATATTTGCTTGGAGTTTTTCCACATTTTCTCTTCCTTCATTATTGTTATCATTTTGTTCATCCACTGTTTTCTTAATTTCAGTGAGTATAATGAAGACTATTGCTTTAATGTCTTCCAGTAGTTTTCTCCATTCTGATGTGTTACAACTTTTTCCTTGGGTTTTGTCTTGATCCATTGATTAGGGTGATTTTCTCTGCCACCTCATTCTGTTTGGTTCTCTGTGTTTAATTCTATGAATTAGACTAGACAGCATTCCTTCCCAGTTCTACTCTAATTGTGTTATTTAAAATTCTCCACTTTCTGTTATTGTATTGGCTAGATATTTGTCATCAATCAAGATGACTGGAGCTCAGTAGCCAGTGTAGGATTGCTGGTCCAAGAACCCAGCCTACAGTGTGGATCTGTGGAGGCAGAGGGTGAGGCGGTTGTTGCAGTAGAGTTCTGAAAGCATAAGCCTCCCCAGTTTCTGCTGCAGCTTAAGTAAAGGGAGGAACTTGAGTTCATTATCAGGTCAAGGCAGACTATACCACTATGTTCTCCCAGAAGCCCCCAGACTGCAGCTGACCCTTGAACTGCAGCCTAGTTTTGATGTCAGCAGGTTTAGTGGGCAGTGTTTCTCCCTAAGGCTCAGGCAAAAATATATTGGCTGTGGACAATCTATGGAGAAGGTTGATATCTATGTATCAGATAGGCTGTCCAGAACCTTGATGAGTCCAGATTGGGGAGGGGAAGTTATCACTTGGCACCAGCGAATCTAGCCAAAAGCATCTTCTCAGACTTTCCTATCCTTTCTAATGGTTCCTGTCTCTCTTCCTTATTGTGGAAAGGCTGATTCTCAGATCCTCAGTTTCTCCAATGCAAATGCAGGTCTGCTGTGCCTGTGGTGGAAGAGACAATTCCAGCATCCTGCTAGTCTACTGTTGGTATAGTTTTACATTCTAGGTTTTGATTGATTTCAAGTTGATTTCTTAATATAGCATGAGTGAACTAAGTGTTAGAATTTATATCTTTTCATTTCATATAATTTATCCAACACCATTTTTAGAAATCACTATTCTTTAAATTCCTTAAATATGTTTGTCAAAAACAAAATGACCAATTGATGAAATGTATGTATCTATTTGTGGATTCTCCATTCTGATACTTGGAACTCCATGTCTATATTGTTATCTACTTTATATTTGTCCCATCTAATTTTTGCTCCTTTGGCCCTCTATTTGGCCTCCTTTCGGACTAAGTATTTTTCAGTATTTTACTTTATTTTTTAATGTTTTATTAGATATATCTCTTTATTTCTTTAAGTAGCCGCTCCAGGGCTTATTTTCAGGCTTTTTCTCTCTTTCCCTGGCTATCAGTTTACGAGGGATAATCACCCCTAAGAAGTAGAAAGTGAGTTGAGGCCCTTAGTTGCCCTAGTTTGAGGGAGCACCACATTGATTGAGTGGGAAAATGATAGTCTTTCCAACTCAATGGTTTTCCAATCACTGCCATTTATATCTCAGACCATGTATAAAAATTAACTGAAAGTAGAAATAGACCTTAATGTAAAACCAAAACTTCTTTGGTTCTTTCTTTGGTAAACATGGGAGAAAACCTTTGTAATTATTATAACTTTCAGATTACTCTCAAAATAATTATGCTGAATGAAAGATATTAGACAGAAAAAGAGAACATACTATCAATAAATCATTCCTCAAAGAGAAATTACTAGAAAATAATAACTAACTTATAGAAAAGAATAAAGAAAGGAAAAGGCACCTGATACACCATCACTCATCAATAATCTCCATTAATAGTATCAGTGCATCTTTTAATTCTTTTATAAGTGTAAGTAAATTTGTATTTGTAATAAAAATAGAATGTCATACTCTTTTCTAACCCAATTTTTTTTCTTAATCAGTATATGGCTTTATTGTATACACAGATAAACCAGAGCTAATTTAACAAGTCACCAATTATTAAACATTTAGATTATTTCCAGTTTTTCTTTTTATCCTTTATATAGTCATCATTAATTTCTCAGAATAAAGTCCTAGAAAATAAGTGAGTCAACAGGTAAGTGAAGTATGGAAACTTTTAATATCATTGCCAAGTTGTTACCTAAGAAGTTCATACAATTTATATTTCTACCATAAGAGTCCCAAACCACCAGCAAGTATCGTTATTGACTATTTTAATTGCCATTTCTTTTATTACCATGAAGAATAAACTTTTTTTTCAAATATTTATGGATTGTTAGGTTTAAAACAGCTGTCCTTTCCTATAGCTTTAAATTAGATTATTGAGAACTAAATTCCAAATGTAACAATGCACGAACTATTGCTAGATTCTGCTAACCATAATATGCTGTCTGATTTTAAAGTCTCAACATGCGTGGATTCTGAGCTGGAGGTCATCCGATGCTTAAGATTGGTACTGACTGATGCCGTCAAGGACATTGTACAGCACATAGTATCTCTGATGGGTCCTGGGAGAAGCTGTGAGACAAACCTAAACATGCACAGTATCCCTGAACGTTTGCGTGACAGCATCCCGAAAGAATGGAATTATGTTCCAAAAGAAGTTAAAAGGAAAGAATCAAGTAAAGGTATCTTTATTTTTCTTTAAGAATATATCCCTGAAGAAGCAATTTTCTAGAATATGAGATTAATTAAAATCCTGAAAATAAGATTTGTAAATTATGTGAATCTTAACATCATGGATATTTGAGGCCTGTAATTTTCTTTCCTATGAGTCATATGCCCAGGGAAACTGGAAATGAAAAATACTCAAATGATCATTTTTTAAACTATTATTTATTTTACAGTATTGTTCATTTGTAAACCAACATTATTTCCAATTTTTCTTTACAATATTATAATACGATTTAGGGGAATAGATTCACACCTCTTCAGATATATGTTACCACAACACAACTACCATCAAAGTACCCAGAATCTTGCACCATAGTCCATTGTGCCACCCCTTTGTTATCCTTACACCCATAGCCTCAAATCTGTGATCAGATTTCTTTTGGTTTGTCTCTTCCTTTACATTTTTCTTTATATCCACATGTAAGTGAAATTGTATGGTATTCGTCATCCTCCTGCACATTTCCTTCTCCTTTGCTACCAATTCAGAATTTTCCATGATGTTTTCTGTTCATGTTAATATTCACGGATTAGTCATATGATTTTGACTATTTTGCTTTAAATCTATTAAATAATCTAAAATTCATATTTTCAAGAATTTTGCTCTGATATTCAGTTTAATTCTTCTTTCCTTGAAGTTTTTCTCTTTGCAACTACTACTTACTACTTTCTTTTTCCTTATTAACATATCTATATGTGTAGATTTTAGGTCAAAAATAGCACACCACATAGTAACTATACTTATTTTTCTGATGGAGTATTTTTCCTCCAAAACCTTTGGTTCTGAATTCAGTCCTTTATTCCTATTCAGAGCATTTCATCAACTAGTATATTTAAGAACCATCCATTATCACATTTTTCATTTATTTTATTAATCAAGGCCTCTCCTCATAAATGGTTTCTTCCAACCTAGATGTTTCTACTTCCAGGAATTTCACAAGATTCCTTTGAATGTTTATTATATATTCACAAGATTCCTTTGAATGTATGTTAATGTATATTAACTGTCTGTATTCATGAATCTTCTTTAGATTTTAAAATAGAAACTTTGCCTTTTATACTTATCTGTAAAGAAGAATATTTTTTCACTAACACTAAAGAAACTTTCAGCATTAAAATACTTCAGCTAAACCCTAAAGAACAGTTGAAAGGACTAGCTTTTCATTCTTCTCCATGGAGATCCTAAATAATGTGGCTCTTATCCAGCGACCTTATATTACAAACTCAAATCAATTATCTGTTCATGACCTTTCATAGTAATACTTTAATTCTGTCCGAGCCCTATTAAACTGCCTTTGAATCTAGTAAAGTCATTTAATTGAAATTGGAAAATGTCAGCTTTTCATTACTTAAGTTCTTCTTGTCTGAATCTTTGCCATTTCTCCTTCATTCCAGTTTTTGGATATTTTGTAGATTTTGAACAATTCAGTAGGCATGATCTGTGGTCAATATATCATGACAGAGGATTAGCACTATTTTGCTTTTGACTTTCAAGTTCTTTTATTCATGAAAAATTTTACTTTCTCATAAACATTTTGAAATTTTCCATAACATTTCAAAAAGCCTCTGGTTCCAAGAAGCACTGACTTTCTAGATACCATTTCTTGGGGTTTTCCTTATAAAATTATCACTGAAAATAGAAGTACAGCATATAGACAGCTGCAGAGGATTGCCAAATCACATAAATACGTAAAAGAAAATGGCAAAAGAAAGTGACTTTATGAAGCATTCTGTGTGTTCCACATTTTTATGACAATAGATTATCATTGTTCATTTTCCCTCTGAAATATTACAGTAATTTTTATACTGAAGTGTTCAACCTTTATTTTCACTACAGTATATAAAATAGGTAATATTTACATGCCAAATATTGTCATTTACTCATTCTATAAAAATTAACTAAATGAGGTAATACTACATACCAGGCACAGGAGTTAAGGCTAGAAATGAATTATAAATAAGATATTTCTCCTTGGTACTTGAAGTCTAGTAGAACTTCCTAAATGAGTGTGAACACGTCAGGGAATAAACAATACTTTAGTTTGTGAGAGGAATGAATGGAATCAGACTTTACTAAAATTTCAAGTGGAGATTGTTACTGGAACTCTGTTCATGTGAATGTGAGCCAGTTATATGTTGGGGACAATATTGTGAGGAAGAATGGTGTAAACTCTCTTCTTTGTTAATTTTCAGTATTCAGTAATAAATTAGGTTCTTTGTACTATAGAACCTAGTTTTAACAAAATGAATCCTCCTAAAGCATCCAAGTGGCTTTAACATTACCTTCATCAACAAATCAACCATAATTTAAATCTAATATTTGTGACGTAAAAAAGAGCAAAGGCGGGCCTCCCCTAGTGGCACAGGCAGTTGAGCGCAGCGCTGTGAAGCTGTCCGCAGCCTTTGCAGTGCTGGTTCGATCCTGGCCAGCCTGGGAGGGTCCCACACTATGCGGCAGACCTCTCCTGTAGCGCCCCCTCCTCCCCTCAGCTTTGTATTTCCTCAGTCTGCCTGTTCTGTTCCCCGCTCTGTCTCTGGTGAATTCTCTCACCCTCCCGCATCTCTGACCTGTACCCTGGTTCTTGTATAAATAAATAAATAAATAAATAAATAAATAAATAAATAAATAAATCTTAAAAAAAAAAGAGCAAAGGCAAAGTGAAAAAGAGCACACTTATTGCTATTCTTAACATGAGTTCTTTCTCGGCCATTATTATGAATTAAAATAATTATGATCCAATTAGTTTTGGTCAAAAAGAAAGAATACAAAAGGAAATTTGTGAAGTAACCATTTAAAATACGATTTCATACATTCATGTTAAACATGAATTCCTCCTAAGTATCATATCTTGACATGTTATATTAGCTAAAGATAGTCTAAAGTCATCTCAATTAGCAAAGATTTTAAAACCAAGCATACAAATAAACATACAAATAAAAACCAAGCATACAAATAAAAACAAATCTCTGTAATCATTTTCAGCAATGTTTCAATCAAGTAATATTTAATCTAGCATTGAAAAATTTGTTTAAATAATAATAAATGTTTGAGGTCGTTTTTGAGAATTCTAGCTTACTAAAAGACAGTCACAAACTTAATAGAACACTCATCCTTCCAGACACAATAAAAATGATGCAATATGAAAAATACATTGGTGACAAATCAAAATGATTTCTTTGTTTCCTTGTCAGCAAATATTTAAAGAAATAAATACTTAAATAAGTTTTATGACTTAGGTGATGCACCAAAATGTGAACAAAAGTTCAGATGTTTGTGATGTAGCTCAGCTTAGAGATCTGCTTCCTATGTTTCAAAAAGCAAATTGACAAAGAACTAGTTGTTTTGTTCCTTTGACAACAATTAAAGATATATAAGAGAATATGTTTTCTTCGCAGTGAATTCCTTCTTAAATAAAAAGAATGTTGTATGGGAAACTGTTGAATAATTGTTTTAACTGAAACACTGGATTCTGGAGAGCAAACAAAAGTAACACCACAAGGAAAATGTATTTATGACATTGTTCACATGCAGATTATTGAGAGAGAAATGGATGGCAGAAACACACAAAGTGCTGTCAGCTGTCATTAAGATAATTTGTTTTGTAAAAATCAGAAATATTAGTTTTATAAAAACCAATGCCACCTACAAAAATATCAGATCTGTACACTTAAGAACCTAGAAATAGAATTTTCAAACATGATTTAAAATATTCCAAACAAGAACATTTCTTAGGAATGCAAAACTGAAATATTTTTCAGTTTGTTTGCAAGATCATCTAATTGCCCTCATGAATGATGAATATTTATTAGTGAAATTTTATTTTATTTTATTTTTAAAGATTTATTTATTTATACAAGCACTGGGGTACAGGCCAGAGGTGCGGGAGGGTGAGAGAATTCACCAGAGACAGAGTGAGGAGCAGGACAGGCAGACAGATGAAAAATACTGCCGAGAGGAGAAGCGGGCAAGGCAAGGAGAGGTCTGCTGTGCCTTGTGGTAATCTCCCTGTCTGGCCGGGAATCAAACCTGTGCTGCAGAGCCTGCGGACAGCTCCACAGTGTGGTGCTCAACCCGCTGAGGCCCCAGGGAGGCCCTTATTAGTGAAATTTTAACAACAGCCTTTGCTGTGTGATGGCTAAATTTGGAAACAAGTGCATGATTTCACAAGTAGAGTTGATATACTCATTATTTGTGAATCAATGTATATTCATGTATCTGCTTTTTCACCTATGATAGCCATTAAAATCAAGTATTGAAACACTTAGAACCTGACCTTTGAACACTGTATCACAAGTGGTAAGCCCAGATTTTTAAAATAATAAGTACAGTATATTACATTATCCTCATGCAAGAAGTTATTATTGATATTATATACCATTAAATAAATAATAAAATTCTAAAAATTTATTTTTAGATGTTACTTGCCTTTACCACATTCATTATCATCTCCTTTTGCCTATATTCCACAAAATATATTATTACAGTTTGCTGTGCATAGAAAGGAAGAAATGATAAATACATGAATATTCACACTTTATCAGCTCTGAATTTGGAATGACCCTTACAAAATATTACATACATATGGCTTAGATAGAAGTCAACTTATTTAAATAAAGACAGAAAAGTGAGTGTGTGCCATTCTCCCTAGTGTGTTGTTAACATCATCATAGACTCAGAGCCCCTGTGATTAGTAGAATGGATTTATTAATTTGTAACCAGCTTAAAGGTTCTGATTGGAATTTGCCTTAAGCATTAATGAAGTAGTCGGGGATTTGAGTAAGTTGAGTCCTCAGGTTTTATAAAATATCAGAAGTGTAGATGTGAAGAGAGTTGATAATCTTTGCTTAATATCTACTTAGATTGTCAAATATTTACCTAGTATCTGCAGTCAAACCCTCTTAGGATAGAGATAAGAAAGATATAATCTTTTAAGTGAAATACCTGACAGCAGACTAGGGAGTATAAGGTACAAACACAAAGAACAATATAACATTTAAAATTATTAAAGACTACAGAGAAGAGAGGTCACAAAAAAATTTTAAATTTTAAATTTTATCTACATTTTAACCTTATCTAAATATATTCATTTGAATAAAAATTTATTGAGAAACTATTTTTTTTTACAAAGTACTGAATTAGGCACTTTCACATTTATTATAATATTTAATACAGAATCTTTAAGATTATTCAGGTGTATGTAGAACCAATTTTTACAAATTTATAAGGACTGCTCCAGTTAATTTTTAAAATGGTTCTTAAGTTGTCACAAAACTTTGAGTCACTAGACTGGATACATTTTCCCAGAGCCTTGTACTGCTTTCAAGTAGAGTAACTTAAAGTTAAAAAACAAAAAACAAAAAACAAAAAACCTTTATGTTGTTTTGTTGTTTTGCTTAGTAGAAGCAGTAAAGAATATTTTATTGTTGACCTCAAAGCTCTCTTCTTTTTGGCTTCTTACTTGGGTCCAACGTTCAAATTCAATTACATACCTAGTGGATTAAAACACCGTGTCTGGCTTTGTGAGATGCTTTTCCATGCCCTTGAGGAGCTTTTTTTCTAGTTGTAAAGACAACTCATGAAGACATAAATAACAAATCAATATAAATGATAATAGATGATAATACAAAATACAACACAATATATTATGGACCTAGTTACCAAAATAGTCATATGGGTAATATGTTCAAATAAATTCATAGGAGGGGAGAGGATTTGAACCAAAGAGTTGAATAATATGGGTAACCCATAAAGATAGAGGGCATTCTATAGGAGAATAATGACATATATAGAAGCCTAAAAGTCAGAAAGGATAAAACAAAGGTAAGTCACACAGAAGCCAGCTGAGGCCTGATCAGATTTTGACAGCAACTCTCAAGACACTGATGTCATAACAGTGGAGACCATCTAAAACTATGGTTGCAGAGAAATTAGATAATATGATTCATAGTATGTCAGTGTGGCTGTACAGTGCAGGAGAGGAGCTGGGCACAGTGATGAGTTCGGCAAGTACTGCAATAGTACAGGTACCATTTGGGAGAAAGAGTTTGAATTGTCAGTAAACACAGTCACAGGGCATGTCAGAGATTGGGGGGGCAGGTAGGAAGATTTATCAATGCAATCACTAGTCTGATAGGAAGGATTGACAAGAATATTGAAAATACTTAAAAGGAAGGAAGGAAAGGTCAGGAGAGCCAAACCAATAAAGAGGGAAGCATTGAATTTTCCTTCTATTGAGCTAATGGTGACTAGGAAAGAAGAATGGAATATCCAATACGAAGCTAAAGTTGTAGGATTTCAACCCTGGAGAAAGGCCAAGAGTGAAGATTGTGGAATCATCTAGAAGGAAAGATCTTGCCCCAGGGAACATTTGGCAATGCTTATAGATTTTTTTGGTTGTCACAGCTGAGAAGGATATTACTGTTCCTAGTGGGTGGAGACCAGAGATGTTGCTAATTATCCTACAATGCCCAGGAAAACAAAGAATTATCACAACAAAGAATTCACAACAAAGAATTATCTAGCCCAAGATGTTAATAGTGCAAATGTGAGAAATCTTGAGATAGAGAAGAAAGATAGGTAAATCCTTCAGAGAAATAGCTCCCAGCAAGGAAGGGCATATAAAATAATCAGTCAATAGGTGAAGGACCACTTTTAAGAGGTATCAGTAGAAAGTGGAACAAGTATGGAATGCAAAGAAGAGTGACATGAGCCAGTTTGGTCACTCGTTTATTCAACAAATATTTATTAAACAACTGTTACATATGAGACACTGAGTGCTGGGGCTACAGCAGTGTGTCCTCATGGAGATTCTATTCCAGTGGTAAGTGACAGTGAGTGAGTAATGGAGATAATTATTAGGTGATGCTTAAGTGTTATGTAAAAGGCAAAAAGTGGGATCCAGTGATAAAGTGGGACTATGATCGGGATTGGGTTGTGAAGGACTAAGAACTATAATAAAATACAGGAGCCAGTCCCAACAAAAATGGAGATGATTCTGTCACTGATTCTAAATGACCACGAGGTTTCAGTGAAGGTCAGAAGTGGCAGAGACTTTAAAGAGCTCCAACAGGAGTGCCTTTGCTTTTCTTCATTAGGAGAACTTTCTGGCCTTTTTAAGCTGTAGTCTTAATAGACAAAAATATAAATAATAATTCTGAATCTTTTAATCTTTTGTGGGAGAAAAAATAAGCTTGGGTTTTGGGGGATTTGAAGCAGTACTGTGGGAGACCCCAGTAGTGTACTGTCGGAATGTGTCAGGCACTTGCTCTTCTCAACAATTTTCTCCACAAAAATTAGACATCCCCACTTTACACTCAAAACAACACAGTGATGGAACGCAAATGCTAATATTAATCATACCTTTTCTTTCTTTTCTTCCCCAGGCTTCACAAGGCTTGCTGCTCAGGCAGTATCTATTGTAATCAGCAAGTTACCTACGGTGATTGCATGTTTGCCTCCCCCAATTAAATACTTCTTTTTTCTGTCTGAGAGAAAAATGTCAAAAAACTTTGTTGAATTGAAGAAAGCTGGCCTGCTTGTCTGGAACTTGATTGTAATTATATGTCGGATATTTGAGGATGGAAACACTGTGGAACTTTTAACAGGTGCCTCCCTTGACAGATGGAGTAAAGAGAAACTGGGTTTAATCTGTATGTGTTTGGAAAGCATTGTGGGGGAGCAGACAAGTAGTCCTAATCAAATGACCCAGAAGGTCATCCAGAGCATTGAGCAGCAAAAGCCCAACTGGATTGAATGCCAATTGTTGAAAGCAAGGAAATTGAGCACCGAATGGTAAAGTGATGTTTTTCTTCTGCTGAATTTCAACAAATACATTCACAGTAACAAAATTACCAATGAACAACAACAAAATATTGCCAGATAGGCAGCAGTGGTCATTTTACTGACTTCATGGGAACTTTGATTAAAACAGAAAAAAAGATAAATATTCCATTAAAAACTGAATTGTATGTTGTCTTATTAAAATTTGAACCCTATTGATACAATGGAACATTATACTGGTTTAGTCACCATCTTAAGGTTTCTGATTAAAAGGAGGGTAGTTAAACCCAGGAGAATTTGGTTTCACTCCTTTTCAATGTGCAAACAGGTATCTAGTGGATGGCCTCAGGCACTTTGTAAATGGATTGGGCATGGAGATTAAATTAAGAAGGAATTAATGGATATAAAAGGCTTTTTATTGCTTTCTGTGTACCTGATTGTCAAAAAGGTACACATTTTTCATCTGGTAATGTAAGAATCCCAGAGGGCAACTGGGGCATATCACACTCAAGCTATAAACACACCCAGCTGTTTCTGTATGAAAATGTCAGCCTTCTCATAGGTTTGTCACCAAGAGCTGAGTGATTTGTGGTATTGAAAAGATTTTTAAGGGTCCCTGATGAATTTAAATATGTACATAGAGTCCTCCTGTCTTAAAATTAGTCTTCAGTATAGAATTGCATGATATTGATAAAGGAATTACAGTTCAGATGGTGAACGATCACTGTCAAACCCCCTTTTTTTTACACCAGTTACACATACTGTTCCCCATTTTCTTAAAATATATTCATGTTGCTAGCAGATATTATTAGAACTACGTGCCTGAAATGATTGAGTTGTATAGTGATATAAAGAGCTCAGACTTTGTAATCAGATGGAAAAATACTAATCTCTTATATGAGTCATATTGTACACTTTATCCTCTCTCTCAAAGCCTCATTTTTAGTGATGATACCAAGCTGATAGAATTGTTTTGAAAAATTAACAAAGTTCTTAGCATCAAGCTTAGGTAGAGTAAGCGTTTGTTATTTGCAAACTCTGTTAAAATACATTGCACTCACTGATTAGTATAACAACAACAAATTCTCTGTACTAGTTTATATTATGCTGTAAGACCAGTTTATATTAAGCTGTAAAACTATATTAATCCAAATGGGAAAAGTATGTAATCATGATTTTCCTGGTCTTGTCATACTGACTTCCAGAAACTTACTTCTGGAGTGTTCCATGGGTGGGAATGGCAACAGCAGTCAGGCAAATGCTCAGTAACATTGACAGTGACCTTTTTAATCTTTACATTTGCATTCAATACCAGTTTACAAGCTTTAATCCAATGACTAAAAGATTTAAGCCAGATGTCATTATCCATGGCAGTAGTTATAAAAGAGAGAGAGAGAAAAAAAAGAGAAAAATAGTGGATCTAATTATAGTTACAATGTTAAATTTATGATGCTGCTCATTTAGGAATCCCTCTATCAATAACTTCAGTTTAAAATGATATACCAGTGTTATACCTGGGCTACATATGTAACCCATAAGTAATTTTTTTCCTTTAGAGGTGATTTTATTGTATTTCATAAACTGCACCAACATACCTGATATCTCCTATAGTAGGGCATTGTCTCGCTAATATTTGACTGATTAGCTATCATAACATACATCCAACATGAACAAAATTGCTGATTTTTAAAAATGCTTTACAACACTCTAAGACTGAGAATACAGTAAATATATACACAATGTTATATCTTTCAATTCTCCAATGGCATAAATATACAAAAGTGAAGATCTAAAAATTTTTATTGCATTTATTTGAAAAAGAGTTACATTTGATTTATCAACTCACTAGAGTAATCTCTTACAAGATTTGGTCACTATATGAATGTTTCTTCACTATCATTTTACTTTGATTATCTGTTATACAAGTCCGCTTCCACCTCTGTATTTCTCACAAATCTATGATCACTTACTTCATAGATGTATATCATGAAGAAAATGTATTTCAAATCACAATGTGTGGAGAGTTGCCTTGACTTTCCCATAATTTTTTTTCAAGCATGAGAATGTAAGCATTTAAATATAGTTCTTCTGATAAGATAAATGAAATCTTAATTCCCCACGAAGATTATCTTGGAATACACAATATCATTTAGCTAGCTTTCTTTCACTTGTCTCCATATTTAACTTTGATTTTATGGAAATTGTGAAAATAACTGCAGTGGAAAAGGTGACAGCTGTAAGCATTGCTTGTCTTGCATACTGCCTGAAAGCATTACTATTCATTAAAATAACCTTCACTTTGTAGTAACACTCAAGCTGTAAACAGTCAACTTAGATTCTGGAGAACACATAAGCCCCAAAAAGTAAAGAAATGTCTGTCTTTGCAAAGTAATTTGTCGAGTTGAAGATTATTGTTTTTCATCATGGTGACCCTGACTTGGCTGGCTGGGTGCATATACAGATTAAGATTAATGCAGTTATTCCTTGGCTAAGGTCTGCCTCTTTCAGGGCACATTCTCCCTAATGACATGATTGATAGGCAGTCCCAAATCCAGAGAGGAACTCATTAATCATAGCATTGACTGAATCCAATCATTTGCTTCACCTGCACAGTGATGGACAGGAAAGGATACAATTCAGAGGCTGACACTGAGACACTCCTTTGTCAGAGGGCCTCAACTTTTTCAATGTCAGCTTCTACAAAACTTGACAAGAAATTTTGCTTGCAACTGGTATGCAACTTCAAGAAAATATTTGTAAACTTCTTTTATTTCAACAAGATCTCTCTTTTTCCTTAAAGATTATTCTAGTTAATAACTATCTCTAAGAATAGCATTTGTTGTGTTTTTTTTTTTTTTTTAGCAAGACTTATATTATCATAAAGTTCTTTTTTTTTTTAAAGAAGGATTTTTGAAGCTACATGTGGAAGTAATATAAAAGTTAATGTCCAGCATCTGGGTATCATTTGATTCAGTCTTCAGGTCAGTGGCACTGACTCTTGGCAGAACTAATTTTATAATCATGGCAAAATCTCAGTAATGAACTGCAGTATATAGCTGATTACACCACAGTAAATGTCATTTCATCTGGGAAACAGTGGAGAACCATGCATTTTCTTAAAAATATTTAGATTGCAAACACTAACATGATCCTCGTAACAATTGTAATGAAAAACTTAGTATGGAATATACATGATATATGTAGAATTTCTTTTTTTTACACTGGGATAGTTTGAGATTTTTTAAATATGTAATCTCTGATTACTGTATCAATAATGTTTAATGTCAATAATAAGCATATGAATTCTTATAAAGAAAATGTCTCACAAATATATCTTACACATTCTTGGTGTGGTGATAATTTTCCTTTTTCCTGATGGAGCAAACATAGTGTCTTTACCATGAAGAAACAGGAGATGGGGCATATATATTTTATTTATTTATTTATTTGTTTGTTTGTTTGTTTGTTTGTTTGTTTTTTGTGGGATCCTCGCCAGCAGCCAGGTAAGGAACCTGCGCTGCAGAGGCTACCGGCAGCCTCACAGCCCAGCACTCCACAGCTGAGCCACCAGGGGAGGCCCTGGGGCATATATTTTTGAAAGGCAACAAGTGTCAAGAGGCCAATTTAAAATACCCATTGGTGAACATACTACTAGAAAGGGACCAATGTATATTTTGCATAATAGTTTCCCCCCTTTTGACACTTTAATTTGTCTTTAATATGGTCTAAGACAGGTGTAAAGAGGAATCCACAAAAGAATACCAAAGCTATTTCTGACATTAAAGATATTTCTCATCCACAAAGAGAAAATACAAATTATTTCTTACATGTTCTTAAAAAGAAATGTTTTGTTTTCATCCCTTGATTATAGCAATTTCAACAATTGCAGTAATGGGAAAATGTTTTATAGATAGGAGTATAAATGCAATAAAGAAATGTTTTAAAAGAAGCAATTCAATTTTTAAAAATGCTTTCAGGTGCTTAGTTCTAAGGCACTGTTTATGTGTGCAGCAGCGATTTGGGTAGGCTTACCTATTTGAGCGAAATCTTTATAGTTGCTTTGAATGTGAGATTTACATCACCCCTGCACACTCAATCTCTTTGATTATTTTTCATATTTACAATTCTTCACCACTGATACTTCTATGCTTTCTTTGTATTTAGTGCATTTATGACAATAGAGAAAAGCACAGCCTCAGAAGAAGGAGATATTGCTCTTGAACTGACTGAGCAGAAAATAAACATGATGGTCCTGGATATCTGCCACAAACCAGGTGGCAGCGAGTACCTGAGGCAAATTTATCACATCATGCGGCTCAATGAGGTAGGGAAAAGGCCTTTTTACCGAGCAATTAGGTGTGTACTGGCCTGAGGCAGCGTCTGCTGGCAGCTAAGGGTTAGTCAAGGAGGTGATAATACTTCTTAAAGTCAATACCAAACTCAATATTGCATTATTAATAGAATCTATTCAGCCCCGGCTTTTCTGCATTTGTACAGCAAAAGCTTCACTGAAACAATGTAGGTTTTATTTATATGGTTTAAACAGTAACACAGCTCATAAACTCAGTTTAGTTCTGAATTGTATAGACTAAAGGTGTAGTTTGGGAATTGTGTGTTTGTGGCCATTATGTTGATGTTAAAATCTTGTGTTTGTAAAATGAAGAATTTTCTGAAGAGAGTTGTAGTTCTTCTGGAGACATCATACTTGTTTTGATGAAGTTGGAGATTTCTTATATAATGAAAAAACTTGAGAAGAATATTGAAATATATTCCATAGCAAGGAAATTACCCAAGAAGATGCATGAATGCATGGACAGTGGTTAGCACTACTGTGTGCTTGTCTATCTTTATGCTGGGTTAAGCCTCTGATCTTGCATGTTTCTGGATGTTGAAGCAAAAATGTAAAGAGCAGTTATTTCGGTTCTTTATTTGACACAATACAATTTTGCTTAGTCAGGTTTTTAATTTGATCATATGTATCCGAAATAGAATGTCACAGCTTATATGAATAAGAATTATGTTTATATTTGCAAACGCGAATATATTTTTGAATAGTACAAATGGTATAATATGAATAATATGAACCTATAGTTTTTAATCTCAATGAGATAGATCTTAAAAACCTTAAGTTTCTAAGGAGTGAATTCTATCAGTCTTTTATAACTCAATTATAACATATGTAATATATATAAATGTATTTCCCACTCTTAAGTGAAATCAACAAAAATTAAATTGGATATTTATTGGTGTTCAGTCACCTGTTAGATTTTTCTTCACAGAAATGTGGAACTCAGAAGTAATGGTTCTGAAAATATGTGCTATGGGATCTGCTGTGTATAAGATTCTGATGGGGCACCATTACATTGTGATCAATTAAGTTCAAAGTTGTGATTTTTCTTTAACTACAATTGACTATGCTTACTGTTCTGGTAATGTCTATCAGATGTGGTGTCGGGCTAAATACTTGGTGGTTTATTGTGCTGAGTCATGGAGCTACTATGTAAGAGTATGTAGTGCCAGCAAGCACAGGGTAGGTTCACTATAAATTTGGGCAGATGGCTAAAGAGAGTCCAGAGCCCTCAGTGGATTTTTCAAGCTTTAATGCTCTCAGGGAATCAGGTACACAGCCACACTAGGCAGCGAGGCTGGCATGAAGGGAGGCTGACATGCAAGGAGGCAGGAATGGCCCTGGCAGGGTTGGGGCAGGGAGACAACTGAGCCTATCAGAATCCCCCCTTCCACCCATGTAAATTCACGCTCTTTCTGGCATTCTCTCTCTCTTGCATCATCTCCTGGTCTCACCTCTTCTGTAGTCATGCTATTCGTCCTCTTGCTGCCACCGCTGCCACAGCTTTTAGCCTAGTCTCTAGGCTCTGGCGTGCACACTCATACATGCATGCACACCTACGTCCCAGGTGTCCACAAACAGGCATGTGTGCACTGTGCCCATGCTCCCAAGCACCTTCTGCATTCAAGGCTGCAGGTGATAGCCACAGAGGCTAGTGGCATAAAAAGCCTGATTAATTCATTTACCCTATGGAGGTATGAGAACTTTGAGTCCTCCCTGGTAGCACCAGGAGTTAAGCATCAGCACTATGAAGCAATTTGCAGCTACTACAGCACTAGTTCGATCCCTGGCCAGGGAGGTGGCCCACATGGCGCAGCAGACCTCTGCTGTCTCACCCACTGCTCCCCTCAGCAGTGTATTTCAGTCAATCCGCCTGTTCTGCTCCCCACTCTGTCTCTGGTGAATCCTCTCACCCCACCACAGCCCCGCCATGCTCCTCTGGCCTACACCCCAGCTCTTGTTTGCATAAATAAATAAATCTTTAAAAAATTATGCTAGAACTAATTAAAGTAATAAGAACTTTAAATATGACTTCCAAAACAATGACAAGCAGAAAGTCCAAATAGCTAGATATGAATGACTATATAACTGGTATAATACTTATGGCTCCTTTTATACGGTACATCATGTAATTGAAGCCGAGACACCCCCGTCTTTCCCCATTGCCAGACTCTGGCACTTGGCCTCAGAAGCTGTTTGTGGGCATTTTACCACCCACCACCAGTGCCCCACTGGGGCTCAGACTGCAGGCAGAGGCCAGCAGTGGTGACTGAGGCCAGTTGTTCCTCACCAACCCATCCCAGGGCATGCAGCCCCTGGTTCAGGACTGCTGGAAGGAGCATGAGGCCCCAGTGCGAGTTCCCCCAGCTGAAGGCAGTATAGAGGGCTGTGGATTTGTTGTCTGGAGCATAGAATGCCCCCATTAGGTGTATGTTATAAGCTGATTGGTAAAAGATCCAGTCAGCCATAGAATAGAAAATGGTCCAATCAGACCTGTAGGTGGGGTAGAGGAAGGTGTGGCTGAAACAGCACATAAAACAGGGCAGAAGCCAGCTTGCAACTCTGAGTGTCAGTTCCTGGCCTAAGAAGAGAGACACTTGGTCTCTCAGACTCTCACAGAAGAACCCTGTTCCTGACTTCAAAAGAAGTAGGACACATCCATTAGCTGACTTATGAAGGAAGAAGGTTGAAGAGCTTTGCAGAAGTTAGGCCTGCTGTCCTCCAGCCTTGCTTCTGACATCACCTGGAAGTACCACCAAAGGCCCTGGGCCTGGTGTCTCAAAGAACTGTTTGTTGTTGATGGAGGTCAACAATTTACAAAGAGCTGTAACATGGTGGATTTACACTGCCTCCTGTGATTGGCACTACTGGCCAGAGCTACTCAGCACTGTTGACGAATGACTGCTCTGTCGTCCAGGTCACTTCTGAGAACTGTTAATTATCCAGCATTGCCTCCCAGTGCTGCTGCCTCCATTGTTGCCCGGTCTATCCTGACCTTCAGACTATTGCTGTGGGGTGCTATGCAGTCATCTCAGTGGCCCCCACCTGTAAGTGCCTCCAGCTGCCGTGAGTTGGATCCTGACCTGCAGCTTGCTGGCAAGCTCCAGGCCCTTGCTGATAGGATGGTGCCACTTTGGATGAGGGACCTTTTGGGGGTGACTTTTGGACACTGTGGACACTATCTGGGGTGATATACATGGCCACTTGTGGCCCTAAGAACTCTTCCACCCCTCTCTTTTAAATAAACCCTTTTAAATAAACCCTTTTAAATAAACCCTTTTAAATAAACCCTTTTAAATAAACCCTTTTAAATAAGCCCTTTTAAATAAAACCTTTAAATAAACCCTTTAAATAAACCCTTTTAAATAAGCCCTTTTTTTAATAAACCCTTTTTTAAATAAACCCTTTTACTGCTGTTCCCTGAACCTTAGTGGCTTTGCAGTTGTACACAGGTGAGAACCCACAGATGGAACCTGTAGCCTCCACCTGGTCACGGTCTTTTGACCCACTATAGCACCCCTATAGCCCTGCTATAGCCCCTGGCATATTTCTGTTTCAAAATTATATTGTGGTGTTTGTTCATTTGGTGAACAGCACTTAGTCTATAGCATTTTGAGGTCTTCTGCTAAGTACAGTAGATCCTTGAAAAACTTGGAAGCCCGCTGGTTGAGTACCTGGATGTGGGAACAGTTCGTGTGTGTGTGTGGAGGGGAAGCAACCATAAATTGTAGGAGGGTTGTCAGCTGTTATATATAAAGGTGTCCATAACTTCCACGTTGTTCAAGTGTCAGCAGTATTATTTGAAAAGTAAAGAAGTGTTTATTGTTACAGGCCTTTGTGAGGGGAAAAATGAGTATGCTATTAACAGAAGATAAAGTTATGACACAAAGTAAATTTTAAAATATTTGTCTTTGAGGATCAGATAAAACCAAGCCAATAACAAACCTTAGAAGCCTGACTGTAGAATTGAAGTAACCAGAGTTGGGGCAGGGGGAAGTGAGGAGACCGAAGTGAGAAGAGGACTCAGTGGACTATGGAGGAGGAATGTGGGGGCGTTGGTGGTGGGTGTGGAGTGGTGACATATATCTGAAATGTGTCATTCTATACAATGTTGTAAGCCAGTGTTGTCTCAATTAAAAAAAATCTGAGATAAAGGTAAGTTGTTTGAATACAATAGTTCAACCTGTTGAAGATGCTGGACATGATCACATATGAGTGCAGTCATGATTATAGATTTGGTGAACTTCAGTGAGTGAGGCCATGAGGCTGTAGAGCTCATCAGTGAAGAAAAAGAGAAACTCTGCATAGGAAAAGAATCTTTCATGCAATTACACAGGGAAGGTATGAAGGATGTTCAAAGAATTATTTAAAGAAATGTATTAGGTAAGCAATAATCTGGTTATCTAGTAACCAATATCACAGAAAATCTGAGGCTTTTTATTTTTTTAAATGTTTATGTGTAGAAGTACTGAAGAGTAGGCCAGAGGTACAGGGAGTGAAAGGATTCACCAGACAGAGTGGGGAGCAGAACAGGTGGATCTGCTGAAATACACTGCTGAGGGGAGCAGCAGGTGAGACAGGAGAGTTCTGCTGTACCGTATGTAGGTTAGCTCCCTGGCCAGAGATGGAACTCATGCCCTTGTGGTGACAGAACTGAGGCTTAACCCCTATGCCACCAGGGAGGCCCCAACCTGAGGCTTTCATAAGGGTGGGAACAAATGTATAGCAGAGAAGTCAGAGAAATTAACAAGGGAGAACATACCATTGTCTTTACAATTTGCAATGGGTACTTTTTTTCCTTTGAATTGTGAAAACAAAATATCCATATAAGGAGAAAATCAGTGAGGAAAATTGTTATCTAAAACAAGCCTTTTTTATGAGAGTATTTTATTTATTTTTTGAGATTTTACTTTTAGAAATCATGATAGAGAATTTCTGTTTTTGTTCAAAAATCTAAATCCAGGCATAAATTATTTTCTGATGATTTTTTTTTAAAGACTTATTTATACAAGAATCGGGGTACAGGCCAGATACACGGGAGGGTGAGAGGATTCACCAGAGACAAATTGGAGAACAGAACAGGCAGACTGATGAAATACACTGCTGAGGGGAGCAGCGGGTGTGACAGGAGAGGTCTGTTGTGCCATGTGGGACCCTCGCCCATTGGCCAGGATTGAACCGGCGCTGCAGAGGCTGCGGACAGCTTCGCAGCGCGCGCTCAACCGCCTGCGCCACCAGGGGAGGCCCTATTTTCTGATGATTTTATCATCTGATAATATTTAGTAAGAGTACAAGTTTGTGTTTGTGTGTGTGTATATGAGAAAGAGCACAGAATTCATCTTTCTAAAGAGGAATAAGCTCTTTAGAACTTAATTCACAAGGAGCAAGTTTGAGAAATTTCTGTCATTGTTAAGTAGTGATTTCTTCACGTCCAAAGGTCTTAAGGATCTGAAATTTGCCTTCAAAGATGAATAATGGGCATTTCTATTTATGACATTAGAGAGTCATGGGGAAGCACAGTGATCTGGACCCAGTTATGTGGCTTGTTGCCTGGATTCTACTGCTTGTCCCAGCATGACCTCAGGTTGCTGAGTCAACTGTTATAATGTGCTGTGGGTTAGAGTTTCTCAAACTTTCATGTGCCTAACAATCTCTTTGTTAACAGGAAGATTATGATTTGGTGAGGTTTAAGATTCCGCTAGTCTAACAAGATCCCAGGTGAGGCAGATTCGATTGGTCGATGCCCCAGATTTTGAGTAGCAAGAATTTCCTAGGTGACCTCTAAAAGCCTTGTAAGTTTCAATTTTCTGAACTTAGTCCTAGCCTTACCCTTGAAGAGAAAACTATATTATGACATACTAAAAACCAGGAAGATACTTATATAATTTTACATTAAAAACTGGGATGCTTATAAAAAGTAAGCATTTGATTTGGGGGAAACTTTCATCATTTCAATTTGTTGTCTTTCAGAAAGGCTATTATAAAAATAGCTTTGAATTATTCACCTTATTTATTTATGGACAGAAAATGAGATATAATGCAGTAGATTGGTGTTTTTGCCTAGGCTGCCACTGTCAGTTGGCGAATTCAAATGACATATTTTGAGTTTCTATTCAACCTTTGTTTCTCAGTCAACAGCATGAAAATAGAGTGTAGGAGCTTGTGTTGTAATTAATTCTATATAGAGATTGCTTATGAAATATCAAAGTACTTTGCACTCTGCTGAGTACAGAGTAGGTAAAAACTACACTTAATGAATGAATGAGCAATCTTCTACTGTGAATAATCATGTACCTGAGTTAAGTGTTGGTAACCAGACATGTTAACACATGAACCAATGACAAGACAATGCCTATTAAAAAGATTCTCACATACCAAGCATGCATTCATTATGTAAGTATTTGTAAATGGTTTTCTAATCTATCCTATATATTAGGTGAACCTGTTTGTGATGGGTTTATTGCAGTCCTGATTGGTAGTCTGCTATGTTTCTTCTGAAAATGTATTCTGTCCTGAGGCAAGTAATACACTGTAATCTAGCAAATGTGCTGAAAGGGTAGATTTTGATATCGATCAGCTTATTTTTAAAGAGAATATATGCCTCGCACCTCCATGACTTGTAATTTTTTTTTTCCTTGAAGGAATATTTAAAAGAGCAGCTGTTTTCTATGAATGGTTCAGAGGGAAAACTATTACCCATCAGACCTTTAAATATGACCTTGAGGAGTGTGGAGGATCAGCCTTCTTCCTTCAACCCTTTCCATGTGTACAAGGTGTTTAGTGAAAACATGCTCGATCAGGTATGTGGAAATTAAATGATAAATTTAACTTAAATGTATGATTTCTTTATACAAGTGATATAAAAATGCTTTGTGTTGACTATTTACTCAATTTTTTTTTTAGCTAGGAAATTAAAGGCCTGTTCTTATTTGCATGGCTTGCACAAATTGACTTTGAAAAAGTTATTTTACTTTCTTTCTATTTGTCAAACTGATTCATATGTTTGGTCTGTAAAATTTAACTTTTGACCAGGTCAGTTCACCACGGGCAGAGGGAACAGCTGTTGGGCTGTGTCTACAGAAGGCCTGAAGTCACAGGCATTTCGTAACAGTTTTCCCCTTCTTGCTAGCCCTCATCCCCCGATACACAAACTCACAAAATACCTTGCAATCTTTGACTATCTGATTTTTCAGGTAAATCATAAAATAGTTTAAAATTATTACTAAGGAGTGCATCAAGCCCCTATTGTAAGTAGCATGAGATAAATTTGCTTTTTTATAACTATAAACACATTCCTGAATTTTAATGAATTTGCTACTCATATTAAAGTCAGGATATTTGGAATAAAGTCAATGTGATAAATACCACACATTTTTTAATGTCAAGTTATGCCGTTGTTTAAGGTGCATGTTTCAGTGCTTACATTCAAAAGATCATCTTTATGCCAGAGTATTTGAAATCTAAAGTTGCGATGCCTTTTCCTAGATGCCTCTTGACAGACTATTTGAAGTAACTGGTGAGAAGAAAAGAATTGCTTGACCTAGAGTGCTAACGAAAATAAGAATTAAAACAATGGCCTAATTCGGGATGCAGAAAATATTTTTTACCATGCCTGTTAAGGCTCTAGTCTACATTCATCAATACTGTGGTAGAATAAGACCTTCAAATACTGACAACCCCGGGCAGAATTCTCCTGTTCTATGACAAGATTGTAGTGCTCCATTAATCAGTGGGTGACAGGGCATAGTTCTTGTTGGATTTTATACATCAACCTGGACTCTTATTATCTAAATTATTTAGTTTCAAGAAGCAAGAACTTCTATAATATTTTAAAACCAGATACATTTTTTAAGTTTGAGTTTATTGGCTGCTTTTCTGTGTTGTACATTACATTGCTCCAAACCATAAATAATCATTATAGTTGTTAAATTAGCCTCACTTCATTTAAATAAATGGCATGTTTTATTCAGTTCTGAATTATGATATTATCTTTCACAGCAATTTTTCTCCTTAATCTGTTGTGAAATTATCTATTAAATAAGAAAAAAAGAATAATTTATGTTATTTACATTTATAGGTTTTTATATTCTCTTTAAAGCCTTCTCTTAACCAGAATGATAACATTAATATCACACTCTAAGCTAAGCTGAGGCTTTTAATTTGGGTCATAGCACTTCCAAATTAGTGTCCTTTTTAAAGTCAGATTTCAGGGCACTGAAAAATACTATAAATTGATATGATATATAAAATAGTTGCCTATTATTTTTATTTTCAAAGAATTAGCATCTCAAGGAAACTTGTTGGGCAAATGCCATTAACACTTGGAAGACTAACGACTCAAGAAATTGATTTATATTTTTATAAATAATGACTACATCCCCAAATGGATTTAAAAATTAATTGCTGTCTTATTGTAATAAAAACCTTCTTCTATGGACATGATTGATGTTATCTGTCTAAGTCCTTGTTCTGGACCCCCCTCCTTCTTAGTTAGTCTATCACAGCTGGAGCTTTAATTTACTGATCATATTAATTCTGATTAATAACTAACAATAGTGTGTTCTCATTTATCAACAGTCAGCCATCACAAAATGGAACTGGGATTGGTCAAACTTGTTGCCAAATTATCTGGGACTGGATAAGATGACCTTCAGTATACTGCTGAAAAACAGGTAATAAGATTGGGGATTTGGGGAAAATGATATTTAAAATATATCTGAAATTATATGAAGTATATTTCCTAATGTTTTTTCATAATAGGCATTTGCAAGAGGTTTTGAGATGAAAATAGCTGATTTTAGCCTGAATTTTAAATGTTTGACCTTGTGTATATCATAATTCAGCATTATGAACACTAAAATTCATTGATTTGAATATCATAATGTGCCTCTGTTTTCAGCAATTCGATTAAATGCATACAAAATATCAAGTCATATTAACTAGCCTAATCAGGAGAAACATAAATAAAACTGTTGTGATTTGAATTTTTTGCTTTTCAGCCAGTTATTTTGGCACTGTCTTGCCATAACCTCAATTGTATGTTATTTTACACACATATACTCCAGCACAACCCAGTAAAATGATAATGTGATTCAGTCTAAGAACTTAACACATGGAATTTACTTTGCATAGTTTATTTTCTTTATCTTGTGGGTTGCTTTTAAACATTATTTTAAAGTTTTCAGTGAATAGTGTAAGGTATAAACTTTAAAACTTGGATTTTTCTCTTAAGTATCACATTTTCACCTAAGATAAATACGTATGAGACTTTTATTGTTCAAGTATCATGTTTTCTTAAAGTATGAGCATTCTCATCCTTCTATATAATACTTGTGAGGTAGAATATATTTCCATATCTTTTTGAATATATGTTAGGTAAAATTTTTCCAGAAAAACAATAGCATAACATTGTAGAAATTGTCAGATCATCCCTGAGAAATATGGGGCTATGTAAGAAAATGTCTGGAGAGAGAGATTCTAGTATTTCCCAAGTAAAAGTTGTTTTGTTTTTTTAAAGATTTATTTATTTATTTATACAAGCACTGGGTACAGTCAGAAGCGGGGGAGGGTGAGAGAATTCACCAGAGCCAGAGCGGGGAGCAGAGCAGGCAGACTGATGAAGTACACTGCTGAGGGGAGAAGCTGGCACCAGGAGAGGTCTGCGTGCCATGTGAGACCCTCGCTTAGCAACCGGGGATTGAACCAGCACTGCGGGCAGCCTCACAACCCAGCGCTCAATCGCTGCGCCACCGGGGAGGCCCCCAAGTAAAAGTTTTAAGTCAGCTTTATAACCAGTAAAAGTTATAGCTTAGTTGTGTGGTCACATATCCTAATATGAAACTCACCTACCCACCATGAACAAATTGGAACAGTTCAGAAGCTTCCCCATAAAGGACAGTGGCTTCTCCCACCAGGCTTGTCCCCTGGCAGATAGTAGTCTGGAATTGTACTCTATTGCATGCACAGGACCTTCTGAGACACTCCTACCCTGCCCCAATGTTGCTTGGAGAGATGGACAAAGTGGAAGTGTATAAAGGAGAAAGCAGATCTGGTTACATGATGTTTCACATTATAAATTGTCCACCTGGAAACAAATGAGGAATGATGTTACATTATTATTTGGAAAGCTTTAAATTTATGTAGATTAACTGTATTATATTTTACTAAGTTTTTTTTTTTCAGCTGTGAATGCTGCTTTCCATCGACTAAATGGTACTCTAGGGGCAATAGATCCTTCAATACACTGGATTTCCTCTGTATAATATTCACTCTTAAGTGAATTTGTGTTTTAACCAAAATTACAAACTTATTTTTGTTTAACAATTTTATATATACTTCAATGAAGTCAATAGATATTACGGTCTGTTTCCCTGAGATATGTGCAGGAGTTAGTGGGAGAAAAGAACTCCCAGAAATTTAGCCAGAGTAACAGGTCAAAACAGTTCTTTTACAAAAGGATCATGAATTTTTAATAGAAACAGCTAGAATCTCATCTTAAGAAACTTAGATTTTTACAGGTTGGTATGAAAAGCATTCTGCTTCAAACTACCACATACCACAGTAATGAACATAATTGCTCTACCTTAGAAGAATGAAAGATACCTGAGAGTCTTTAATCTCTTTAGCACTTTCCCATTTATTTTAAGAATGCTATTTAAGACTTGGTTAATATTGAACCAGTAAGGAAGATATTTTCTGTTGTTTTCTCTAAGAGAATCTTATCTGAAAAATGCTGATTTTTTAAAAATAGTGCATTGAATTTCTAACAACATGGTTATCTGAAAAAACACACTTGAATATGAGAACACAGAACATTGAGTTTTTAGGATGAGAGTTAAAAATGCCATCCAGCATCCACAAAGTGATACTCCTTACCTATACCAGTGATCTTTGAGGGTAATCAGAATCAAAGAAGAAAATCCAGAACAGCTCAGTTGACTATGTGCAGTTATTTTTTCCAAACCCACCAATTAAACAAGTTATTTGTCCTCTTATTTTTCTCTCTTTAATTGGTAGTAGACTAATTTCTACTCTAGTGTAGATATAAAGCTAAGATATGAGAACATAATATTGTGAAGAAAAGTGAACTCAAATATACAAATATGAAAAAATTTCAGGGACAGGAATACTCTCTACATACCTCCTAAATTTCTTTCTGCCTGAACTTTTAATTCAATGTAATAAGCAGACCATCTTGTGGACTTTCTCTCTCAAGACTCAAAGGCTCAGAGTGACCCATATTCCCTACCCTCCAAATGGGATGGAGGTGAGAAAGCAGGATTCCTGATTTTTCAGGCCAGTTCTGCTGAGAACTTGTCTTAGGAAAGTTATCAAAACTATTTCACTTTGGATTTACTCATCTTTAAAATGAAGTAGTGATAATTATATATCTACTTCATGGAGATTATTGACAAAATGAAGTGAGTTAGAAGATACCAAAGTGTTTTGAAAGTTGAAAGTACAACCATAGAAAAGCAGTAGCACTAGCACATAGCAGAGGTGTTAGTCTGTGGCTAGGTATGGAAAGATAAGGTCATCAAGGACTAGCAGAGTTGGGGGGTGAGATTATGCAGTCATTATCTCATATATGATATTGTATACCAAGGGTGTGTAGATTCCAGGCCTAAACCAATAGTGAGGTTCAGAATAACTATCAGGTGACAGACCAGATGACAGGCTCATTGGTCTGAAGAACAGTGGAGAAAAATGAGCAAGGCGAAGGGTTTAAAGGTCACATGAGTCACTCAGGAGATAGTCTCAAGAGCGGAGTGTTTGATGGATAGTTCAGACACTTAAAAACAGAGATGCGTGGTGGTAACATTAACTCCCTATTTAAGACAACACTCACTTTTGTTCCATGAGCTGGTTCTGTACTGAGGTCAAAGGCAGAACAATTCTTGAAGTGATTGCCTAAGTCTTTGGCAGATATGTGTTGTCTGCTCACTATCAGACCTCATCTCAAAACCTTTCCCTCCAGTTCCTGGTGTTCTAAGTTCATTGAGTTCTTCCAATTCTTCAGTTCTTTCCCACTGTAGGGTCTTTGTACTTGCATTTCCCTTAGTGTTTCACATGTCAGTGTCATCTTGTCCGTCTTGGCCACATGTTACTCCTTATAGAGGTCTTATCCCTTACAAGTGACACTCAAGGTCACCTAAACATTCTAGTCTACTATGTTTTCTTGAGTTATCTAAAATTGTAGTGTCTGTTTACTGGCTCCTTTTTTTTTTTTTAAAGATTTATTTATTTATGAATGCAAGATCTGGGGCACAGGCCAGAGGTACAGGAGGGTGAGAGGATTCACCAAAGACAGAGCAGGGAGCAGAACAGGCAAATGGAGAGAAAACACTGCTGAGGATAGAAGCAGGTGAGACAGGAAAGGTCTGCCACACCATGTGGGTATCTCCTTGGCTGGCAGGGATCGAACCCGCACTGCGAGGCTGTGAACTGCTTCACAGTACTTCGCTCAACCCCTTGCGCCACCAGGGAGGCCCTGTTTACTGTCTCTTAATCCTTTCCCCTGCTCCTACCCACAATAGAATACAAAATCTATGAGAATAGCACCTTAGCTGTATTATACCAGCTGTGTCTTCAAAACCCAGAACAACCCTTGGGCACAGAGCAGGCTCTGGGTAATGGATGTCAAATTAGCAACCAACAAATGAGAACTTAGAATGCAGAGGAAAAGTCTGTTCCTGACAGATGAGTAGGAATTAGGCTTTCTCTCAAGATGATGTTTGATCAGTAGTAATGTTGGTGTAAAAAGTATACCTTGGAAAATCTCAAGAAAAAAATTACAAGCATATTCTATTCATTTTCAAATTTGAATGAAAAGCAGGATAACTAAACTCTGTTTAAAATGCCTGTTTTAATATTCTGTGGTGTTTGGCTCAGATCAAAAGTACAAAACAGTTCTTTATTTTAAACTAATTGATACAAATTCAACTCACAACCTCTTCAGCAACAAAGACTATTCTTGACTCCACAATTCAGAAGGCTATTGACTTTTGGTGATAGAATTTGTATTTGTTACATGATACTTAAAATGATAGGTGGAGTTAACTGAGAATAATAATTCTACCAAGTCCTTGAAAATTAATTACTTGTGATTTTCAAGATATTTGAAGAAATGTGTTATAGCTGAGACTTCAGAAGAGATTTCATATAATATATATATTATATGTTTTTATATATACATATTATGATTTTTTTAATGTAGAAAGTTTGCCATTGTGGGAAATAAAGACTCTTTAGATGTTCAGAAAATCAGCACATGTATCAGTTCTCTATCTTTACCTTTAATGCTGTGCAAGTACAGTGATTGTGCATTGATCTTTTGAAATAATAAAGGTTCTTTTCACTGTTTCTTACTATTAGCTTTTTTCTTTCTTTCTCATTTACTTTAAAATAAATCTAGACTAGGGAATGAGATAGTGATTGCATTTGCAGAAGAGATCACCAAAAGGAACTTTCTATAGTCCTCCATTCATGGTGAATCTCCAGATTGCCATTTTGATATTGTTTTCTTTGTCACTGGAGCAAATTTATGTGACTTCTTTTCTCTTTACCTTATTTATTCAAGCCTAATTCCCAAGAATTGTGGTGTTGAAAATAATCTGTGAATACAGTGGAATGCTATGCTATTTTAACCATCTAAATATACTGCATATGAGTTTGGCTTCGAGTTGAGCAAACACAATTAAATATGATGGCAGGAACAGCAGAAGGGGTGGTGGTGGCAGATTTCTGGCGATCACTTTGGGGCCTTTCCAGGTGGACAATAACCATATATCTGAGAGGAAACAGATTAGAAAGCGTGTTTTAAAAGAGCCATTGATCTGTGGCATTGAATGTTTGCTTTTAATAATAATAATAATTACTACTAAAGTATCTTTAGACTCTTGCAGATTATAGTGTGTGTGCCCTGTGGTGTGTGGAGAATAGAAAATATTGTCTCTGGCCTTCAGCTGCACACACTGCACTCTCCAATGGTCGTTCTCAGGCAGTGCTGCCATTAGCACAATGTTTATAGTTGTTCACAGCAGTAAATTCCTGATGCAGCAGCAGGCTGCCTGGTTATAGAGAAGTGGGCTTAAGAAAAAGGGGAATATGATTTTATGAGTACATATCTCTGAGCCATTACATACATTATGTGTGCCTTCGCATTCAAATTTGGGGTTTTTTTCCCCCATACTTTAGTTCCCTAGAAACTATTTCCTTCCTTTTTCTTCCATCTAAAGACCACAGTGAGTATCTACTAACCCCATCTTCTCAAACCAGGAGCAGGCTTCCCTGCCATCCTTAAACCCTAAAGCAGGACTTTCTTTTTTTTTAAAAAAAAAAGATTGATTTATTTATACAAGAGCTGGGGTACAGGCCAGAGGTGCTAGAGGGTGAGAAGATTCACCAGAGACAGAGCAGGGAACAGAACAGACAGACGGACCGAAAGCACTCCTGAGTGGAGCAGCGGGCGAGACAGGAGAGTTCTGCAGGGCCATGTGGGTATCTCCCTGGCCGGTTGGGAATCAGAGTGCCGCTGCAGAGGCTGCACAACGCAGTGCTTAACCTGCTGCACCATCAGGGAGGACCAAGCAGGACTTTTTTTGTTATAGACATTGTTTATGTATATTTAGGATGTAGAAATTTAGCACTTTGATTCTCAGGAATTCCAGGAGTTAGGGCTTGGTACATGAACCAAACAAACCCATAAACATATATATTCTGATTGGTAACTTGTTTATGTTTTCCTTTATGATATATAAGGTCTTTCACACGAATCTCCTTTGTCTCACACTATAGCTATGTAATGAGAGACAAGTACTAATGAGGTTATAAAACATTCAATGATATGCCCAAGGTCACAGATATTAAATATTGTAGGGAACTCAAAATGAAGACTTCTGACTCTGTTTCCAGTGTGTCATCTATCACACTGTATTATTGGTTGTGTTCCCACCCAGTTTTCTTGAGAGATAATTGACATATTATGTAAGTTTAAGAGGTACAATGTGTCCACAGATATATATTGCAAAATGATTACCACAGTAACCTTAGCTAACATTTCCATCACCTTACATAAATACCATTTATTTTTGTGGAAAGAACACTTATAACCTACTATTAGCAACTTTCAAGTATATACTTCAGTGTTTTTAAATATAATCAATATACTATACATTCGATTTTCATCTTTTCATCTTATAACTGGACTTTTTTACTGTTTGGTCAATTTTTTTATTATATAGTCACTGAAAACACTGATAATGAAGATAGCAAACACAGAACATGTGTCATGTGATTGGCATAATTGGAATGAATTGCATGCATATATTCAAATATAAATCCTCATAATAACCTTATAAAGTAGATACCATATTATCATTATTTTCCTGCTAAGAAAACTAGGGACAGAGACACAGAGCTTTAAGATTCTGGTGCGTGTTCATGTTCTTGTCACCACTTCTCTCTGCTACTTCTCTAAGATTAAATTATTCTAATTTAACAAACATTTTTAACCATATACTGTGAAAGACATTTCTGTAGAATAACATAACAATTTACCAGAGAATTTTGTGTACATCAAAGAGTACTTAAATCTGCTCTACAATACTTTAAATTCATTTTGAATTTTCACTTTGGTTGTCACAGATTTGTCTTCCCTTTTCAAATCCCTATATCCCTCTCAGCAACTGTCTTGCCACCACCTACTCTCCCAGAGAAATTAAAATCATCTAATGCATCTCTCAGTTTTTTCTTCCTAAACCTCAACTTTGTTTCTGTGATCTCTAATCCTTTGCTTCCTGTCTCTAATCTTACACAAACAGCTCTCTTCTAGATAAATTTGAGAGGTGAGTTGACTGTCTAGGTTGTGGATGGTCTGAGGGCCAAGCAGTTTAGATTTTATCAAAGAGAGAAAGACTTAATACTGGATGATTTCACTGATATGTGGAATATAGAGAAACAAACCAAAGGAACAGACAAAACCAAACCAAAATCCTTGAAATCTGACTGCAGAACTGAGGCTACCAGAGAGGGAGGATGGGGCGTTGGGAAGATGGGGGCAGTGGGGGGGGGGGCGTTCAATGGACTTTGGTGAAGGATTATGGGTGCTTTAGTGGAGGGTTGGGTATTGTAACATCTGAAGGTCTGAACCTATACCCCTAAGTAGTATACACAGTTGTAAACCAATGTTACCTCAATGAAAATAATTGCATTGAAAAAAAAGAAGTTTGGACTTTAACTATTAGATCTGAGGGAACCAAAAAGCTTTTTTTTTTTAATTTTATTTTTATATTCCCCATTCAATTGCAACCCCATTATTTTGACCCCAATCCCTCCTTTCCCCACCCCCTCCACCCCATAGTGTGTCTCTGGTTCATAGTTGTTTGTTGATTTTGATTTTTTCTTTCTTATAATTATTCTTTTCCTGGCCCCTTATTTAGGTTTTCTAGATTCCTGCTATGAGTGAGACCATCTGGTATTTTTCTTTTTCTTTGTGGCTTATTTGCTGAGCATGATCCCTTCCAGCTCCATCCATGTTGCTGTAAAATGCATGTGTTTATCTTTTTTGAATGCTGAGTAATATTCCATGGTGTATATGTACCACATCTTCTTGATCCAGTCATCTATTTTTGGGCATTTGGGTTGTTTCCAAAGCTTAGCTATTGTAAATAGTGCTGCTATAAACATAGGGATGCAAGTGCTCTTTGGAATTAATGTTTCTGTGTCCTTTGTGTAAATACCTAGGAGTGGAATTGCTGGATCATATGGAAGCTCTATCTTTAGTAGGTTGAGGAATCTCCACACAGCTTTCCATAGTGGAACCAAAAAGCTTTTAAGCAAAGGTGTGACAAGAGCAGAGAGTTACTTTAGGATATTAACAAAGGCTGGGATAGAGGGATAGGATAATTAAAAGGAGAGAAGGCCAGGTAAGAGACTACTGTTAGCAATGGAGGCAGTGATTATGCATCACAGTCGTAAAAAGATGTTCTCAAGTTTGCTTGGAGGTGCAACTAACTATTCCTAATTGGCAGAAAATTTAAGTATGTTAACTTTTCTTGAAGACCATGTGCTGCAGAGATTCTTTAGGTAGAGAGCTATCATGCTTATCATTTTTTCCAGAGTGAGAGTGTCAGTTTAAATCCCCTCAAGTAGATGCCAGGGTGGGATTAGAGTTATAAGAGGTTTGGGGGGAGAAAGACACAGGACAGATAGAGGTAAAAATAAGAGTAGGCAGGGAACCTTTAGATCAGGTTAATGATCTAAGAATGTTTTGACAAAGCCAGTAAGACTCCAAATGTCTCATGTCCTGCAGAACTAAGCTGGCACTTGTACCTCCACTGTGTTTAGGCTTGGGAGAAGCCTGGTCTGAGCACAAATGCAATGGTAGATGCAGAAGAATGACAGCTGGGGTCACTAGACACCTCTGCTAACTGCACCGGGAAATGTTAGTGGTGCATTTCCATGACTACTACAGTGGGGATGGAAAGAGTGATTTTAATATATATGGAAATGTTAGCTATGTTAACAGGGATAGGATTTAAATAAAGTTCTCTGTTACTTTAATGATGTAGAAAACAGACAACCTAAATAAATATGTTAAATGCTATTGAGAGAAATGCAGAATTGGCAATATTTTGATGAAAGGAAAGTATAATAATTTTCTCAAAAGCAGCCATGGGAGAATTTTTTTTTTTTTTGCTTGTCAAATTGAACCAAAATTCACTTTGTAATGTAATGAATTTTCTCCTACCTAATTATGCATTCACATGCTAGCACTTTTGGGTTCTTGCACTGGATCAAAAGCTATTAAAAGTCTGCTTGTATGAGTACATTCTTTTTTCAATAACTCTTCTTTAAGTCTTTCCCCTGTAAAATGCTGCTCAGACCCCAAAGTCCCTGTGATGTTTTTCTCCTAAAAATTTTAGTAGAGGTTCTGCCAGGAGAAGCGCTCATAGATCCATTGATTCAGTTTGGGTAAATATGAGGAGAGCATTGATAGTTTGCAAGATTATTGGTTATCACTATCTTAGTTTATGTTTCTATATGAACATAAAGAGAGAAAATGATAATTTTTTAAAGATTCATTTATTTATGCATACAAGAACTGGGGTACAGGCCAGAGGTGCGAGGGGTGAGAGGATTCACCAGAGACAGAGTGTAGAGCAGAACAGGCAGATCTACTGAAATACACTGCTGAGGGGAGCAGCAGGTGAGACAGACGTGGTGCATGCTGCACCATATGGGTAGCTCCCTGGCCAGCCGGGGATTGAATTCCTGCTGCAGAAGCTGCGGACAGTTTCACAGTGCCATGCTTAACCCCTTGCACCACCAGGGAGGCCCAAACATGGTATTTTTGAAGACATTTTTACTATGACATGATCATGAGAGAAAAATACAATTAAATATGGTAATAACAAATCTGTACAACTGATAACAAATTGATAACTTTATATATTTATTACAGTGTCTTTGTGGTGTTTTGTATATAAAATTAGTACTTTATTATTCTGTAAATGAACCTCTCACCTCTATGTACTTTGAGGGGTTAGCTCTAAATTTGATCTTTTCTTCCATAATATGAAATTTGGCGAGAAGTTTTAAGTCAAGATATTTTTATATGCAGAATAGTTCTATTAATAAAATCACAAAAATTTTTTGTAATTAAACTAAGTAATACAGACGTGTATGTTATTTCAAATTGTACGTGAAGTTCAAATGTAAAATTTAAAAGTTCCCCTTCCCAGCTCTTCAGTTATACTATCTAATCCAGTTGTAGCCATCTGAACCACTTCTGTTTTAATTTTTTGTGGTTATGTATATAAGGAATAGGCTATACCACTTATTTTTTAAAACATTTATGAACTTAAAATAATAAAATTTAGAACCAATGTTTAGGTCTTTATAATGAAAAATACAGAATTTAATTCATACTATGCTTTCTCCCTCTCCCCTTCAAGCTTTGCTAATGAAATTTTAATTTTAGTTCTTCTATCGATCACCTTTATGTGATGTTATAATATAACCTCTATTTTAAAATTATTTTGTTTTCGTATTTTATTATATAAAATATATTTTTTATTATATGTAAAAATACACATATATATTTATATTTTAATGTGAAAATTTTATATAAAGGAAAATTTACTCTTGTACAGTTCTGAGTTACAACACATGCATAGTTTAACAATCATCCAATCAAAATAAAGAAAATTCATCACTCATAAAGATCTCATTCTGCTGACCGTTTGTAGTCATTCTCCCCTCCATTTCAATCCTTGGCAATCACTTATCTTCTCTCTGCCTCTGTAGTTTTCTTCTTACAAGAATGCCCTTGCAATAGAATTATGTAATCATAGGTGACATACTGTTTAATGGTATAGTGGCTGCTTTTACTGTAATGCATCAAAGATTCCTCTACTTATTTGTTCTTATTGTAGGGTAGCAGTTCATGGTATGATGGTGCCTATATTTGTTGGTCCATTTATGTTAAAGGACATTTGGGTTGTTTCCAGTATTTGGTAATTACATTTGTTTCCAGGGTTTTTTTTTTTTAAGATTTATTTATTTATTTATACTAGCACTGGGTATAGTCAGAATCATGGGAGGGTGAGAGAATTCACCAGAGCCAGAGTGGGGAGCAGAACAGGCAGAAGGACCAAAATACACTGCTGAGGGGAGCAGTGGGCGCAGCAGGAGAGGTCTGCGTGCCATGTGGGACCCTTGCCCGTGGCCGGGGATTAAACTGGCGCTGCAGAGGCTGTGGACATCTTAGCAGCCCAGCGCTCAACTGCTGCACCACCAGGGAGGCCCTGTTTCCAGTGTTTTAGTGGAAGCCTCTAAAGCTATTTATGTACAGGTTTTGCATAACCCAGGCTTTGATTTTGCTGGGATGATACCTAAGAATGCTTGGTGGTATGGATCACTTATGTTTATCTTTATAGAGAAAGAATATCTTCTGTCTTACGCTATAATCTCATACTGAATTTGCCATTATCTCCCTGGATGCTTTTAGTAAGTTTTCCCCTCTTTGGTCTTTCTGAAATGACATTGTGTCTATGTGTAAGTCTCTGGATTCTACTGATAATGGGTAGACCCTTCAACACTGATTTTCTTCATATTCAGGATTTTTTTTACCCTATCCCTGTTTATTCCTCTTAAACCCATCATATATTTCTGCCTTTTTGAGATACCTATTAAGACAAATGCCCTGATTTATTCTTTTTCAGTTATTGCTAAAGCTTTTAAGCCTCAGTCTTCCCATACTCACTGTCTTGACATTCTTCCCAGCCAGTCCATCCACTGCTATGGTTTAAATAATAACCCCAGATAGCAAAATCAAATGCCTTTAGAGGTTGTGGAAATAATATAAATATGGGAAAACAAGGTATAATACTGTAAGGATGTTTACCTAGGTAAAAACATCCAAATTCTATTTTTAAAATGCCATTTGCTAAATTAAGTATGTATGCCATCAGAATGGACCAGGCCCAACAATCCTGAACCTCTAAATTGGTGCCACCCACTCATCTGTATCTCTAGTTCTAATTGTTCAGTAAGACTCCAGCTCGGACATTTGGACTTGACACTGTAATAAGATTTCAACATAATAAGTTTCAACGTGGACATAAGTCTTAACATCATAATTTTCTTCATCTAAAAATGGCTTCCTCTTTAGAGTTGGGTGATTTCTATTCCTGACACTAACATTTTTTCTGGCCTCAGCTTAGAAACCTTGAATTACTTTGCAAAGTTCCCCTCTCTGTCACCTAAATTCTGTCAGGTCCCTGAGTTTTCCCTCTAATCATTTCTTACAATCCTCACTCTTTTCCCTCAATGCTTCTATTCTTGAAGTTCAGTGCCATTATCCACTCAGGCCAACATATCCTGCTCACTCTAGCCTTAAATTCTAATTGTTGTGTCTCTAGGGGGTTAATATTTTTCTCCTTAAATTTTTCCTTTATTACTAAAAAAAAAAAGCAAGTACCATTAACATTTTAAAATGGACATAGGATGTTTGTGCTCTAATTCCGCCACCAATCCACCCTTCATTTATCTCATTCTCTTTTTATGTACACAAAATGGACTTCCTTTTGCACAGCCACACTGAAGGAGGAGTCTATATTCATATTTGTGGATTTTAAATTTGTCATAAAAACTATTTTTGTTGTCCATGCATAGAAACACAATTTTTATTTTTATTGGCTTGGTATTGCACCAAATTAATGCTGCATAGTTTAGTTAGCCTTTTCTCTCTTCCAGATTTTTGCTGTTTTTATTTCTACATTACATTGTCATGAATGAGTAGGTTACTTGCTGCTGCTGATATAATAAAGGTAGGACATAAAGTGATATGGGCATACAGTTTATATATTAACTTGCCAAAAACTCACAGGGATAAGAGCTAGAGTAAAATGTAGAATTCTAGGTTTCATTTTTCTTTTTTACCACACTCTACTTCAAAACTTACAGTGACTCTACATGCACCAAACCCAAACTCTTTAGCCCTAATTATAAAAACTCTTTCATCTCATCCTTCTACTCACCAAATCTACCTTTGTAACGAGACCCACCATCCCTCTGCCTACTCTGGAGTATTGACAAACCATGCTTAAAAATCATTTTCTACCACTTTATCTGTCTCCTTTTTCATTCCTGTGTAATAGAAATCATATTGTGTCTCTGTGATCTCTTATCAAAGAAAAAAGCAAGCATTTAGCAGAAGGCTAGGATCATTGGATATATTTTATAAATATCAGTTATGATTCTTTTTAGCTATTGTTTGGCTCTTCTCTTTGGGAAGACTGAAGTTGTAGGACAAACATAACACTGGGTACAAAATAGTAAGGCACAGCCTAAGCATCCAGACAATTACAAAATGGAAGCAGAGACAACCAAGGAGAAAAGGCAGAAATGAGAAAAGACATGATCTGGGGCACTTTTTATCAGGTACTAGTTGTATGATGCGTGGTCTGGGGGGGAGCTCAGACCACAGAAAATTCATGAGCCAAGAGTAAGGAAGGTGTGCTTAGAAAGAGCCAATCTGTTACATTCAATCAAAGAACATAAAAATCTGCTCATCAAGTCCTGTGTTCAGCCGTAGATTCTGAGACACTGAGAAACCAGGATCTAGACACATGATCTCAGTGGAAAGCACCAGCATCCCTAATGAAATGACCCAGACATCGACCCTTAGAGACAGGAACTCCTCCTCATTATTTTTAGATCAGGCTTAAGTCTCACCTCAGATCACTGAGCATGGCGACTTCAGAGGATAAAACTAATATGACTGGAAAAGGAAAATGACCTCTCTTGAAGATAAGTACATCCTAATAGCAGTGCTAAAAACTCCTATACCTTTGCCCAGGCTTATCCTGTTTCTATAGCCTGTCATCCCCCAAGTCTGTTCTTCTAACACCAGTTTAGGCCCCTCACCAACACTCTCTCTAGTCCCAGAACTCTCAAAAATCTTCCATTTTCCAAATTCTCAGGACATTTGTAGGTTAAGTTACACAGGTTGACTAATGTTCGGTGTATGGTGCCTTGTGATTCTCACTGGTGTTTTTCAGTTCCCTGTGCCCCCACATAGACTGTGAGCCCCAGGAGAACAGGCATCTCAGAATTCTCGCTCAACACATGTACTGTAAAGCACATAATGAAAGTATCAAGCAAATAGCAAATAGCTCTTGCTTTTTTGGTGTTCAGTCTAAAGGTAATGTTTTGAAATTACTTTCATTTGCTTTTAGACATTTCTGAGATAAGGGAGGATCACTAAGAGAAAGATGCTTTGTTAATTCATTTATTAAAAATGTTATTAAACTGTTAGATTAAAGATACACTCATCTGAAGTTAAATAATATGAATACTGCATAAAGTTAAAGCTACTAATCTCTTGTTCTGCCTGCCTCATGTACCTTATAAATCCACCCACCCTTGGTAACACTTAAACATTATGATATCCTTCAAGCAATAAATCATCATTTTAAATAGACTTCTAAAAGAAGATATTATTGGGATAAATCTTGTGATTTAGAAAATGACAAGTAAAAATGGAATATTCTAGTTTCCTAGAAAATGAAAGGTTTCTGAACCCACAAAGGACTGTGCAGTTTGGCCATTGACTGAAAGCTGGTGGATTTTATTGTAATATACTTGATAATTGCAGGTTAATGAATTAAAACCTATTAATTTCAGAGTCCTAGGGTAAAAGAATTGGTCTTGACTGATCATGTTTGGAAAGGAGTAACTTGATTAAGGTTATATTGTTTACCTGTCTCACTTGTGCAGAAGGCTCTTCCTTTCATGGTTATGCTTTTGCTGTATTTATTCATCTGTCAGTCCAAAGTCAGTGATGAACATCTACATGTTTGTTTTAGCAAGACACAGCTATAAACAACTCAAAGATAGTTAAAGGCTCCCTGGAAATAGATAATTTTGTCTAAAGGGCAATCCAAACTCATGTTGTTTTATTAAGCACATTTGCTAGCAGTGAAAGTAAAGTATGATGTAACCCACAAAATAGCTGTGTTGTTTGTAAGAATACTTCCATCCCATTATTCAGTCCAGCAAGACTTGAGCAAATAGATGGATCTGTGACTGTTTGCTCATTCATCCATCCATCAAACATTCACTAGGCACAGCAGATAAAGAAATGAGCCAGACACAGCCCCTGCTGTCAAGCAACTCAGAATCTAGGGGAGACGGACTAAAAAATCAGTGGTTGTAGCTGTAATAGAGATTCATGCAAGTTACCATAGAATACAGTGGCAGATCACAAAAGGGAGGGAAAGCTATGGCCAACTGACCACAGGGACAGTCAGGAAAGACACCCAGAAAATGATGATACTTGCCAGTTGAGTCTATTGCCAGTTGAACAAGTGTCAGCTAGGTAGCTAAGGTGAGAGGTGATCAGAACAGAGTTTCATATAGACAGTAACACAACTTAGGAGAATGAATATTGCATTCCATTTACTTTGTTTAGAGTAATAGACTCTTTTCTGAAGTTTTCACTTTTGAATCAGTTCTAATTGAATTAGATAGGCACTGTGAATGAATGTTAGCCTGCTTAGGACAAAGTCAGATGCTGAGTTGAGTGAGGGGTAGGGAGAAGGGGACAACTGTCCTGTTTTAGGCCTGTAACTGGAGCACTTTCAAGGAGTTACAGATTCTTTTGAATCCTTGGCCTCATCTGACTCCGAAGGTTTCAGGCATGTGTAAGCAATTGCAGGGCCAGTGTAATACATAGATCAATGGCCTTGTTGGCTGTCACTAAAATTCTATTTGCCTTGTATTTATACGGCCTGGATGGTATGTGCCTTCATGGGAGCACTCTTGGCACATGATGGATGGCTCTTCAGACAAGATGTGCTAGTTTAATACTGGCCTTGGTCAAGTATGAGAGGTGCACCTGATTCATCTTGGCCTTAATCTCTCAGTGTACTTGCAGATTGTTCTTCGGTGCTTTCATTTCTCTCTGCACTGTAAAAGTTACCTGACAGTGGTGGGAATGCCTGAGACAGGTACTGATGCTTTTAAGTCAGTGTGTTCATGTTTGTGGCTCTGAACTGCCTGGTCTGAGTTGGTCTCAATTGAAATTTAAAGATTGTAAGGGGAGTCTAAAGAAAAAACTAACTGGAATTGTTTCCAAATTTTTCTAATTTAGTCAATCTAACAGGGATTTTAAAGGACTGAAATTTGGTTTCAGCAAAAGTATATACTTGTCAGCTATAGATACTTGTTCACAACCACTCTGAGAACGTTGATTCTATGTGTGATTTTAATGCATTCATTGGAAATTATGTTATTTTTCACAAAGTAAAAGCATTCGTAATTTTGCTACCAGGAAGAATATTTGCTTCCTCTCACACATTTTATTTAATAATTTTACTTCTTTAAAAGCAAAACAGCACACAATTTGAAAATGAAATTTCCCCAAAGTGTTCAGTTTGCTAATATGTTTTTCATTTTCTTCATTATGCTATAGTGGAATGTTGCCATACTTGGAAATGTGCAACTAGTCTCCCTGGAGGCAGCAGATGGTGTGACTAGTCTGTCTTTTGCTAGAGGATTTATCATGAAAGATGGCATCTAGGATTGGAAGAATGGGGAACCCTGTCCTCAAAGAGCTTTGACTCTTTTGTCCTAATTGTATCATTACAACATTTATGTAAATTTTTTTTTTAATGAAATACCCTGCAAAAGCACAAAGGTTTGGACACTTTTTAAACCATCATTTAAATTAGTTTATATAAGAAAAAGACTCATCTAGAAACTGTTTTAGTGATTTTGATTATATTGGCAAGTGTTTCCTTCACTGAATAACTCATTGCTAAAGGTCCAACCTCCTCTTGGGAAGGACATGATTTTAACGTCACCCTACTCTGTGATGGTCTTAAACTTTGAAAGTCTGCTAGTTTGCTTTCATATAGGAATATTGACTTATACTAACCAAACTCATGAGAGATTGTTATAAAAAACAGAATTCCATTTTACTAATTTATAGTAAAATATACCTTAAGCAGACTTGGCAATGCTCCCCCTTGAAGTGAATTGACATCAGAAGTTAGGTTATAACAAACAAGTGTATCTGGTGAATAGGCCATCTTTCCAAGGTCCTATGTCTGTCACTAGGAACTGATTCACATATTGTGAATTATGGTGTGTTGTTGGGTCTGAACACTAAAACTTTTTAATTCTTTCTGGACATTTATATTCTCCTGCTGACTTTTCTGTTATGTCATTTCTTTAAACAAAACAGTGTAGATAAGGAAAGACTTCCCCTCCTCTCTCTTTGATAGATGAGTCTGTGACATAAATTGACAGCAGGCAGATTAATATAATAAAAGGCATTTATTTTTTAATAGTATAAGCATAGGGGCATTACAGGGGGAAATAAGCAGTGAGATTTAAGAGCTTATATAGCATCTAGAGGACAGGGAGAAGGGATGTAGACCATTTAGGGAAGAGTAAATTAATTTTAGGAAAGATGAATGGACCCTGGTGGATTAAACTCCTAGGGAGAGGGCATGTAAGACAATTAAGTTCATTTTGGAGGATATGTCTTTTTTTTTTTTTTTAATGTGAACCAAGTTCTGTTTTTTTTTTTTTAAAGATTTATTTATTTATATAAGAACTGGGGTACAGGTCAGAGATGCAGGAGGGTGAGATAATTCACCAGAGAGACAGATGGAAGACACTGCTGAGGGGAGCAGTGGGTGAGGCAGAAGAGGTCTGCCACGCCATATGGATTGTTCCCTGGCTGGCCAGGAATCGAACCTGTGCTGCAGAGACTGCGGATGGCTTCACAGCACAGCGCTCAACCCACTGCACCACCAGGGAGGCCCTGGAGAATATGTCTTTAGGCAGATAAAGTGAATTCAGAGAAAGGCCTTTCTCTGTATTGGCTGTTTTTCAAGTGTCTTTAGTGCAGATTAATCAACATCCCAAGAGCATATTTTGGGGTGACATGTGCTGAATTCCTTCCACAGCTAAAAAAAAGACTTAACTATTAAATAGAAAGTATTCTATCTTGAATGCAAGTTACAGCTGGTTAGTGTTCTTTTCTGTAATGCCGAGATCAATTAGTAATGTCTGACACAGACTCAAGAGGAGAATAATGATTTAAGGGATTCACATTTACTCATCCTACTGTAGTATGCAGATTCAAATAAGTACTCTCATTTAGGAGTACTTTTATAAGCATTTGGAACCACATTCTGCACTCTCGTAAATTATCTGGGAATATGCTTTTAAAGGGAAGACTCTTTCTCTTAACTTTGTAATTTAGAAAATATTTGTGTTAAGGGATTGGTTGAAGTTACAGAGCTAGTAGGTATCTGAGCATGACTCAAGCCCATGATTTCTGATTTGTAGCCCAGAATATTTTCTTACACACTATAGTAAGAGATCTAAGAATCCCAAAGACTGATGATTTCATTTTCCAACTTAATTTGGGAAATCTCTTTTCTCTGATAGGATTAAGTGCTATATTCTTTTAGGTCAGCAAAATAAAAAGGATTATTATATGGACCAGTGGTAGTTAGACTTGGGCATACATTGAAATTTGGTAAGCATGTAATAAAAGAAGAACAAAACAATATTTGGGGCTCTCACTAGCCAATTAACCTGTGAGGTAGAGCATACTTTAAAATTTTTGAATCTGATTTAACTTTTCATTCAAGATAGAAATTATTGCTACAACAGTCTGAAAAATTGTTAAAATGATCAGTTTGTGCATATTTAAAATGTCATCATGGACATTGTTCAGTTAAGTTCTTGAGGAAATCAATATTTTTATCAGCCAAAATCAATCCTTCCAAATAAACATGACACAGTTACAAATGAAAGTTAGTAGACTACTGGATATTTTTCATTCCATGATTCTTAGAATGGGTATCAAATAGGCAATTGGAAAAATAGTAATAGTGATAATAATGAAGATTTACTCTTAGTAAATAATTGTGATGATAAAGATTTATCCATAGTAAAATAGAAGAAAATATTTCTTTTACTGTTCTGAAAAAAAAAATGCATAGAAACAGTATTTAGTCAGTTTCATTTCAGATAAATCGAAACATGGTGGTAGAATTCTGAATAACTGCACCAGAAAATCATGCAGGTGTATCCTTCTGTTCAGGGGGCTACTTATTGATACAAACTTTTGTTGATATCATGGATCAGAAAATGTAATTGCTGGAATGGAAACTTTGGCTTCTTTACTACTCATTTATTTATAGTATTATAGTATTGAGAGTGTTGTTATGACCTATGCCACTAAATAGATCTAACCTTGTACTTTATATGTAACCAGTGGAAGAATTGATGGCCCACTCACTAAAGAATAACAGGAATTTACCCTAAGATGAATATTAGTATTTAAATATTGTTGATAATTTGGAAATTTATAGTGCTTCAGAAATGAAAATGATGATGAAGCCCCAAGAAGGGAAAATTTTTTATTTCTTCCTTGTTTCCCTCACTGCTGCCACTTTGCTCAGTTCTAGCCTGTTTTTGCAGCAAGCTTCTAGTTATCTGCTCTTTCAGTTTGTCCTATCTTTTTTCTCTCCCCCACCTCTCTGCTTTCCTGCCTTCCTCCTTCCCTTCTCCAGCTCACACTTTATTTTTGAGGATAAGGTGGGAACTAAGTATTTTGTTTTAAAATACTTCCCAGTCTCCAGAGCAGGCTTGAAGGAGGAAGCAGTTGCAGGGCTGCCTTGCATGCAAGAAAAAGTGATGAGATTACCACTTCTCCTGGACCAACTGAGGTGGGATCTTGAAGCAAGGCTTCAATTTTTCCCAACTGGATTAATTTTTTTGCAAATAAGTGAAGCCAACTGAATATCTCATTATGACCCAGAACCTTTCTAATTCTGATAAACATAGATATTATATATGGCAAAAGAGCAGGCATTGTAGAAGTCTTATAGCATAGAGAATTCAGTGTTATCACTCTAAAAGTTGACACTGAAATATGTCATTGAGGAAAGCTTTTTGTGTTACTCTTCGGATTGGCAGGTTGTGACAAAACTACATTCCTGTTACTTGAATACATCTTTTGTCTAGTTTTACATGTTTTTGACTTGTCTAGAAAATGACATATTGAGGTTTTCATTAGCTTTAACCAGGTGTGAGTTTTTTTTATCCAAGATACCTCAGCAGGACAGCAGTTTAAGGCGAATAAACCAGTGAAGCTCAAAAAGGCCATAGCCCCTTTTCAGATGGTAGCAATGAGCTGAAAGACTCATTAATCAACCACAGAGTCACAGGTGTGATGGCTTGCCTACAAACTGCCAACAGACTGTGAAAGTCACATCCGACAGGCTAAATTATCAAACTAGACCCATCCATAAACATTTTAACACAGAAAAACTCCCAATTCTTTTGTTTTTTAACTATAATTTGAAACTCTAAATTTCCTCTAAGATATCTATGAAATGTTATTTTATTATATAACATTCACATTTTTAAAACAGATTTGTTATTTCATAAAAAATTTCATGTCTTCATTTTTCTAATACAGTTTAATTTGCTCTCCTTTATTTTAAAAATCTATTGTCCTATGGTACATGAAAGGGTAGAGGATGAAATTTGCCTATCTCAAAGATTTATAAATATGAAAGTCCACTTTAATATGCATGGGAGTTGCATTTTTACCACTCTCAGGGTTTCATTCATAAGGAACTGTTGTAGATGTGTTTTAATGGAAGGGCTATGTAATTATTTTAACTAAGAGAAATTCTCTACTCCAAATTAACAGCCTGACTTTTTTTGTTTCTCTTTCTTTTGATCACTAGGGAATATAATTTTGTTTTATTGTATTTTTTAAAAAATTGGCATGTCTGTAAAGAAGTCAAGTTAAACCTTAAGTCTGATATGTGGTTTTATCAGGAGCCTTGCAACAAAATGATATTAAGTTTTCAAATGAAAAAAAACATACCTTTGTGTGGGACAAGGATTTCAATGAAATCCAGTAAAATATATATGATGACTCTAAATAAGTCTGACATTTCTAAATTTATCCTGTAACTTCTATGGTAACATGCACTTACCCTTTTTATACAAATAGAAGCCAACACATAATACTGAATGATTCATTTTTTTCCTCATTGAACTTCCATTTTATTAACTTTAAAACATTGAATAGCATTTCGATGCTCATTGAGCAGAAGAAATAGAAATAAGCATGCTGCAATTATAAGTTGTGTGAGTTTTCTATGTCAATTTAGATAATAATCAGTCCACAATTAAGTGTTCATTCGAGAACAGATCTTGATACAGGTTCACAAACAAGGGGTAGTCCCAAGGTGTGTTCCATTAGGGACAGAACATGAGAGGGTTTTAAAGGATCAAGCAGGGGAATAAGCTTGGGTCATTTGTTTGAAATTTTGTGTTGGTTGACAGGAGTTTTCAGAGTGTTGCAATGTGGGGTCATTACAACAATCAGCAGATGCCTTTTTTCCTGTTTGTTATCAATAAGGAGAGAACAGGATGCTAGTTGTCGTTTGTGTTTTTTGCAGTCATGTATAAAGAGAAGTCTGTGAGTGTTTTTAGCTGAGAACTGAGGTAGGCTGCCTAATTTTTATCTTGAAGTCTCATAATAGAAGCTCTGAGAAAAGATGGGGTCTATTTGACTCAAAATGGGTTCTATATCTAGAACCTTTCCTCTCAAAATTTGTCCCTTTAAATAGCAGCGTTAGAAATGCAGAATCTTGGACACCTTTAAGACCTACTGAATGAAAATATGCATTTTTATAAATACTTAGTAATTCATATGCACATTCAAGTTTGAGAAACATTAGGCTAAGGTGAAATGGAATGTTCTTTTCTCTTAGTAGATTTTATCTGCCTTTCAAATATCATCCCAACAAATACTATTGTAATAATTCTCATGTAAAAAAAATATACAAACTCTAATTGTCTAAATATTTCAAGTCATATCAAATACAACAAACACTAAGTTGAAAGTAGAGTTAAAATACCCTAATAAAATTGTTTGGGATAAGCAATTGATCTCCTAAACAATGCTAAGTGAGTATTAAATGTACAAAGCCCAGTGATATCACAAACATTTTTATAGTAAGTCTGGATATGTTACACATATCCTGTCTATTATAAGAATAGACAGAGTGTATTATTATAAGAATATAAGAATTAATATAAGAATATAAGAATATTATTATAAGAATAGACAGAGTGTATAAAAAAGTATGACACATCCTTAGTCATAAAAAAATTTACAAGCCATATTTTCATATATTAGCAGGCAGTTCAATTGTGAAGTCCTAATGTTCTTCTAAAAGGCCTCATTTTAAACTTTTTAAAGCTTTAATATTGAAGAAAGAAGGAATTTTCTTTAAAATGGCTGGGAATTCCACTGTCCCTTATGAAGTCCATTACTTGAATTAAACAACTCATTTCACAGTATCCTAAATAAAATTGAACAAACTGATAAACAATCTTGTATATACCAAAGATTATCTTGGGGGGAAAAAGATTATCTTGGGACTACTTGGCAGGGATATACCAAGCTAATTTACGTAGATAATTGCATAGATGGGGTCCTCAATTACTACTTATTTGATTTGAAAATAGTTGAAGGATCAATAACACTATAGGAATAGAAAGAGAATAAAAAAATGAGAATTGTGTATTCTCACATACAATACTTGTTTAACTTAGTTTGATAGAGAATTTTTTTACATTATTTACTAATAATACCATGTGGTATATTAGAAAGTATGCAATAGTATGACAAAGTTAAATTTTCAATTAAAAAATAAATGTGCGTGCTCAAATTTGTTCAAAACATGTTTTGCGCATACTCATGAAATTTTCTCCCTGCTCCCACCCAGTTTTGTGTGTGTGTTAGTGCATAACTTTTAGCAACAATTTTCTTGTCAGTAAAGAGTAGGAGAAAGAACTGTAACAACATACTCTCATCATAGATTGAATATATGACTGAATTAACTTCATTTTAATGGAAATATGATATATAAAAAAAGATATTGTCATTGAGTCATTGAAAAGTATACCTTGAAATAAATCTATTTATTTTTAAAATCTGTATTGTTATCGCCTAATAATTTTCTATTGCTTTAACTTAGTAATTATACACCCCTCCCAATAATATGGAAATGTTTGCTTGTCATAATAAAAACTCTGAGAACTGCATTTAAATACATCCAGATTTATAGCAGTAAAGTGTTAATGAAATTATTAATAATAAGGTATAATGATTTCTAGTGGTATAATTATATGGGTGATTTAACAGATTTAGGTGAAACTGGATGCATTTGTATCTGGATGTATTTGTATCTCTGTAAATGGCATATAGAAAAATCAAAGACTGTCCCTTTGTCTTTAGATACAAAAGGAATCTTTAAAAATGTTAAGTAGGAGCAGTTTTTAAAAATAAATCTTCTCTTTCATTATTCTAATAGCTCCTTAAAAATATTTGTCTAATTGTTGTTTCATGACCTTATTGTCTGTTCATATTTTTCAAACATAACTATATCTTTGAAGCAAAGTTACAAGTCCAGTTTGCTTGTTTTCTGTTTTTATCAATTAAAATAAGAATATGAACTACAGCTTCTCTCAAATACCTGAACTTTGGGCAGTTTTCAACTTAATCTGTATTCTTTATAGCTGATTTTCACACAATAGTAGTTTTGACCACTATTGATTTTAAAATGTGGAGAAATATGTCTTCCACTGGAAAGAATATAGACCTGATATGTTTTGAGTATTTGCTTATTGGCTGGCAACATGTATACTTTTGCATAAAATTTTGATTCTGAAAATTTTCTATTAAACACATATTATATTCTTAATTATAAAAACAAGAAATTTGATTCAAAGAAAGAATTTGCTGTTGCATAGTTTGTAAACCATTAAGCTAGGATTCATGTCCGAGATAGTTGTTTGACTCCAAATTCTATGTCATTTTCACCATAGCTCACAAAATACAAGTTGTGAATTTTTTTTGTGAACATGCATGAAATATGTACACATGTATGTTGTTTTACTCACTTGTAAAAAAGAAGAAACAAAATGATAAATGGGAAAATTTATAAATAATCATAAAGCAAACATTCATTTAACCACACTTGACAACCAATATCCAGGAACAGAACATCACTCACACCCTTGAAGCTCCCTCAAAGGACTTCCCTGCTTCCTTCCAAACACTTAAGATTAGCTACTATCTTTACTACAAACACTATAGTCCAGAATTTTTTTTTATTGTGGAAAAATATGCATAACACGAAATTTACCATTTTAACTTTTTAAATGTTCATTTCAGTAGCATTAAGCACATTCACATTATTTTTCCCATCAACACCTATGCTGAGAACTGTATTTCCAGAACATTACCTTTCCAAATTGACACTCTGTACCAATTTAACTATAACTCCTCTATTCTTCTCTCAGCCCCTGGCAAATACTATTCTACTCTCTGTCTTCATTAAATTTCCAGTCTAGGCACCATAAATAAATGGAATTATACTATAATGTACTTTCTGTGAGTTACTAGCTTATTTTGTCTAGCATATTTCTTCAATACTCATCCATTTTGTAGTATGTATCATAATTTCCTTTTTAAGGTTGGGTAATATGCGATTGTGTGTGCATACTACTTTTTTGTTTATCTGCTTTCTGTTGATGGATTCTTCCACCTTTTGGCTATTATGAGTAACATTATATAATAAATGAGTGTATGTGTGTGTGTATATATATATATATATATTCAGATCCATGTTTTCAATTCTATTGGATATAAGTGGAATTACCTTAAGATATGGTAATTCTGTTGAATTTTTTGAGGAGCTACCATATTGTTTTTCACAACAACTGCACCATTTAAGAATCTCACCAGCAATGCACAAAAGTTCCAATTTTTCCATATCTTTGCTAACTCTTGTTTTCTGGGTTGCTTTGTTTTTGTAAATTTGCTCTTTTATTTTTTTATTTTTTTTATTTACACTGCACTGGGTACAGTCAGAAGCACGGGAGGGTCAGAGAATTCACCAGAGCCAGAGGGAAGAAAGGAGCAGGCAGACTGAGAAAATACACAGCTCAGGGGAGCAGCAGGTGGCAGGAGAGGTCTGCATGCTATGTGGGACCCTTGCTCAGAGGCCGGGGATCGAACCAGCACTGCAGAGGCTGCAGGCAGCTTCTCAACCCAGCACTCAACCGCTGCGCCACTGGGGAGGCCCTAAATTTGCTCTTTTAAAAAACTTTACATAGGGCCTCCCCGGTGGTGCAGCGGTTGAGCGCTGGGTTGCGAAGCTGCCCGCAGCCTCTGCAGCGCCGGTTCAATCCCCGGCTGCTCCCCGGGCACCAGAAGAGGGTCCCACATGGTGCGCAGACTCTCCTGCTGCCTGCTGCACCCCTCAGCAGTGCACTTCGCTCCTTCTGCCTGTTCTGCTCCCCGCTCTGGCTCTGGTGAATTCTCTCACCCTCCGCGCTTCTGACTGTACCCAGTGCTTCTATAAATAAATAAATAAATCTTAAAAAAAAAAAACTTTACATAAATGAGATTATAATGTTTACTTTTCATCCTGTCTTCTTGCCCAACATTATGTTTATGAGTTTCATACATGTAGTTATATATAACTGAAATTATACTTTTTTTTTTTTTTTTTTGGGTGGGACCCTCGCCAGCGGCCAGGGAATGAACCCGCGCTGCAGAGGCTGCGGGTAGCCTCACAGCCCAGCGCTCAAGCGCTGCGCCCCCAGGGGAGGCCCTGAAATTATACATTTTTATTGCTGTATAGTATCCCATTGTATGACTCCATACAATTTATTATCCATTACATTGTCAATGAACATTTGGATCATTTCCAATCGTAACTATTAAGAATAATGTTGCTGTGAACACTTATGTGCGTGAATCTCAGTATATATGTGGGTAATTTCTTACTGATATACCCAGAATTAGAATTGCTTGGTCATAGACTATGCATATGTTCAATTTTAGATTATGCCAAGCTATTTTCCAAAGTTTTTGTACCAGTTTACATTCCTGCCAGAAGTATATAGTTCTCACTGCATAATATTCTCACCAGTACAAATGTGGTTTTAGCCTTTTTGATAGCTATGATTACCTTGGCGGTGAATATTTTTTTCATAAATGTATTAAGCATTTGGATAGTCTCTTTGGTGAAATGGCTTTAAGTCTCCTGCCCATTTTTCAATTGATCTTTTGTCTTCTTTGACTTAAATGAAAATATATATATAAATACATGGGTGGTTGTATAAATAGTTGGGGTCATATAAACCCTTTGTTGGCAAATATCTTTGTCTACTCATTGGCTTGACTTTTCATTTTCTTAATCATGCATTTTGGTAAATAGAAGATTTTAAGTGGTTTTCTTGAACTGAAGGAACATTCATTTATAATATTTTAAAGGTTTCAGATGTACATCATTATAAATCAACATCTGTGTATACCCAATTAAGTTTACCACTAAAAGTCTCATTCTTTTCTTCACCATACACTTGATCCCTTTTTCCAAACATTCCTCCCTCTTCCCTTCTGATAAGGACTAATTTAAACTTGTAGTTTTAAATGTCCATTTTTATTTTATTTCATTGTTTCTGTACGTACCACATGTAAGTGAAATAAGTGAAATTGCACCATGTTTCATCTTTCTCTTTGACTTATTTCACTAAGCATAATAGTTACAAAATGATATTATCTGCCTTTTTTTAATACCTTGGTAGTAGTCCGGTGTGTGTGTATCACACATCTTCTTTATTCAGTCATGTCTCTATAAATAAATTTTAGGTTGTTTCTACCTCTTAGCTGTTGTAAATAAAACTGCAATGGAAATAGGGCTACATATATTTCATGAAATTAGTGTTTTCATGTTCTTCACATAAATGCCCAGAAATGGGATAATTGGATCACATGGTGCTTCTATTTTTAATGTTTTGAAAAAGTCCCATACCACTTTCCACAGTGGCTGGGCTAATTAGCACTCTCAATAGGTCAAGGTCCCATCTATCCACATCCTCTTCAATACTTGTTCTTCTGGATAGCAGCTCTTCTCGTAGGTATGAAGTGATATCTCATTGTGATTGTGAGTTGCCATTTTCCAGTACAAAGAGGTGGTGGACATCTTTTTTTTGTGCCTATTGGCCATAACTTAGTCTTCTATGGAGAAGAGTCTGGTATATTTAGTTTTTAATTTTTATGAGTAAGGATTTATAAAATATTCCTTTCTGGGTATTAATTCCTTTTCTGTCTCATTGAAATATTTTCTTACTCCAAAGTCATGGAGTGATTTTAAATCATCTATCTATATTTCTATGAGGAGAGGGAATTTATTTGAATTTATATCATATCTATAGATTAATTTAGAGATAATTGATATCTCTAAATATCTAAATATATATTTAGAGATATATATTCTTCCAGCCATGAATGTGGCATATTACCTCTATGAATCTTTGATTTTTCTCAGTATGTTTTCATATTCTGTTTAGATTATTGTTTATTTCCATTACAATTTTTTTCTAAACCAGTGTGAGCTGGTTTTGTTTGGTGTCTGTATTATAAAATGAATAATTTTAGCAGTTTTGAAAAATAGAATTTAAAAGATATCAAGAAAAGGGATCCTCTTCACACATTTCTAGAATATGTTTACATAGTACATTTTTCCTGATATTCTCTATGAAGTTTCTATTTATCTGTAATGATTAAAGTAGCATTTTCTATTATAAACAGTATTACCATCTTTGTTTGAAACTTTTTTTTTTTAAGATTTATTTATTTATGCATACAAGAACTGGAGTAAACCACAGGTGCGGGGGATGAGAGGATTTACCAGACAGTGGGGAGCAGAACAGGCAGATCTACTGAAATATACTGCTGAGGGGAGCAGCAGTTGAGACAAGAGAGGTCAGCTGTGCCATGTGGGTTAGCTCCCTGGCTGGCTGGGGATAGAACTCCTGCTACAGTGGCTAGCAATAGCTTGAGAGCACTGTCTTTAACCCCTTCACCACCAGAGAGGCCCTGAAGCTTTTCCTTTTTCAATTAAATCATTAATAGTTTTCCACTCACCAACAAAATGAAACAAATTTGACTGAAGGACTATCAGTAAAATTATTACTGGTCTACGAGTATACTTATGCCTAGTAAAATAGAAAAAGAACAAATGAATGTAGGTCTATGCAGAGTATGTTCTGGTCTATCCTTAATACATCTCAAATCTCTTCAATTCTAGGTTATACAATGCACTGGTGAATAATTGTATGATTTGAATATTGCAAACTGCACATTTTTGTATATTTTACTTTTTCCCCACTACAACCTGAATCTATGGAGGTTTTTATCTGAAGTTTATATTTGATACCCCAAGTTAGTTTAATGTGCCTAATAGACTAGCTAATATGTGTCCATCATGAACTTTTTCTCCTAATATCAGAGTAATTAATGATTTTGTTGCATTCCTAACAAATTAGTCACATAGTAGCAAAATCATTCTGATCATTTTATTGTTTTCCTTTGCCATGAACTTAAAATTACCTAAGAATAATACTCATACCCTGAGCTGTGAAAATATTAACACATATAAATGTGCATATTAACTAATAATATTCACATTAATTTTCATATATGGACCAAAACTTATCTTTAGTCACTTTACATAAATTGAACAACTCAGTTAGACTAACCACTAAATAACATTTAATTTACAGTATCAAGAAAATTGGGTAGTATTTTTCACTGTCAGATGTTGGACACATACACAGATTCCAAAGTGCGAGAGACTAGAGCATTGTCAGAGCTGAAAGATTGTATATAAATAAACTTTATAAAATTAAGGGCATATATTAAATCTCATTTAATGGTAAGTAACAGAAAGAGACTTGTTTTTAGAACATTTTAAACCCATAACTGAGTTTTTATTTTTGAGTTATTTTTAGTACTTGATTTAGATATTGAAATATTCAACTTTTCATTTTACTTCAGATTAATACTAACTTAGTTTTGCTAAATTATAGAAACTTTACTCTTGGTTACTCCATTCCCTCCTCCTCCTTTTTAAAACTATTATTGTCAAGCATAAAATCTATATTTTAAACTCAGTCTTACTTTTCGCCTCATACAATCCTATGTCTTTTAGAGAACTTGAGAACAGAGTAATAAAAGGACAGTGCAATACAATTCAGGTCGATCTATTCTAGGAAGGTGGTGAATATTTGAAATTATGGCAGTGTGGCAGGTTTAAATAAAGATGCATGTTATAACTTTATATTTTTTAAAGATCGATTTATTTATGCATATAAGAGCTGGGATGTAGGCCAGAGGTGCCGGGTGTTGAGAGTTCACCAGAGACAGAGTGGGGAGAAGAACAGGCAAATTGACTGAGATACATTGCTGAGGGGAGCAGCAGGCAAGACAGATGAGGTCTGCTGCACCATGTGGGTCACCTCCCTGGCTAGGGATCGAACTCGTAATGCAGCATCTGCTCATTGCTTCATAGTGCCTAACCCCTTGCACCTCCAGGGAAGCCTGCATATGATAACTTTAGCAAGTGATAATAAGGCACTGAATAAATAATATGTAACAGAATTCTTGATAAAAATCTAAACTCTAAATCTGAGGGTCCTATTCCTTACATATAATCTCAATCCAGTAATTGTCATCATTCTAATCAATAGGATGATGAGAGATGATCTTATTAAAATGGGAAAGGGATAGATGCTTGATATCATCCACTATTATTTAACATTATTTTTTAGGCTCTAGCTCTTCTGGTAAGCAAAGAAAAACCACTTTTAAGATGTATAATTTTGAGGAAAGAAAAAAATGTAATTGTGGATGTGATATTTTTCATGTAAATTAATCTGAGAAAAATTAATGAGAAGTCAAATATAAAGCTAATTTTAAAATAAATGTGCAAATTACTAATTTTCTTACATAGTGGTAATAAATTTAATATGAAAAATAGGAATAAAAACATAAATGGTTCAACCATGGACTAAGCTCTATGAGAAAATGCAGAATCTATATTAGCAAAAATGCAAAATGATACTGAAGTGTTCAAAACAAGATGACTATATGGAGAAAATAGTGTATTTCTAAATATGAAGATTGAATTTTATTTTTTATTTTTTCAAACTTAAATTGTAGTTTCTACCCAAATTCTTAGAGTTTTTGGGAAGAGGGAATATAAAACTTAATAAGTGACTATTAAAGTATGTGACAGAGTAATGGCGGGGAAATGGAATAACCATATATTAACATACATAAAATGTCTACAATTGTTATATCTTAAGAATTGATGGATAAATGGAACAGAATAATTCCTGGTTTTACTTGGTTCAATAACTATATAAATAGTGAAAATTTTAAAGTTGTTAGTGCATCACAACCTCATGTATCATTACACACCTTTTGTTTTCTTTGACATAGGATTCCATATTTTATTTTATTTATATGCATAAATAAATAGATTTATTTATGCATATAAATAAATAGATTTATTTATTTCTGCATGCAAGAACTGGGGTATAGGCCAGAAGTGTGGTGGGTGAGAGGATTTCCAGAAATAGAATGGGGAACAAAACAGGCAGATCCACAGAAATACACTGCTGAGGGAAGCAGTGGACAAGGCACAAGAGGTCTGCTGCACCATGTGGGTTGGTCCCTGTCAGGGGATGGAACTGGTGCTGCAGTGGCTGTAGATAGCTTCATAGTGCGATGCTTAACCCCTTGGCAACCAGGGAGGCCCAGATTCCATATTTTAAACTAAGTAACGTTGCAAAATTTAAGGAGGATTGCTCTTCAGAGCTTAAAGAACACACTAATTGAGTTTCCAGTATTATGATTAGAAAAGGTGTGCCTTTACAAAATTTATTGTTAAATTTATAGTTTGCTTTTCATTTTTCCATCTTTGGATCAACAATAGGAAATTTGTTTTCTGGAAGGTGGACAATATTTAGCATAATTATTTTGAGCTTTTGGTGAATTTTGTCATGTACATTACATATACCATTGTATCTTCTACAAATAGATACTATTTCAATTCTTCCTATTCATGACTTTAACCATATTTATGACTTTAACTGTATTCACAGGTTTACAGTTTGATTTAATCTGAATTGTTTATTTTCTCTTTTGTTTCTTGTGGTTAGAGATGAATCCATGAAGACATCACTGAAGACTATATCATGAAGTGTTTTGCTTGTATTTTCTTCTATATGTTTTTTAGCATCAGGTCTTACAAATCTTTAATCCATTTTGAGTTAAATTGCGTAAATGATGTAAAATAGTGATCTAGCTTCATTCTTTGCATGTGGCTGTCCAGTTTTCCCAGCACCATTTATTGAAAAGATTTTCCATTTCCTTTGGTTTATTCCTGGCTCCTTTCTCATAGATGAATTGTCACATAAATGTGGGTTTATTTCTGAGCTCTCAATTTTATTACATTCATATGTGTGTCTGTTTTTGTCCCACTACCTTACTGTTCTCATTGCTATACATTTGCAGTATAGTTTCAAGTTTGCGAGGGTGATAGTTCTATTTCTTTGAAGAATATCATTAACACTTTGATAGAGGTTGCATTAAATCTGTATATTGTTGTGAATAATTTTCAGATGTTGAACCATACTTGCATCCTGGAATAAATCCAGTTGGTCATGGTATATCGATCCTTTTGATGTATAGCTGAGCTAAGTTTACTAAGTTTTTTTAAATGATATTTGCATCTATGTTCATTAGGTAAATTGGTCTATAGGTTTGTTTTTATAAGGGTGTGTGATGTCTTAGTTAATGTTAGCCTCATATAATGTGTTTGGAAGTATCCTCTCTTTCTTAGATTTTTTTGGAAGAAGTGGAGAATGATATTTATTTAATTCATCTTTAAAGGTTAGGTAGAACTCACTAGTGAAATCACCTGGAATTGGACATTTGTTGTTTGGGAGACTTTTGGCTACTGTTTCAATTTCCTTGCATGTTTTTAAGTCTATTTAGGTTTTCTATTTCTTTATGATTCAGTCTCAGATGGTTGTGTATTTCTAAGAATTTGTCTATTTCATCTAGGTTATTCAACTTAGTAACATATACATAGTCATAGCAATCTCTTTTGATCCTCTAAATTTCTGAAATGTCTGTTTAAAATCTCTTGTTTCAAATTTCTATTTTATTTCTCCTTTTCTTTGTGAGTCTAGCTAGAGGTTTATTTATTTTTTCAAGAAACAGCTTTTGGTTTCATTTGTACATTTTCTTATTTCTTGATGTATTGCTATATGCTTCTCTCCTAGTACTGCTTTTGATCAGTCTCATAAGTTCTAGTAGGTTATGTCCTCACTTTCATTTGTCTCTTGGCTTTGTTTTTAATTTCTTCTTTTTTCCTTGTTAACCCAATAGTCTTTCAGTAGTTCAATCTCCACATAATATTTTCCTACTTTGTTGTGGTTGATTTTTAATTTGATATGTTTGTGAACAAAGAAAATACTTGATAACATTTCAATATTCATGAACTTATTGATACTTGTTTTTTAACCCAAAATGTAGTCTATTCTGAAGAAAATTCCATATTCACTTAGAAAGAATGTGTACTCAGATGTGGAGGGAGTTCAGTGCCTTATACATGCCTATCAAGCCCATGTGGTCTTTTTGTTTAAGGCTATTGTTTCCATCTTTATTTTTATCTGGTTGATCTGTCCATTGGTAAAAGTAGGGTGTTGAAGTTCCCAATCACTGTTGTATTGCAGGCAATGTGTGTTTTCAGATTTGACAATAATTTCTTTGGTATTTTGATGTTCTTTCTTTTGGTACATATATATCACAAAGAGCTATGTCTTTCTGATGTATTGTCACCTTATTATACAGTGTTGATTTCTATAACTTGTTACCTTTTTTTAAGCTGGAAATCTATTTTATTTTCTATAAGTTTGGTTCCCCCTATCTTCCTTTGAGTTCCATTTGCTTGTAGGATTGCTTTCCAATCTTTTACCCTGAACTTATATATATTTTTGGAACTTAGGTGCATTCCTGAAGACAGCAGAAAGTTGGGTTTTATTTTCTAATCTAACCAGTCATTTTGTGCCTTTTAATTGGTGAGTTCAGTCCATTTTCATTTTCCATTAACATATGAGATTCTGCTACTGTCATTTTGTCCTTAGTTTTATGATTCTATTTCCTTTTTTTTTTTTTTTTTGGTGGATATTCTCTTCAATGTAGATAAAAGAGGGCCTTTTAACATCTCTTGAAGGGTGGGGGTGGCTACTGTTGGCAGACTTTTTCAGTTTCTGTTCATTTAAGAAGGCCTTTATTTCTTCTAAGGCATGAAGGTGTATCTAGTAAGATAGAGATTCCTGGTTGGCAGTTTTTCTCTTTCAGTATTTTGCATATTATCATTACAGTCTCTCCTTACCCACAATGTTTCCTCAGGTAGGTCAAATGTAATCTTAATGGGTGTAACTTTATAGCTTATCTGCTTCTTCCCCTAACCAGCTTCAGTATTCTTTGTCTTGAACTATTGGAATTTTCACAACTATGTGTCTTGATTCATTGCATTTAGGTAACTATTTAGGTAAATAGGTATTTTTTATCTTCATGGACTTGTAAATTTAGTTCCTTCTCCAGGTTTGGAAAGTTATTTCCTCTATTATTTCTTTGAATGGTTTTTTTCATTCTCTTCTCGCTCTTTCCTTTTTGGAATATTCACTATTATATTGCCTTTCCTGGTGGAGTTGGATAATTCTTTAAGTGTTTCCTCATTTTTCATAATTCTCTTTCTTCTTCACATAAATTCTTTATATATTACCATCTTTGGTATCTTATTCAATCTTGAATTTGGTCTATTCAACTTCTATGATTCTCTCCAAAATTTTTGAACTCCTTTATTTTTTTATTTCCATCCTACATGTCATTATTTTAATTTTTTTTAAGATTTATTTATTTATTTATACAAGCACTGGGTACAGTCAGAAGCATGGGAGGGTGAGAAAATTCACCAGAGCCAGAGTGGGGAGCAGAACAGGCAGAAGGACCAAAGTACACTGCTGAGGGGAGCAGTGGGTGCGGCAGGAGAGGTCTGAGCTCATGTGGGACCCTGGCGGCTGGCCGGGGATCAAACCGGCACTGCACAGGCTGCGGGCAGCTTTGCAGCCCAGAGCTCAACCGCTGCGCCACCAGGGGAGGCCCTCTACTATTTTCTTATTTAAAGCATCTGTTTCTATTTCATTTCATAATTTTATTTCTTAGGGCATTCATTTGTTTTTCAGAGTTTTCTTATATATCTTTGGTTAGCTGTCCTGTGTTCTCTTCCAATTCTTTGGATTTCTTAATCATGGCAATCTTGAGCTCTGTTTCTGATAGGAATAAAAGACCTTCCATATCTTTGTGGTTAGATCCTGGAGATTTTTTTTTCTCTCTTTGGTGAAATAAATATCCTCTTGAGAATTCAGTGTGCCAATTGTTTTGTCTCCTGATTTTATAACTTTCTAGGTTTGTGTCTGTGGTACTGCTGAAAGCCTTCTTTGGGTTTCTGGATTCACTTCTCTGCAATCTGTGGAGTTGCACTGTCACATTTCACAGTATCATTTTATGTTCCAAGGTAATGGGAAAGGGGGAGTACCATTCTACATCCTCTTCTTCATTGGGGTCCTGGCTCATCTGGGGCACCCAACTCTACACATTTCTAACCTCAGTTAAGGTTGTACATCACACTAATCAGCTCTCCCCTTCTCAGGATCACTGACCTGACACAGGACCACAGTTTCAAATTTGCATGACAGGCTCCCACCTCTATCTCAGACTTTAGACAACTCTTTACAATCACCTTTTGATGAATGAAGTTCAGTTTCCTCAGTGTCCTTTCTGGGTCACTGAAGCACGGCCAGAGTTGTCTCTGATGTCCAAAATGTGCACTAGATTTGCCCTACGTCACTGAATCCTCTGGGTCCAATGCCCCTCTGCACTATTTTCTGAGTTTCCTCCCAGCAGTGAAATAGGGAACATTCTCAGAAGCTGGCTTCCTTCTCCAACCCCTGTGTTTTCTGCCAGACAGCCTCTCTTATTCCTTTGTCATAGTGAAAGCATTTAGTCTTTCACCATTAAATATATTGTTAACAATTGTGGGGGGTTGTAAAAATGCCTTTTTCATCAGGTTTTCAAATTTCTTTCTGTTTTGCTCGGATTTTTTTTTTTTTTTCAGATTTATTTATTTATTCATACAGGCACTGGGTACAGTCAGAAGCATGGGAGGGTGAGAGAATTCATCAGTTGATCTGATTTTCTTTTATGAATGGATGTTGAGATTTGTCAAATTGTTTCCCGTATTGATATGATCATGCATTTTTTTCCTTTCTTAGCTTATTAATTACTGTGTTAAATTTATTGATTTTGAAATGTTAAATCATGCTTACATTCCTTGGAAATCTCTACTTATTGATGAATATGATTTTTTTTGCATATTGTTGGATTCAATTTGTTAATATTTTGGAGAAGGTTTTTTTTGTGTTCATGAGAAGTACTGGTTTGTTCTAATGCCCTGTCTGGTTTTGTTACTCAGATAAAGTAAGTCTCATAGAGTGAGCAGAGAAGAATTATTTTCCCCTTTTCAAATTTTTGGAAGACTTTGTGTACAATTCCTATTATTTCTTCCTTAAATGTTTGGTACAGTTCAATTGTACAATTCAATTGTATTGAAGCCATATGACCCTAGAGTTTTATTTCTGGGAGATTAAAAGTATGAATTCATTTTTTCTAAGGATACGTCTATTTTTGTTATTGATGTCTTAAGTTGTAGTTGTGTTTCAAGAAATTGGTCCCTTTAATCTAAATTGTCAAATTGATGTGGATAGAGTTATATGTAGTAATCCTTTATTATCCTTTTAATGTTTGTAGAGTTTGTAGTGATTTTTTTTCAATTTCTGATAATAGTAGATATGTTGCTGCTGCTGCTTATCCTTCTATTTCTCTCATCCTCTTTGTGGAAGTCATAATTTCAAGTATTTTCTTTGTTCCTTTTGTTGAAGTCTTTTCTTTATGATACCAATTATGCTTATGTTGGATCTCCCTCAATACCTTGATAGCTAATATTTTTTCTTTCATTTATTTACATGTTACTTTCTCATTTTCCTTAATATTTCTGTGTATTTTATTTTGCTGCTTCCAACATGATTTAATCAAACAAAATAACTTACTTCCCTTTCTTTGTATTGAGAGTTGAAGACAAGGATTTATTTTGACAATTTTTGATATGGTCCCTAGCAGTTTCATATTAAAATTTCTTAATCTTCTGCAAATCTTTTTCTAAAGCAAATATTTAATAAATAATTAATAAAGCAATAAAATTTACTCAAGAATTATGACCATAACTATATATACAATAGTCATATCTCAAACCTATTTTGTTAATTTAGCATCTAATAATAGATAGAAGGAATATATATTTGGTATTATCCTTTATCAGAATTATTTCTTTAACAATTTGTTAACATTAAAAGTTTCATATTAAATTGCACTTGAAGGCTATAAATGGTATTTGATTTATAGTCATTATATTACTCAATATATCTAATTATTTATCAAATATCTGTTGCAGAGTAAAATATTAACAAATAATATAGTGATAATTGGTCATTTACTTTTCCCCCTTGCTATTTCTTTTAAAAAATAATGTACGCTGCTTTTCAATTAAGCAAAATTCTTTTAAACTATAATGAAAAATGCAATCTCAATCACTCATCTCTTTTTTATCCAATATGATCCTCTATCATTAAGGTGAAGACCTTGGAATAGTTTTTGAAATTAAATATATCCATTTTAAATTTCCATTATCAAAGAAATTTATTGTCACCCTAAAAACAGTATACAACTAATGGAAGGCACCTGAGATCTTTTTAATATGTGTGAACATTTTTACAATTACATCAAACCCATTTTTTAAGGAAGAGTTCTTATATTTTCACTTATGAAACAAAAAAATTTTAGCTGCAACTCAGCAATGTAGACATAAATACAATAAATCTTTGTGCTGTGTCAAGAAATGTGAATCTACTATCTATTACAGTGACTGCCTATAAACTATTAATCACTTGAAAAACTCAGAAATGAGATGTATATTAAATATTGATTATAAAACAAAATCTAGAAAACATGAGTTCTTTTTTCTGGAAAGCCTCTTGAAAGAATTAGGTTATAGCCCAAATAATATAGATTTTCAGACAAATATTTGAAAAGAGGGTTGAAAATGGAAAATCAACACAGTATATTTGAATTTGATCTTATTGCTGTCAAGTGTACTGCTTCATCAAGATTCAGAATAAATGAAAAATCAACTATATAGTACATGTAATTTTCTCCTACTGAGCAAATAATTAGCAAAGTCATGATTTCTCAACGTGGACCACAAATATACCTGTAGAGAATGTGACTAAGAGGTAGAAATGAGCTTTTATTCCCCCTTCCTCTATAGAACTGCCTATAGAACAAGAATAAAAACCCAAAAAGTTTTTTTTTTCCTGCATAAAGTAATATTCAAGATCGCTTCTCTGTTGGAAATATAAAGGCAGAAACATGTAGAACAAGCTACAGCACAGCTGGATTAACAATTTAAAAAGGAACCAAAGAGTACATAGAAGCATGCTCCCTGTAATTCAGCCACTTCACCCTCCTCCCCCTATTAGCACTTGGTGAGCATCAACTTATAACATAAAAAAACAGTACGCTTAGAGCACTTAAAGGAATCTTGCCAGAAATAAAATCTGGGTAGTATTCCTTAAGTGTGAGAACGACAGGTGCCCTCACACATCAGTGTTCAGCCTTTGCACAGAGCACTTAGCATTTTTCCTTTTTCTCTATAGTTTTAAATGTGTGGGAACATGTGATCAAGGTCCTTTTTATATTCAAAATGGGTCAGCTTCTGTCTAGAAAGTGTCTTATTGTCATGATGTCACCACATCTCAAGATTTGTGACCTTTTGCACCATATGGATTCATGGTATTCCAAGTCCTAGCTTACAGGCCAGAGGGCTTCTGTGCCCCCGCTAGGGGGTATCAAAGGCTTTTGGACTGGAATTTCAAGTACTGATAGATTTGGAAAAACAAAAAGTAATTTTTATATATCCTAAGTACCGCCAGATGTCGCAAAGGCATCATTGATGAAACGGTTTTTATCCAAAATGTGGCACTTATATATGGAATACTAGTATTGTGTTTGAGAGCTGTAGAGGCCATAACAGGTCAGTGAAATGTCCTTCAAACATCTGATTTTTACATTCAAGAATGGACCCAGTGAAAAGATAACCACATATCTGACATTGACGTTACTACCATTTAGACAACCGATTCAATTGCCTTAGTCAGTGGGATCAATCAGGCCTTTATTGCTTTGCAAAACCACAGAAAGATATAGTTTTTCTTTAAAAAAATGATCATTTGAAACTATATCCTACCACTTTATTTTAACCATACTATGAAATATTTCACACAACATATAAACTTGCATAATTTCCCCTACCCCCTAAGTTTAAAATATTTTATGAAATGTACAAAATTATAATAACGAAAGAAATGGTGCTGAGTGAAATTCTGCTGAGCCAAACTGTATGCATAAATTGGCAGTTTAACAAGTAAAACTTGGAAGCAAGCATTTGATGATTGATTTTTTATTGAGACAGAACAAGCATGATAGTGGGTAAAGTGATTTTCCTTATTGAGAGAAAATATAGTGTTTTTCAACATGTCTCTAGTATGAATGGAAGCCTTGTCAAAAAAATGGAGCAACACATAATATCTTTAAAAAGGTGAATTAACATAAGTATATCACTTATTTTATGGATCAAATTTTATACTTGTCAGTTTTATTCAGAATGTCATAAAGTTTATATCATAAAGATGGTATTATTACCTTTGTTATGTCCTTAAAAAAAAAAACCTCTCATGTTAACTGCTTTGTAAGTAGATTATGAAATATATTCAGTTGAACACATGCAATGATGAAAATTAAGGACAAATATGTATTCATGTGTAGATCTTAAGGCAACTCCCTGGTAATTTTAAGTACTTGAAATACATTATTCAACAAGTAACCTGCTGTATATTTGTGTGTAATGCTCTCTGCTTGAGAATACAAGAACTGTCAAGGTAAAAATAAGAAACATACATCATTCTAATTTAATTACAATTCATCAAAATTCCTCTATTGTCTGTATTATAGGGAGATATATAAACTTTCTTACAAAAATCATATACTTAATTAAGATTTGCTATTAGAATTTTTGCATGTATTTTTTGTTGCTTAGAATATTTGCATGCACACATATGTGTACATGCTGAATATTTAGTTTATATGTGCTCTAACTGCACCTGTTTTATAGTCATATCCATGGGAAAATTTAAATGATGAATATGAATTTGTTTATAGAGGGTTCTTTCCAAGTTTGTAGATGTATATTTATTTCCAATTGTGTTTTATAGCTATATTTTGTAATTCTACTTAGCTGTGGATATATTATTCCCATTTGGAATTAAAATGTGTAACAACATAAGGAGGACATGCTTATGCTGTTTACTGGATTTAATTAGTAAGCAACCTGTGAATCTGTGGTTCTTATTACATTTGAGTATGTATATCTTGGGTCCATGTTCTATGTGAAAGATTATCTGTATTTTATTCTAAGACTTTATGTATATTTAACCTTTAATTTGACTAGCAGGTTGTATGATTTACATAAAAAATACATCAGCTTTGAATTCACTGAATGTTATTGGTATAACATAATCAATCATCTCTAAATGTTAATGGTGTTAAAGAGCAATGAGAGCATATGTCTTATATTTGTAATCTTGTGGATTTATGAAATTATTTAGGATGTCTTAAGAGCATTAGATCATGACATTTCTCTGTGGTTAGATATTGAAATTTTCTAAATTGTGGATATCATTCTAATAGTTGGAGAATCTGCCAAATGTAAGCACTGGTTTTGTTTTGTTTTTTAACCATAAATTGCCTAATAGGTTCCTTGATGACTACAACATTCTTATAAGGAAAGGTATATGTAGACATCAATACAGTGCTTAAAATGCTATGACTTTGTCTTACTGTCTTTTCATGATCTTTTAATAAAATATGACTTTCATTGGTGTTATCCTAATTACATCATGCACACAATTCCTCAATGAAAATAAAAGTCAATATGTGAATGACAGCACTAAGGGGAAAAATAGGATTTCAAATGGTAAAAGCCTGCTTTAGTAACAAAGACTGAATCAATCCCTGTGTTGTATAGCAGCTTGATCATATCTTTAAAACTGATAGTAACAAAGAATATTTATTTGTTGCCATGCTATTGTAGGATTTATTTTTAAACTCAAATCCCAATTATCAAGAAAATTGCATCCTTTTTATCTCACAGAAGGGCATACTGAATCATAGCATATTTGGTTATTGGGACTATAATATTGTTACCTTGCTTGAAACACATGGTCTCTCTTGATATACAAGAAAAAAAACTGAATCCATTTCAATAAATTAATAGGGACGAGAATCCCAATCCATCCTTCTTTTCAGAGGTTCGCATACATTGTAATGAAATGCATTAGGAGTTTTCTTCACTTGAAATCCAAATGAGACCCATTTTGGCTCACACCCTTGACAGTCTCTTTTATAAGCGTTGCTGTCTCTGTTCTTGTGTGGGCCTAGTAAAATGCTTCCTTTGTAAGATGCACAGAGACAATATAATGCCACGAAAGACGAAGGTGTCAAAACACAAAGTTAGAGGCAATCTAATCAATGCCTCCTGATTTAGCCTTTGAAGGCTCTCTTCATTAAAACTCTTTAATGGTGAGGCTTATCTTGAGGTAGAGCTGTTACTTAATATTTTTCAGTGTCATTCTTTGGACAGTCATTTGTACCTTTTAAATGTATTTTCAGTATTCATTGTTTAGTAAATTGGATGTCTTGTTAGCATGGTGGTGGTATGAATGACTTGCATCAAAATGATTGAAGGTAATAGTGTATAAATTCTTGGTACATTTTTTTCCTATCTCTTAATCCACATCTTTCCCTCCGACAAAAATTCTTAATTAATTTTCTTTCTCAGTATCAGGTGTAAGATGCCATTCAATGGTTTCCAAAAACAACCTTTTACACCTTTTTCTATATTCAAGAATCTAATTGGAAATTTAAAAAAATAAATCAAAGCAATTAAAATTTTTACTTAAAATGTTTATTGGCACTACATCTTTTTACTGAATATACTTTTCAAATTAATTTTCATTTTATCTGGAGCTTCTGGTAAAACAAAGTGAATTTCCCTGGAGTGAGTGAAAAAAATCCCAATATGTCTCCTGCTCTCCTGGGTTTTTGTTTCTCAGTAAGTACATGAAGAATGTTGAAAGATGAGAGAGAAGAGATATAATAACACCTAGCCAATTTCATAGAAGCCTGTGAATTTAGGAATTTTGTTAATATAAGACATTCCTTTAAAAGGTTTAATTTTGTTAGGCCTAAATAAAAGTAAATAGAACATAATTTTTTGAATCTTCAATTTACTAGCCCTTCCTCATAATTTGTTCAAATATAATAAATGAAAGCGTTAGAATTCCTTTTCTTTTATACAGAGACCAAATGACATCATGATTTTAAAAAATAGAATATATCGAAGAATCTCTTACTAATGTCCTGTATGTCTGTATTTGCTCATATTATGTGTAATGTGTAAAAAGCCATATACACAAAACAGTTAATGTACTTTAGATTTTTCATTTGTTTCTTCACGGAATATATAATACTTCCTGTAAACAGATTTAACAAATACATATGCTTTTGGATCAGCATATTCGTATAAGCCATTTACAGATCCTGAGATATCAGGAGCATAATTTCATTTTAACATGCCCAACTTACAAAAAAAATTAAAAGCTGCCCTTCCCATTCCAATTTACAATTATCAGTAAAAAAACTTTTTACATGAGGAAAATCGAAAAAGAAAAACATTGCAAAATCTATGCACATTCTATCTTGAAAATGGAAAAGAATTCAGGCAACTTTGACCTGATTTTTAAATGACTACTGTGGTGACTACAGCTGCTCTAGCTTAGTAATTATTTGTGATAGGTTGTTTTTGAGTCCCATATGTATAGGAGCTCCAGGCCCAGCTACCTCATTTGCTGGCACACAAACAGATTCTTCCAGGTGCTGAAAATTAAATTTTAATATATTATTTAAATATTAAGAGAATTACAGTTTCAGTAATTTTACTGCTACAGCTGGAGTGCAAACCATGCCTGTAGAATGCAGTGTGTTGGACAATTTAATATATAAGAAGTTGACAGTGATTTTTTAAATTATTAGCGTGATATTTAATAGATGATGGCCTTATTTGGCAATTAGTTTAAAATAGGTAATTAGTTTCTGATAGTTTGGGCAAATTATTGCAAAAAGTAAACTATTACTTTTTATCATTTTAGATTATTTGCCTAAAAAGAACATCTCAAAGAAAGAAATGTAAAATACTAAAAAGTAGATGGTTAAGAAATTGGTGTCTCTATAACTTAATTCATATGTAGTAGTCTGTCTGAGAGTTTTAAAACGTGAAATACTTTTTGTCTCTTTGATTTTTACTTTCTGATGAGAATGATCTCAATGTTTTAGAAAACTGAAAGTCAATTCCAACCCCTAAAAGCCTAAAAGTCAAATGCATCATTAGCAAGTCTCTTGAAATTTTTGTGTGACTTTTGACCTGTTCACACCAGTAAAAACCAATTTAAATAATACGTGTGTGTTGGTAAGCCACCCTTAGTTTGTTTGGATTTAGAGTAAGAAATAATAATAAAATTTTATGTAGCAGTCATTGATAATTTAATCTTTAATGATATCTTTTCTAAGAATTATACACATGTAATTTTCCTAATTAAATATATGCTCTGTTCCACATGATTTTTAACATGTATAAACATTTGAAGACCATTAGAAAGATAAGGGATGTGTTAGTGGATTGTTTTCCTGACCAATACTTTTGGAGCAAAGAGTGATTAACTGCCTTCAAAGTAGAGTTAGGTAAGAATTCCCCTTTATTGATTGTCTCTTGCATATAAAAATTTCAGTTTTTCTTTTTTTTTTAAAGATTTGTTTATTTTATTTTTTTTATACAAGCACTGGGTACAGTCAGAAGCGCGGGAGGGTGAGAGAATTCACCAGAGCCAGAGCAGGGAGCAGAGCAGGCAGAAGGACCGAGGTACACTGCTGAGGGGAGCAGCGGGCAGCAAGAGAGGTCTGCGCGCCTTGCGGGACCCTCCTCCTGTGGCCGGGAGCAGTCGGGGATTGAACCGGCACTGCAGAGGCTGCGGACAGCTTCGTAACCCAGCGCTCAACCGCTGTGCCACCGGGGAGGCCCAAAATTTTCAGTTTTTCTAACTGAATTTGTGAGCAAAATCCTGGAACAAGGTCCTGAAGGTGTTAGCTCTATGGTGGTTCTGTTTATATGCTCTGGAACCAGGTTGCTTGTTCAGATCTCAGCTGTATCAGCTTTTGACTGTGTGACCTTTCATAGACAACTTTCAGTGCCGCCATGTTTTCATCTGTAAAATGGAGCTACTTTGTAAGATTGCTGTAAGGATTAGATGAATTCATAAAATGAGATTTCACACGGTACATGGTACAAAGTAAACAATCTGTAAATATTAGCTAGTTTATCACTAATAACCATACCACTACATTTTTTAATACATGGTATGAATAAATAAAATGCTATACTCACTTTCAAATTCTTAAAGGATTAGCATGTGTTCAAAACATTTCTAGGTAGCCCTTAACTTTATGATTTGATCTATTAATATCAATAAACTACTCTTGGAATTTCTACTTTACCCTGCCCTTGGAATTTCTACTTTAGATCATAGTAGTAGGCCATTTATAGTTTCTTTCATAACTCCAGATACAGTGTGAAAAACTGTGACACAAACTGTCAAATAGTAAATTATTTAACAAAATCTCAGTAGGAAGAGTTACATAATTACTTCTTAAATCTCAGAACACATTTTTAAAATATGAGTAAAGAGTTTGTCAGCCTTTTCGTTTTTTTCTCTTAGAGTATAATGCTAGAAAGTTCTGAACTGGTTTTGAGAATCAACATTAAAAAAAATCGTGCAGATTACATTCTGAATTAAAGGCCATGTGACATAAATTTTTTACTTTGTAAATTACTGTTTTTATGTGTCAATTAGTAAGATGTTTCCATTGTAAAATAAATGACTTGGGCTGTCAAAATGAACAGTTTTTGAGTTTAGAGTCCTTTATAAGTCAGGACTATTTCAGCTGAGGAAGAGCCAGTAGGATTTTGAACCTAATCCTTACCTTCATAAAATTTACACTACATTAGTAGAGACGGCCATTAGGTGATGAATAAGTAATAACATAATGACAGGTAATACTAAAGGCGTTGACATCGTTAAGCACAGAGTTATGGAAGGTAGGTGGCTTTTTAGATAGGAAAACTAGCGGGGAAAGGATTTGTGAGGAAGTGGTATTTGTGTGATGTGAAGAACCAGTTGTGAAAATTTCTGGGGAGCAACTCATCAGGCAGAGGTAGCAGCACGTTCCATGCTCTGCAGAAATAGAAACAAGCTGCACATGGTCCAGGGAGAGAGAAAAGAAAGGAGACAAAGAGATGACCAGAGTGCACAGTAAGGTTTTGATTTTGTTTGCTAACCAGTCTCAGAGATGGTGTGACATTATCTTTATAATTTTTCTTTGATTGCTATGAAAATAATTGACTAAATGTAAAAAGAGTAGAATTAAGGAGAAAAGTTAGAAGACTGCAACAATAGTCCCAGTTGAAATGGTAGATGGAAGTGGTAAGAAATGGTTGAAGTTTGGCATCTATTTTGAAGATACTGCATCGGATCATATGAAAAATAGAATTTGAAGGATGGTTTATGGAGCGAGTATGAAGTATGGATGAAACAAATCAAGGTTATCTTCCAGACTATTGGCCTGATCAACTGTGTCAATGAGGGTATGATTTATTGAAATGAGGAAATGTGGGAGAGGATCAAGTTTGAGAAGAAAAAAAAAGAGTATTCTATTTTGGATAAACTGCAATTGTGGTGACTTTGAGGCTTCTAGGAGTAGGAGGTGGACATAGGAACATGAAGCTCACAGGAGAGATCGGAGTTGGAGTTAATATGGCCATGATCATAGTTTAGATAATATTTATAGGCCATTGTGGAGCTGACTAGGATCATCATGATTGAGGTATCAGGCCCAGAGCACTCTTACATCTAGGCATTGGTAGCGAGCAGATCCAATTAACAGACTGAGCAAGAATGGTCAGTAGATAGGAAATCGAGGAGAATGTGTTGTTTGAAAACTGAGTGAGGCCCTCAGGGAGGGAAGTGTGATCACGTGCTGCTACCCATCTCCTGAAATCCATATTGGGCATCAGATCACAAATATTCACAGATTGTCCATTACTATGGGTCTCTTCTTTTCAGATGCCACAAGTCGGCCTATTTCCTTTTCTTTTCCCCTCAATATTAACCGTGGAACTGCCACCTACAAAATGTATCTGTCTTACCCTTCTCATCGTGGTACTTCTCACTTTGCTCCTGTTTTGATTTTGGACTAACCCAGGACAACATTTGCGCTAGAAAGAAAACATTCTGTTGCTCCTCATTTCCCATCTAGTGCTGCTGCCTTGGTGCCAGCTTTCCTGGTCCTGTCTTAATCCTTTATCTCACCAACTTTCCGCAATCCCATCCTCGTTGGTTCTTTTAAATCTTATTTTTGCTAATAATTATTAATGTTTTAAAATGTAGCAGACAATACATATATAATCTCTGCCTTCATTTTTTATTGGCATCACTGATATTTTGAATTTGGTATTTCCTCTAAAAGTAAGTTTGCATCTTATTCTCTGTACTCCCAGTCCTCAGCCTGCTATGGCAGTCACCTTTTACAACTCCCCAAAAATCAGTGAAACAGCATGGGGTCACCAGAAAGGGCAGATGAATGTTTTCTGAGGAAATTATTATCCATGTATAGTTATTAATCTATGGGTCAAGCAAATTTTTTCTGAGTAGCCTAGACCTACCAAATGATGCTAATATTGTTTCTTTGAGAAAATATATCCCAAGTTCTTAATAAGCAATTAACTTTCAGAATATAATCCATTTACACTGGGGAACTGCTTTGTATATTTGTAGCTATCTTGCCTAATTTTACATCTATTATATATAAATAAAGCCTATTTTTATATGTAATCTATATTAGACATAATTATTCATAAATCTACATTTAAATTTTCTTAAATATGCAAATTAGAAGTTTTATAGTGAAATAAATTCTATACTACTCTTAGTTTTATTTAATTATAATTTATTAAATCACAGAGCTTTTTAAATTTTGCCTTTGACTAAGTCTCTCTAATTTCTCTTTCTAAATTAATGAATTCAAAAACATTCCATTACAGAAAAAAATGGTACATAAGAATTAGGTATTTTTACATTATTTTATAAAACAAACCATTTTTCATTAAAAAGTCTTTAAAATTTTTTCTATATTTTAATGTGATATATTATAAAACCAAATTATTCATTATTAAGTATCAACTTGAATATTTATGGAGAAATGTAACTTATGTGACAAAATCAATATGCTTTATTCTAATTTTTAAAATATAGAAAATAGAGAGTTGAGCACAATCTCTGTATATTTTTTAAAAGGATATTTGTATGTATTATTTCATTTTCACTGCACAATTGCCCTAGGAGGAGGGTTGATTTTATCATTCCTACTTTACAGATGAAGGCATGCGACTTGGGAAGGTCACATTAGGTCTGGTTGTTAGTGAGAAATGTCTGATCATGTCATTCTGATCCCAAATCTAGGTTTCCTTCCACTGCTCTGTGCTGCCTTGTATTTTCTGAGGTAAATCGTCTTTAAGTTTTATCCCTGGAGTTGTGGAATGCACTATAGGTTTCAACAACCCTTTGTTTAGCTTGCTGGATGCCTATGGAAACTATTTAAGCCAGGAGCACAAAAGTCAATGAGCCACGCTGTATTTGGAGTAGATGTGTGCAGTGCTGGGCAAGAGAAGAAACTGGCATCATTGTGCACTGTGTTTTCAAAATATTTTAGACACTTAAAGGCAGGGTTTTCCTGTTACAACCCAAGATGGTGAGGATTATGTGAGACCACTTCTGGAAGGTTAGTCACATTTAGGAAGTAGTTCATTAACCGGGAAGACTGAGAGGATATTGAGGATTGTAGTTCCTAGGCTTTTAGAAGCTCACAGGGGTGAGGACCGAATCTCCTGAATTCACCTCCCTGCTCCTCAGTTATGACCGTGGATGACTGAGAGGTGAAACCCTGTTTTTCATGTTCTATTATTCAATTTAGGCACAGGAAAAAGAAACAGAAAAAACTTTCCTACTCTTTTTTTTCCCTTATTACTATCAAGGGTCATAAAGTGGACAGTGAATGAAATGCAGTGCCTTCAAAATGACTTTCTATAATATGAAGAAGTCTAAAAAGGTGTCTCACCAATTACTGAATTTAAGGAGGTGGTACTTTGAAGGTGGGGTGGTTAGCTTTGGAGATGAAGTGATGCTTTCAAGATTTTTTTTGAATTTTGTGTAAGTATAAATTTGTATAAGTATAAATTACCTTTATCATTTAAAAAACAAGAAAAAAATTGTAAAAATTCATTTTAATCACTTTGAAAGAGTGCAAAGACATACTTTACCAACACAGAAGACAACTAAGTCTATTGAGGAGGAAACAGTGCATCCTCTCCATCAGAGTGACCTATCTGTGACCCACAGGACAGCTAAGTGGGATGAAGTGTGTGCTCAAACCTCCCAGGTATGTGCTCACCTTCCGGAAAAGCATTAGGAGACTCTCATTATTCATGTGAACTTTGAAATTAATTTGGATTTACTGTCTTGACCGGATTTTTGGATGAAATATGCCAGAAATATACTCACCAATAGAAACTGAGATGTGATATGTTAGTCTTCTTCAAATTTTCAGAATTCAAGTTGTTTGGGGTTATTTTTTGGTATTTTAGAAATAGTGCAGTCAAATTTTTGAGGGGAAAAAAAGTAATATTTCAGGTGGTTTAGTAGCATAACCAATTTAAAACTTATAATGATGATTACCTATTTATACTAGAGTAACAAGCACTTAGAAAATAATTAAAGACTAGGAGTTAAGGGGGCCCTGGTGGCGCAGCGGTTGAGCGCTGGGTTGCGAAGCTGCCCGCAGCCTCTGCAGCGCCAGTTCGATCCCCGGCCACTCCCCGGCCACCGGAGGAGGGTCCCACATGGCGCGCAGACCTCTCCTGCCACCCGCTGCTCCCCTCAGCAGTGTACTTCGGTCCTTCTGCCTGCTCTGCTCCCCGCTCTGGCTCTGGTGAATTCTCTCACCCTCCCGCGCTTCTGACTGTACCCAGTGCTTATATAAATAAATAAATAAATCTTTAAAAAAAAAAAAAAGACTAGGAGTTAATAACTATTATCTTAGGTTTAGCTATTTTCTATCTTTTGCTTAAAAAAACTATTTTAATGTACAGATGTAAAGCCATATTTAATGGGAGATTCGTGTATCAGACACTCATCACTATTGAGGTTTCATTAGGATCTTTGTTGTTTATTTTGTATGCTAACATCTAAACTTTGAATGAAATTGATTCCCTTAGACAAACCCCAAATATACATGGATTTGCTTGATTTTATAATATTGACAGTTTCAATAAAGAATTAAAGTAGCACCATCGCCTATGAGTATAATAAACTTAAGTTCTGCATTTTGACATATAGAACGGTGATAACAGATACAAAAAATGAACAATGCTAAAAATAGTTTAAAGTATAGAAAAATTGGATTTGTTTTCAATAGTCCTCTTTATAATGTGATTACACATTATGTCAGATCATTGAAACTGTCCAACTGTACAATGATTTTCATTGTTCTCAAAGCTTCACATGGAGGAGAGAGGACAATAATTAATATAACTGAGGTCATATAATCACAAATAAGTAAAGATTTAAAAATAGTTCAAAGTATATCATACATTATTTTTTCTTTGTTTATCAAATAAAAAGTAAGAATTTGAAAACGCCACCATTGTGAGATGATAGTCATCTATAAAACTTATGTTTACTATCCAGACCATTTTTTCATGCTCAGTAATTAAAAATGGCTATGGGCATTTTTTATCCACTGAGATTTACCAACTGCTATAGCTTTCAACATTTATAGAAGGATTTCTCCACCTGCTTTTTTTAACGAAATAACCAAATATCAGAGCAGCTTGAAGTGTTTTCTTTAAAAAAAAATAATAAGTTTACCTCTAGGCCTTTGGTTTTCAGCAGATAGAAAGCACTATCATTAGCTTACCATCCATTTTAATTTGAAATCCTAAGAACAAAAGTCATTAATAAGTCCTTTGTCATGGATTTTAAAAAAAGAAGACGCCTTTTTAGTATTTGTATGTCATCATGCCAGGCCTAGAAAATTAGGCTAATTTATTATTTAAAACACTGGTGGGATTCCTAATTGCATTCATCATTAGATATGACACGTTTAGAACTGAGAACCATATCCAGTGAGAATTTTCCAGTTTGAATTTTGAAATAAAAATATTTTTCAAGAGATCCCTAGCTATTGCCTGTTGCCATGGCAACAGTCCTATTTGTCTGAGAGCTCTGTCCGCTGCCAATGAGAGAGAGAGCAACGTCAACTAAACATACGAATACATCAAAGACAAATTCATATGCTCAATCTGATCAGCTCAATTAATGTAAGAACAGAAGCTGAAGGGGGTTAAAAGAGGGCACCCATTCAGGATAGATGAAGCCTCTTTTAGCAGAATATACACGCCGGCCTTTTGGGGGAGGAATTTAGCACACTGTCAAAAACATTATCAGAAAAAGAAAGTACTAGGCCTCCTACACCTAACAGATATGAAGCTGTCAGACAAAGAATAGCACTATTCATTAAATGACACTTATTTTCTCCCACTTTACAAGAATACAGCGAACAAAACAAGCAGGGGAGCAGCTGAGAAAGACACTTTTTTCTTTTGCTAGTGATGACAGACATGCAGCAATTATGGTGATAACTAAGGAATACTAAACAAGAAGCCAGCCTCCATTCTGTTTATCACCTTAAATTTTATGTTGCTAAATTTGCATGCAACTCCTGTTTTGTTTTATTATTTATGTCTGGGAAAAATTAGATGCCTTTGTTTTTAACATGGTGCCTTGAGTTTGGTGTAGCATACCTCTAAACTCTATGAATTCTCTCACTTTTCTTGTTAAATGGCCATATCAAGTTGAAATGCTTTTGAAGCGAGACATTTCCACAGCACAACAAAATTGCTGTTATCAATGTGAGGTATAATGTGGGACTTGGGAGCTGGGTTCATTAGTGTAAAGGGAGATGTATATTACTTCTACATCTTTTTTAAAGAGCTAGACCATAAAGTTGTATTAATTGTCAACCTTTGTGTTCATGCTTCATTTTACATGGTGAAATGTGTTGCAATGTATGTGTATTTAATAGATTCTCCTCCCACCTCCTCAGAGAAGTTGTAGGTGGTAGGAAGTAGAAACTGGCTTATAAGGTTTGTAACAGGTGCAGGCTACTAGGAGTTCCCATGAGATTGCTGCCTTTTAAGAATTTTATGCTTAAACCATGATGATCTGATTTAAGGCCCATTATCAATAGTCTGCTACTTATATCTGCATGATCGTGGACTGATTGATACTGACTTTGTAGCCATGTGCTCCATAATGCGCTGTCAGGAAATGCTGACAGATGCAATGAAAGAACAATAAATGTGGGGCAGCCGTAATGTAAAGGTCCAGCCAGGCTGTATGAAAACTGATAGCTAGGATATTGGCTCCTATGTTACCATATATACCAGTCCCTTTGAGAATTTAGCTGGTGAGTGAATTAAAATGGTCTCCTGATACCCAGAAAGGGGGAAAAAAGATCTTCATTTAAAGAAGTTGCCGACTTTGCCAAAACACTGCTTTAAAAGAGCAGAGCCAAGATTTAAAAAAATATTCTCCCTTTCTCAAAAATCTACGCATGTCTGACACATCTGAAAAACTTTTCCTCAAAAATCAGTACACACAAAGTAGCACAGTATCTACTTTTTATAATACTTAATTCATTTGTATAAAATTACAAAAGGAGATATTTTATTAGGATACCTATTTTAAAAGTAAGGCATTTGATACTATTTTTAAAAATTCTTGAACTTGATGCATGAATGTAGCTGGCATTTTGCCAATGCTGGTTTTTAATAAATACTAAGATGAGAAGTCAATTTAATAGTACTAAGCTATGAAAGTTACTCTCTTCTCCATAGCCTTGATATCTAGCTCTAAAAGAAGTTAGATTGTACTATCATTTAATACCTTATCATGCTTTTTCTTGCTTATGTATGATTTTACAGATACACTTCAGATTCTTAAGCATTATTTAATAATTCTTGGTATTTAGAGATACAATTTCTAAATAGGATATTGATGTCTCCTAATAGATATAATAATTATTTGTTTCAAATGTAAAATCATCATTTATTATATTTTCAAAAATAAACATAGGCTCTGATATGTGTCCTTAATTTTTTCTCTTTTGACTAGGAAATGAAAATGTAATAAATAACTGATATATTTTCAGCACTGAGCCCCTTGTGGTACCTACATGTACTGGTGTGAATTAAAGTCATTTGCATTGAGAGCAAGGATATTGCATTGATAAAAGTAAAAGTTATTTTCTTTGTTAAAAAGTTGTCTAAAAGGTTTTGGGGGTCCCTGGAAAATCCAATTTGACTTAAGAGTCAATGAAAATAATTTGCTCATGTGGATTTGATTTTTCATCCAAACACTTTTATGGTATGTATTTGCCACATTCAAAAACAATTTTTTAGGATGAAAAAAACACTTATTCTAGTGAGATTTGAAAGATGTTCTCTTCTGAAAGTACTCTAAGTATTCTAAGCAGATCATTGGCAAAACTTGCCTATGCCTGTAATTATGTCCATTCGGGGGAATGACTTTTTTCTACCATATTATTGGCATAATAGATTGAGTCATCATTAGTGTCTGATATGCAAAAGCCTGGTTTAAAACTCTTCTGTGGATCCTCTTTATCACGCAAAATATTGACACAATAGATGATAATGGCTCCAAAGGAGCCATTAGGGTCCATCATGTCAGGGCCTACTCAGGCATTTCTTAGCAGGTAGCACACAGACTCTTGACATAATAGATCATAACAAGTTTAAAGGAATAATTATCATTTCTTAAATTATACCATACTTGGGGATCTCCTAGTTCATCAAAATTAGAGCATATTATCACCAATGTGAAGTCTAAATAATTCATTAATTGTATTCTACTAGAAATAAACATTTTATAAACACACAGCAAATATATTATAAATTGCATAAACTAACCACATCACATGCAGTTATTTACTCTTTTCTCCATCTAGAAACTTATGAGGTCCATACTGATTGTTATGAATATTCATAAAAACAGTTGCTTCTCAGCCTTATACCTTTTATGCCAAGAGTCAGCCTGGAGCAAATTTTTAACGTCCATGGCCTAGACCTTTGAAAGTGGATATGCCTAATGGAAAGAGTGACAGAGCTTGAGTGACACTGACTCTGACAGGCAGGAGCTCTGGTGGGCACCCATATAATTAAATCTTTTGTGTGATCTGGATAGCTAAGGCAGAACTTGATATTTTACTAACAAAATCCTTTGGAAAAAATGCCTTCATTCCTCCAAAGTTTAGGTTGTTTACCACGTGAAGAAATGAAAAATCTGCAAAGAAAAACTCCGATAGTTTTGATGATTGGTATTCTCTGCCATGTAAAAGATGAAGTGAGTGGTATTAGGTTGGCTTGTAAGGAAAGCATCATGCTTTTTCTTTTCATGTGAGTAGTTTTTATTGTGTTGAGATTAGAGACAAATAGAAATTATATTATACAATGTTGCAAGCCATTAGCTTTTCATAAAAAGAAATTTTATGTTCGGTGAAAAGCTTTTGATCTTGAGGACTTTCTGAAAAGCTTTTTAAGTTTGATTTTTGGTGGTGTGGCTTGTTATTTGGTGTGTTGGTATCAGTGTGTAGGAATCATGTCAGGTGGTTCACTATTTGCATGGCAGTGTGTTATATTTAAAGAATGTCATTTTGGAAATTTTAATTCAGTTTACTCTTCAAAGATTTAATGAGTATATAAGTTCTAATCAGATCATATGTAACAAAAATAGTTCTCTGACTTTTATTAGTCACAGATTCTTTCCCCAGGGTTAATGCTTTTTGTGTTTTCAGGTTCCTGGCAACACATGATCTTCAAATAAAATAAAGCAAAACGATTTCTTTGATCTTACAAACTACTTTTTACCCCCCAATTCCCTTTCTCCTTATTCTTAGAAAATTGGAATAGACTAATACACAGTTTCTGTTACTGAAAAAATGCAATGGCATAAACCTATTGCACACTGGAGGTCACCCTTGCTATTTACAATTTTTCTTCACTTTTACCAAACAAAAGTAGATCCTGCATACTTTTAATATGCACCACAGTTTTCATGGTATTTCGATATAAATACATGAGTGTTTTGTGTCTTCCTTGTATAGTTAGTCATATTAAGTGCAATTAAGGAACCCATTATAAAAATCTTATGGTTGTCTGATTTTTCTGATGAAATAAGCAAATGACAAGAAGCTTTTCAAACTGAAACAAGAAGCTTTCATTATATAGAATGTGTAATGGATTTGAAAATCTTTCCAAATTATTGTAAGAGAATTCTAGAGTAGAGTTCATATGCATTTCTTACTCAATAATTTGTCAGATTTTTTCCCTCATATCATTTCTGGGGATAAGTTTACCTTTGTTAATACATGGCTCATTGATAACTAACAATTACTTGTGTAGTAATTTTATTTTCACACAATTTATTGTGGTATGCTGCATACTTGACTATGTTCTGTTTTTCCACCATGTTAGTTTTGTGTTTTTATGTCAATTCAAGATTTAAAATGATATAACTATAAATAAAAATGCATTGCCTTAAAGACTTTTAAGCAAGAATATGTATATAAAGAACAAAATTATTAAACTCAATGAGAATTCTGGCTTTTTGTGGATATCTCAATGACAAAATATAAACTGAGGAAAAGCATTTTAGCCTGCATTTGGAAGCCATTCAAAACAGGACCCAAGATAGGAGAAGAGTCTGATTTCATTTTAATGGGAAGATTATTCTGAAATATCAGATTCTTCATCTGTGAGCTCTAACAGGCAAAGTATGAAGATTTTACAGAGAAAATATATATTTTACCTATTTTTCTGTAAGCTGTACTAGAAATATGATTTTTCCTGATGCAGATTATCTTAGTGTATATAGCCAATTTTCTTTCTCTCAGTTATTTATAGCACTTTTTAGTCTTTCATTTAAAAAGATACTTATCATATAAGTTAAACATACTACGTTAAACTTGGCACAAGGAGGAGAGGTCAGAAATGTGTTAAAAATGGGAAATGGCTTGAATAGATTCATATGAGATAGAAAGATCAAGGGCACAGAGGGCACACATCACTAGTCCCGTAGTCAAAGCCTAAAGATATCTCAGAGCTACTCAGTCTCTCTCTGCTGCTGATGACATACCAGGTTTATCAATACCTGTCTCTCTCCCTGTTTGGGGGTCAGTGAAGGGACTGACGGGTCATAGAACAGTCTCTAGATGGCTGATTTTTACAAAGAGAAACAGTTATATAGCATCTTTTTTTTTTTTTCCAGTTTCCTTTCTGACACACTGCCAGTGTTATCCCCTTTTTTTAATAGGGTCATACTGTCCCCTGGTAAATGCCCTGCACTGAAGGGTCTCCAAGAAGCCTTTCCTGAACATTCTAGCAGTATGGAGATCTCTTTCACAAACAGTACAGCACTGAGTGTACCACTCATTTTGGATATAACGTGCATATTTAGGTTTTTAACCAGAAACTGTGTTTGCTTCATTCCACTACCAAGTTTGTAGGCCCAAGTGCAGCAAGAACTGTCCCTTTTATCCTATAATCCTCACTACCATGAGCAGAACATTGCATGGAAGTGATCGTTTCCTTCTCTGAACTCTCATCACACCTCCCTTGTACCACTTCCGTGACCCTCATCACTTCCTCCTTTGTATTACACTTATCTAAGAATGTGTTTTATCTCCTTGGCAAAAATGTAAATTCCTTGGGAGCAGCACTATATCTTGTGCATCTTTATATTCCACACTGTCATCTCTACAATAATCACATTTAGCATCATTTTCTTTTTTTTTTTTATATATAGAGGCATGTTTTATTTGTTTGTTTGTTTGTTTATACATGCACTGGGTACAGTCAGAAGCACAGGAGGGTGAGAGAATTCACCAGAGCCAGAGCAGGGAGCAGAGCAGGCAGAAGGACCGAAGTACACTGCTGAGGGGAGCAGCGGGAGGCAGGAGAGGTCTGCGCGCCATGTGGGACCCTCCTCTGGTGGCCGGGGAGCAGCCGGGGATCGAACCGGCGCCGCAGAGACCGCGGGCAGCCTCGCAACCCAGCGCTCAACCACTGCGCCACTGGGGAGGCCCTAGCATCGTTTTCAATTAACTTTTTCTGAAACTTAACTAGCATTCACTGAATACCTTGGTACAGAGCCCTATGCCAACTGCCGAGGATGATACAAAATAAAATATCACCCGTTTTTGTTTTTGTTTTACCAAGAGACAGCCTACAATACGATGGGTGAGAAATTAGTGAAAGTGAGTAATACAGAACATGAGCAGAGCAGAGTAAATGGAAATAGCACTGAATTGTGGCTGGAAATGGAAGTAGACGGTCTCAATTTTCAACTGGGAAGTTGGTAATGTGCATGATGTCTTTAAATCCTATTTCAGTGGTGTGCTCTATGGCAAAGACTCTTCTCTGGAGATGTAGAAAGGATTTCCTTCAATCTGAATGACTAAAAGAGTGCTTAAGCTTGAGCAGCTGAACCTGTCCCAGGCTAAATGGAAGGAAACAATTTGCATGAATTCAGCTTTCACTTACTCATTCAATGAATGAATGAATGCTAGTACCCATCTTGATATTTACTTACTGAGCAAATTAAACAAATATTACCATCTTAAAACATAAGCATTCTTTGTATTCAGGAGGGAATTCTGTGCTTCATATGTAGAAAATCTTGAGATTCTTAAATTTATGTTATTGTCTACATGAATACATATACCATTATGGTCCTATATTATAACATAATACATTTATTTCCTTTTGAAATTTTAATAACCTTCCTTTATTTTCATACTAGTGACTGAGAAGCTACTTGATCTTTTAAACCAATACCAGAGTCAAAACTCTTTGAGGGAAGAGGCTGTACACATGTTTTTATATACTAACTTAAATAGTTTTAGAATAGAAAAGAAATTCTGAGTATGATAGATGTAAAGCATGGAGTGACTACCCCTACAGTTCCTGTGGTCAAAGTGTCTGGCCCTTAATAGAGATATTTGATAAGTGTTTATTGAATTTAATTTTATTTATCCATGAATAACAACTGAATTTGTGTTGCATGATTCTAAAAGATTTAATATAGAAAATCCCTTTAAACTTCCCATTCACTACTAGCAAATTATTTAAAGGATCCATGCTTTTCGATCCTATAACTCTTATTCTACCAACTACAACTTGATTCTTGGCGTCTTACTAAGTAAATGATTTAATAATACCAATCAATAAATACTTCCAAGAAAATAATTTTGAGGTAATGAAAATATAATGTGTATTAAGTGCCAAGTGGCAGTAGATTTTATGAGGATCCTGAGGAAGGCAGTCTCTCTTTTTTTTGGTCTGGAGTAGTTTTTTCCAAATATAGGAAGAAGTGGAAACTGAACTACAATTTGGAGGATGAAATGTGGTTCAGATGGGTAAAGATTTACAGGGAAGGAAGGTCATTAGCATAAAACAATGACTTAAGCAAAGATCCAAAGACTGTAAAGTTTACTGCATTTGAGAAGACCTTGAGCAAACCGGTTGGTTGGAGTAGAAGGAAACTAGATTGGAAAGAGAGATTGGAACGAGATCACAGTGGGCCTTATGTTTCACAGGAAAGAATGTTCCTTGATTCCTTGAACTTTAGGGCCCAGTGACAGGGTAAATAGTATTTCAAAATTTCTAATATAAACCATAGCATCTGAAGGAATGTGATATATCAAACTGAGAGGGTGGGATTAGCAGGGGGATGGTGATAAGGAGTGAGCTAAAGTGAGCAAAAGAAGCACATACACTGTTAGACACACAGGAGAACTAAGGTGGCTAAAATATATATTTTAAATAGAGAATTATACTTTTCTTCATATTTTTAACTGATATTTGCCTATACTTACCTTTTTATGATAAGAAGCAGGAGTTGGCTTAAAGATTATCCATGGTAAATGAAGGAATATCTAGAACTTTCATTAAAATCTACCTGAGATGCAAGGAACAAGATGTCATATTAAATTCTTCATCAATACTCTAAGGGAATAGGCTGCAAGTGTTGGTATTTATCAGTTACCTTATTGTGAAGCTGGAAACAGATATGTAAACCAAGCCCTGCCTGTGAGGTATCTAATCAGAATGCCTACTGATGAGGTCTGGGTATCTATGTTATAACCAGCCCTATAGATTATTTGCATGAATATTAAAGTTTGAAAACCACTGCCATGATGTGTTATTTCTACTGCGTTTTGTTTCACTTACCTTCATTTATCATTAAGGCAATTAACCACATAAAATATAGAAAGGAATAATGACTACAGCATCCATATACTTAAAAACTGATGCCACTATTGTGAACATCTTTGATCATTTCTCTAATATCTTTATAATTTCAGAAAGTGGCACATAAATGTTACTGAGTTTAGTAACTTTCTTACAAAGTTTAACTGAGGGTTTGCTGAGTACAATTGCTAGGATTCAATATTTGCAAAACTTTCTTACCTGGTCAGAATTTCTAGAATATTGTGAAAGTAAAACATTTCATATTTATCAAAGTTACAGTGGGACATTTCTTTATGTGAATAAAATGTGAATATTATATCTTTTCAATATGGTTCTGGAATTTCCCAGTTAGTCCCTTACACTAAAGCATTTTTTCAACTCTTAAATGATGAGAGTATATCAAAACTAAACACATTTTTTTCCAATGTATTTTTCATCTTCTGAGTTCAGGATTTTACAGGTATAATGATAAATGTATTGGTCTGGATGATTGACAAAGGCAATAAAGTATAAAAATGCCCTTGATTTGGGCAATTATTGCTATAATTAACTTTTTTAAAAAAATTTATGCATTCAAGAGTCAGAGTACAGGCCAGAGATGTGGAAGAGGGGTGAGAGGATTCACTGGAGACAGCGTGGGAAACAGAGCAGGCAGACCGACTGAAATACACTACTGAGGGGAGAAGCAGGCGAGACAGGAGAGGTCTGCCTCGCCATGTGGGTTTCTCTCTGGCAGGCCAGGGATTGAACTCATGCTGCAGAGGCTGCGGATTGCTTCACATTGTGTTGCTTAACCCCTTGCGCCACCAGGGAGGCCCTGATATAATTAACTTATAACAAATAAAATCTCAATTGGATCTTACATTCCTCCCTTTTACCTCTAAATAAAACCAGTCATGTGGTCATATAAATACTATATATTTTATCTTTTAACTTGTTTATATTATAATAATCTCAGATTGCTATCACTTGTTTATTAATTTCTTTTCCCCTTTACTGATTTTTTTTGAGCATTAAAACATCGGGTCATTGGAGAGGTGGCTTGTGGAAGGAGGATTACATATATCCTCCCAATAGGCAGAGGGTGTGTAAAACGGGTTTTTAGTTACTAAAATAATTTCCATGTGACAAGCCCCCTCTCACTTATTAAAGGTCATAACATAGTTAGACATTAGCTCTGCTTCTGCCACTCTTGGAATCTCACTGTCTTTGGATCCCTTCTATTGGTACTTTCATAATCTCCTTTTACACTTATATATACATTACTGAGTCTCTCTGTTGATAGTCATGAAAACAAATTTTAATTGAGTTTGGCATGTCAAAACCCTTTCTTGGATTTTATGTTTGATGTGCCATGCCACATTTTCAATGAATAAAAAACTGCCTCCTTGCATATTTATTACACATTCTCAGTTAGTGTGATTTTGTTACACTACCAGTTGCCTTATTATTTTTTACACCTTCACTTTGATATCACAGTGGTTCATTGTCAGTCGAAATAATGTATCAGAAGTGGCACAGCTAATGAGCACACAGTTGCCTTTAGTTACATCATGAATCCTAACTGGGGAATAGGCTATAAAAATTGGGGGAGGGGTTCTGACATTTTATAAATGTCATATGTCAATCCTACATTGTGGTGGCTGTGAAACTCTGCATTCTGATGGTATCATAGTCATAGGATAGGCCATTTTCACTAGCAGGGAATGAGATTATTTTATTATAACCCTAAAGAAAGGTGGTGGTGAGTGTGTGTGTGTGTGTGTGTGTGTGTGTATGTGTGAGAGAGAGAGAGATTTGTTTTTCAAGTTAACAGTGTAAGTCTTTTGGTTTGTGTATATGAATCCGGAATGATTGGTCATTCTATTCATATAAATTAGTAGAGAAAACATTTTGATGAGTCAAAGTAAAAAAAAAATGACATGAAAAGTTAAATTCTGTGCCTCCCCTGGTGGCGCAGCGGTTGAGCACTGGTCTCTGCAGCGCCAGTTCAATCCCCGGCCACCGGCAAGGGTCCCACAAAAAAAAAAAAGTTAAATTCTACTGTTATACTGTTAAATACAATATTTTTATCTTAGACTACCAATAGTTGTGATATTTTCTGTTTCCATAAAATTAAATTGGAATTCATGTTGGGAGTGAAAAAATCAGGACATAATTTTTAAACTTACCCTTTATTTTAAGGTATGTTTTCAGAACTTATGATGTATGAGGTATTAATAGTAAAATAGTCAATTCTCAGTGCATAAGGGTTTTAATTTTGTGAATCAAGAAATATTACTAATTGCAGAATACCAGATGTATTTTTATTTATACTGCTTTTAAGATTTTGTCTTATAACTGTAGAGTGAACTCAGAATGTGATAGTGAAGGTAGGTGAGTACTTGCAGTTCTGAAATATTTTTACGTTTAAACTGGTTAACTTAATATTCAAATAGTTATTTTAAAATTGGAGATTTTGTTTCAAGGCAGAGTACACGTGTGTGGTTTTACTGTTGCAAGTGAAGTCCCTGCATGTCTCCTTCTCAGTATCTGACTAACCAGGAAACAGAGAAAAAGGTAAAGTATAAAACTGGGGTATGTGGGAGAATAACAATAACACTGGTAAATGAGAGTCAGCCTGGTCTTCAGATCTATGAACATTTTTATTAGTGAAATTTGTCAACCAGGTCAGCATTTTCTATTACCACTTCTCCGGTTGACACAGGTCACCCCTCATATTATTCTTTCTCTTACCAGGCTAACAGTAGGAGCAATGCTATCCTCAATTAAGAATGTCTTGCCATCATCAAGATACCTTTGCTTAAGGTGATCCTAGCTGCAGGGAGGCAGGTAATTTTTTTCTAGTTTCAGAGTAGCTTTTCAGGGTTACATGTAACTAGTAAAGAGCAGAACCAGGAGTGTATCATGATTTTTATCATTTCCATCCATTATTCTTTACACCAAGTATTTCCCCCCTCAGGCTTCTTCCCACATAATAGATTTTTTTTAAATTTATTTTTCACATAATTGTTCATTTTTTTAAAAGTTATTTATTTATTTATTTATTTATTTATACAAGCACTGGGTATAGTCAGAAGCACGGGAGGGTGAGAGACTTCACCAGAGCCAGAGCGGGGAACAGAACAGGCAGAAGGACTGAAGTACACTGCTGAGGGGAGCAGCGGGTGGCAGGAGAGTTCTGCGCGCCATGTGGGACCCTCCTCCAGTGGCCCTGGGAGCAGCCAGGGATCGAACTAGCGCTGCAGAAGCTGCGGGCAGCTTCACAACCCAGCGCTCAACCGCCGCGCCACTGGGGAGGCCCACCACATAATAGATTTTTAATGAAAATTTTATTTGTGATTTGAAACAAAGGTGAGGCTTATTATATATCTTCTAGGCCAAATGGTTTTGAATCATCTGGATTCTGGGCATGATCTAATTTTGATTGCAGTATTTAGTGCAATAATTGAAATAATACAGTGAAATAATATAATGAAAATAATATAGTGAAATAATATAATGAAAAATTCATTGAAATAATATAGTGAAAAATCAATAGTTTTCTAAAATCATGACAGTATTAGGAAACACCTTTCTAAGGTGACTTGAGTGTGTGGCACACCCTGAGATCTCCTGCCCCATTTTACCAGGGATAAGTTAGGCAGGGTACCTGGGGACCTTGCCAGGGACAAATGAGCACAGCTTTTCCCCTTCCTTCTACCATGAACTTAATGTTTTTAGTAACCACCATAGGCGTGAATTATGAGTTATTTTCATTTATGAGAAATGACTACTTTAAGTTTTCATGTTGGATATGAACATTCTACTTTCCAAGACCCCAGTTCTTTATAATGAAGCAAATAGATATTTCCAATTTTTAAAATTCCCTTTCCACAATTTAAACTTTATCTTTTCTAAAACTTTAGGGAAAGGCAGTTTTGGGGAAATAGACACAATTACTAATTAGTGCTGATATTAAAGCTAGATACATTTCAGTGTTTTTTTTTTTTAATGGGATAGGTGGCTTACTTTTCATTGTAATTGAAATAATTTCCAATATATGAACTTACAACATTAGGTTGAGGATTCCTAATTTTGTATTTTAAATTTAAGTAGATTTAATGCATTAGTTTTGAGACAGCATTGGAAAAAGCTTTAAGATATAAATTGAGAAGATTTAGAAAGTTCCTGTATAAGCCCAAGATGATGTTCCTTTTAAATAGAAACTGGAAGCATCTAGAACTTTTGTGTGATAAGTTAGGCTTCAATTGTTTTTCTTTTTTTCTTATTATCAACTTGTCTCCCTAGAGGGGAAATCATTATGTACATAAATAGTTGTGTGTTAATTGAACATGAATAATTTTGTCTGTCATTGAAACACTCCATCTTCTTTTTGGAAGTTAAGAGTAATGTTAGTTTTACCTTTAAATATAGTTGTTACCTGATGGAGTTGCTTGCTTTTCGGCTCTTCCATCATCTGAAAATAATTATAACTTACAACTTTCATTTCCTTTCAACGAAGGAGGCAACAATTTGAAAATCTTTTTCTCATAAATCCTGACAATAAGAACTTTTTTTTGGCAGTATTGTTATAAATAATCTGCCTAAATTATTAAGTGTAAATATGTTGTTAGAGTTGTGCCAAGAGTAGACAACCCATTAAATTTCCTTTGTTTAAAACGATCCAATTTTGTTGTTGGGTAAGACAATTTATTCATACAATCATATAAAAATCATATTTAATAAAGAACAATCCAAGGCAAAGAGAAAAAAATGTCTTTATCCATAAGCAACCAGATGAGAAATGGATTTTTATTCAGTCAGATCCTTTTAGTCAATGAAACAGCATTTTCATGCATATTGCACTCAAGTGATAATTAATATAGTCTAATTCAGGACATGATGCCTGAATTGATGTACTGTCATCAATACCCCATGTTAAAATCAAACCTTGACAGGGGTTTAACACCCTGGAACAGGTCATCATATGATAATACTCTTTGCCTTTCAGTATTTGTCTTCAACCAAGCAAAGTATTACAAGATGGGGTAAGGAAAAAAAAAGGGAAATAATTACAAATGAAGAGTGACGCGGGCTGTGAATAGAACATATGTTAGGCTAGGCAGAGGCATCAGTGAATTATATCATTTCATGATGAAGCGGCACTGGGGCTGAACGGGCCTATTTTAAACCTTGATGTATTTTATCTCTACTGTATTTGGACTGTCATCTTTGGAGAAAGACTTGGTGTAATTGAGAGTCAACTCCAATCTGCATGACTCGAGCGTGAAGTGGGGGCCAGATGAGCATTGCTATGGAGGCCAGGGAAGCTTCTAATAAGATAAAATGAACAACCTCTTTTTATGCCTCCAGTTACAAATGCATTCTGTGGAATAGTGTTCAGAATTATGGCTTACAAATGTCATTCATGTTACAAAGTTTGGAAAGTGTTCTAATAATCTGAAAGGATACCAGTTCATGTTAACTAAGCTCATTTTAGGGGAGATAGAGTCAAAACCTGTTTTATATTAAGCTTTCCTTGTGAAAACTTATTAGGTATAATCAGTATAATTTGTTCATAATGTGTTTTCATTATGTTTGATTTTGATTACTTCACAAAAATCCTTGACATTTTGCACACCCTTTAATCCCACTCACATACTCCCTTCTTTCTTGCAATTTAGTTTGATAACTTCAGCCAGAAATCACTGCCATCTGTGAATATTTTAATCTCCTAGCCTTAAAACTGTGTTCCCCTTTAGAAAGTGTTTTCTGTTTGACCATGTATGTAAAGTGTCACCTCCTTGGCTAAACTGAGAGCTCCTCAGAGCTATATGCCCTAAGTTCACACTGTGCATCCACTGAAGTGCTAGGAGCATCACCAGTATAATGTGCACTTAGCAATGTAGATGGACAAATAATTTGGGTTGGTGTAGACATAACCATGTCATCTGATTGGGAATAGTTCAGAATTCTCATATTCATCCTTTTATCATCTAATCAGTCAACATTGCATTGTCTGGTTTGCAAAAATTGCTAAATATCTGCCATTGAACAATTTACTTTATGTGGAAATTAATTTGGAGAACTTAATGTCATATGGTCAACTCAAACCCATGGAAATTCAGCTGCATGTGACTGAAGCAAGGGATGAAACAGTATGAATGATTACCACTAAGACCTGCACTGTTTTCTTTCATACTTATTGGAGATTCAGCAGGAATTAATCACTCAATGTCTGATTCCTAAGGGAGTGGTTTAAAAGTAGAATAGGCTGTGTAAAACTGGTGGTGATGAAGAAAGTAAGAAAAACTCTATTCTTGAGTATTGAATCCAGCCAAGCTATGTTTCCTGTATATTTCCTATCATCCACCTATTAAATCTCTATGAAAAGTAAAATCCATCCATATAGAAGACCAGTAAATTTCAGTTCATTGCATGGACCCAGTCCATCAAAGTAGGGAACATTGATGTCTCTCCTTTATTCCTCCATCACCCCTTTTGGCTTGTCTCCCTCTCCCTAGAACATGCTATTGTTTTCTTGCCCAACAATGATCAAAAAAAGTTGCTTTTCTTACTGACCTATAACAGAAAAGACTTGTAAGAACATTTAGGAAATCTGAAAATTCTTCCTGAAAATAGTCAGAATATTGTTTAGCCATGGCCTGCGAGCCTTATCCTTTTTATGGAAAATACCAGTATATCCTGCTAGTCTCTTCAATTTTTGGTAAGTTTTGCATAAACTTTAAAATGATTGATATATTAATACTGTTTTCTGTTTAGAATAGTGTATGTCTATCAAGAGATGTGCTTGAATTCATTTAAAATAGACCTGAAATACACCAATTACCACCTCACTTTGACAATTATGTGAACACCAAATACTTAATTTTCTTAAAACTTGGATACAATTTTATACAAATAATACAATTTAATACAAATAAATTCTTATGTTTTAGTAATGAATGGACTAAACATAACTGATTTTAATTTGACTAAAATCAAATTATAACTTTACATATATATGATTTGGGAGCTACTTTTGTAGGAAATTCTAATATAAAAATGAATAACTAGATTTTGTTATTTTAACATGATTTAAAACAAAGTTAAGTACATATACTTTTACAAAGGAATTAGATTTTAATCTTTAGTAAAGCAGATTATCGACCATAGTATATGGCATCTTTCATCTTAGCACTTAAATTATTTTGAAATACAGTGTGTGTGTGTGTGTGTGTGTGTGTGTGTGTATAAAATAGTCTCAGGATTTTCTAAAATAAGTATGCTGATATTTTATTTGGTAATACCATATCATAACAACAATTTTGTCACTTGAATGTTAAATAATGTGGCTATTCATTTGCAAAATAAGGAATCTCAGGAATTTTTTTACCAAGGCAAGCTGAAATAGTTAATGGCTCTAGTTAAGGAATTTGTGAATGCTGACACCCTTTTTCCTTGTTCTAACACATTTCAAAAATAAATTATCTCCTTTTACTTACACTCCCAAAAGTCATTTAAACTTTCACAATTATTATTAAAGCCATATCTCTGCCTTCACTATTAAACTATTAAAATAGAATTCACATTAGAAATTCCAAATTATGAGAGAGTAGAATTCACCTTAAGAATTTAATAGATGTGATTTGATTAATACTATAAATAATCCTGAAGCAAGGATTTACATGTATCCACATTAAATATAAGAATAAGTCCATAATTAATATCTAGTCTGTGTCCAATCATTAGGAAATTTATAGTTTAGCATGTATGGAAATTGATCCATTAAGGAGAAAAAAACAGAAGTGCTCTTATAATTGAATGGAAACAAACGAAAATAAAGATTTTTGCTTTATAGGTGACATGCAATATGCTGAAGAGAAAGTTGTGAGTTTATTCAACTGAATTACCTGCTTATTTTTCACCTAGACAGTGTGATTTGGAGTTCCCTTATCCTGTTATGTACTCTCACAGCTGATTTAAAAGGGAAAAAAAAAAAGGAAAGCTTGGATCATACTGTATAGCTTTCTGTGATGAAATATTTTTATATCTTGCCAGCTCATTCTCTAGCTGCTTAAATACAAGATGAACATACTCAAAGGCATCTCACTGCTGATACTTTCTGAAAAGAAGCAAATCATCAGTTCAAAAGTTAAAATACTCAAAGCAATCTGATTTTGGGATCTTTGTAGATTCAAAACTCTCCTAACTTCCTTTTAATAGTTAAGGGCATAAATCTACATGAATGAGATGTGAGAATGGAGGGAGCAGAGAAAAAAAGCAGTAAAAGTAAATCAAGTAAATAGCTTGGAACCCCCAAAATAAAATGGAAACATTCTCTGTGGTAGTTCAAATAGGTTCTTTCAGTTCCAAAATGAAGAGTACTTAAATTCACAAAAATAAATATTGCCTTCAGTATTCTAGGCATTCTTAATCTTGGCTTCTTCTGAGCTGATGGTAACTTGAAGAGATCAGCAATTTCCACCAGGCTCCTCAAATGTGCATTTTTATCATAGCTACACTATGGAAGAAAGAAAGAAAAAACTAATGACATCAGTAAATTGCATAAAGCTCCTATTTAAGTCAGTGGCATACTGAGCACATTTGACATCTGGAGCAGATCATTCTTAACTCCTGTTCTATACAGCAAATTTATTTTGAGCAACAATCATAAAGTGAAACAAATAATAACAGTGACATGATTATGATTTGAAGGGGACAGAGATGGTGAAATTTTTTTCTTTAATTAAACTAAGAGCATATAGTCATGTCAGTAAAAAAGAGAAATAATAAATTGTTTCAGTACCAAAAAAGAAAAAAAGTAATTGAGTACTGTTTAATTACATTGATATATTTTTTGAAAAAAGGAAAAAATCTTTAAATTAAAATTTTTCAACCCAAATGAATGCTGTCATACAGAAGAGACTGAAATAATTTCTATTCATCTTTATTTGACCATGCTATCATTGGCTGTTTCAAATTCTCTGCTCAAAAATAGGAATCTGTCACAGCACGAGAGTTGAAGACACTGTAACTTGAAGCCAGATTGAACAATTTGGAGTGCTACAATTTTACTCTTGAATTTAGTTTTGTTATAGGGCAGCCCCGATATTGAACAGGTTGCCTGGCTATGGGTCCTCACCTGCGCGCTTACAAGGGACTTATTAATACTCCACTACAGGCACACACAAAAGGTTAATAAAAGGTTTATTTACAAGGGAAAAGAAAATAAGGAAAATGTACAACTCAGGGAGAAAATAGGGAAATAAAGTCTTTAATGCGTCCTACCCAATCCGCTGACCTGGAAACCCAAAAAGCACTATCCAAGCTGGCTGGACGCTGCGAGCTGGCAGAGAGTCGAAATGGGGGACCCCTCCAAAGCCCAGGTGTCTGGCTTTATACCAATCTGGCTGCTTAACCCCACCCTCAGGTCCCAGCCACCTTCCCTTTGGTGGTGATGGGATTTGGAGTTCCCAGTGTCTTTGGCTTTGGCCTGGGGTGGGGGTGGAGCCCACAAAGCCTGTATGGAATTAGCTTTAGGACATCCTTTTCCCCCTTACTGTTTTTCAATTACCACATGCAACTGAGTTTCCACGTGTCTGAGTTGACTATACTGTTGTACATTAAGTTCTCTGAATTAATTTCCATGTAGAATAGAATTATTTAAAGATAAGTAATAAAATGTTTATTATATTTTGACTATAAAAAATCAACTGTAATGACAGTAGCAGTTGTTTAGAACATAAACCAAAGAATCATTTTTAGGGAGGAATATTTTATTATTATTATTATTTAGAATTGCCAGTAAATTTTAACAGTAAAAAGCAAGATTTTTGTGGGTATGACTAGTATTTTTCAATTCTCTGCCAAGTATGTACTCTATTACTGCCTGACCTAGAGGTCAACCTCTTCCATTCACTTCCCTTGGTATACCAGAGATTTGAGGGCTTTTGTTTCTTTTTGTTGTAGAATTTCTGTAGTTTCCTTTATAAAAAAAATTTCTTATTGAAGTAACATAGTATGACAACATTGTGAAAGTTTCAGGTGTCAATCGATGTCTGTACATACTACCTTAAGTTCACCACTAAAAGTCTTATTCTATCTTTCAACATAGAAATGACCTCTTATACCTGATTTTTGTCCATCCCATCCCTGTTCCATTTCTTTTTTTTTAATCAATAAAATGATAGCTGAATAAAACAGTGGCTTTTGTGTCATAACACAGTGTTAACTTTCAAGATGTTTGTACTAATAATGAATATAAAGTAACTGTCCCTTTTAGTGTTTTTCAACAAATACTTACATTGTTCAGTTGTTTTATAATTCATTTATCTAGGTTAAGACTTCCTCCAAATTTCAAGATAGTTGATTTTCCTTTCTGTAGTACAAGTCATTCTTCTATTTTCCTAAATGCATGTTTATGTTATTAAAGTTGCCTAAAAACTAATGAAAACTCTTTTATCTTCTGTAGTATTTTTAGCAAGCTACTGAAAGGAAATAGAAATTAACCACTGAGTAATCCTGTTCTCCACCAATAATCTTTTTTCAAGCACTGTTACTTAATAGGGCACACAAAAAAAATGAAGGTCAAGGACATAGGCCTTAAATTCCCTCTGCAAAAACAGACCCTGGTATCAGTAGGTCAAAAAGGAGAGAGGATGAGCATCACATGTTGGATATGATTTGTTGCCAAATGCAGTTCACGTTAGGAGTAGGCCTTTTAATTCAGAGCCCTTAATACAATCTTAAAAAGTGCCTGATAGAATTGTAATTATTCTTTTATTTAAATAATCTCTGGTGACTGTCAGAAACAGTCCAGGTTCCACAACTCTTGACAAGTACAAAACCTGTAGCAGCTTTCACAGAATTGGCACATTGTTTGACTTGGCAAACAGGGTGTTTAAAGCTGTTTTTACAAAAAGTTTCCATTATTTTTACAAAAGCTGCTACAGAATTTAGCTTTTTTTCACATTTCAAACGTATGTGTTTGTTTATGGACAGATATAAAGCCAAAGGAAAAATAGGAAAGCATCCCAGGTTTTGAGTAAATAGGTGTGCAGTAAGAAGACTTGCAACTAGGGCTGTAGATAAAGCTTTCCGGTCAGACTACTAAGTAAATTCCTGATTTATCTGACTCAGTTTCTTCTCGTGTTGGTATTCTTCAGCCTGGATTCTTTTATTGTAGCGATCTGAATCTCTACTTGAAATCAAACCTGATAAAGTATTAATTTTTATTTTATAACTTCTTCCTTGAAAACCAAACCTTGTTTTTAAATAATTTTCTCTCTTAATAGGAAAACATTGTGAATCAGAGATGATAAAAAAACAATCAGGCTGATGTTCATAATCTTGAGGTGGTTAACAATTAAGATTCTGAAGAATGCTACATGGGCATATGTTTATTTATTACAGTGGGGATGTGGTCTGAGAAACATGTGGTTAGGCATTTTTGTCCTTGTGTGAAAGTCACAAATCCTCACTACACATGCGTAGATGGTATAGCCTACTATACACATAAGGTTTTCTCCTATAGTCCTTTAGGATCACCATTGTTTATGTGACCCATCTTTGAACAAAACATCTTTCAGTGATGCATAACTGTAGACTGCTGTGAAATAAACCCACTCACTTATGGGCTCATGACATTACTTTCTAGTTGCACCTACAGCTTCCTCAATTCCCATCATGGTAGGTAGATCTTTCTAGAACCTTTGGATGAAAGCAGAATTGGGTTAATTCAATGGCTTCTAGTCATTTTCCCAGAAGATGACTTAAGGGAGTAGAAGGAAAGAAGTGTATGTCCTTCATACCTTCTTTTTTGTGATCTTGTTAAAAGGTGATAAGATTGTGACTTGTAAGTCACTATAAGCTTCTCAGGAGGTTCCATGCTGGCCAAATGCTCCCAGGAACAGGAGCAGCTTAATGATGTGTGACAGGTCCCTGGAGTACTTATTCCAGGAGCATGAGGACAGGCTGAGTTACCATTTGTCCTCATGATAGAACCTGGAATCATCAATAGGAAATTGTAGACATTCATAATTTACTGATGACTACAAAATGTTTAAATTTAGCACATATTTCTAGAAGTTTGATGAATGAAAAACTGATATTTCACAAGTTCTTTAAGATGTTCATTGTGAAGTTGCCCTTAATGTATTTTTTTTTTTGACTTCTAAATATATACTTAAGAGGCAAAAGGACTTATTTTAGTTCATTTCCCAGGCAACTGAAATTTTAACATGACTGATGTAGAGGACTTGTGTATGAATCTTATAGTAGTTATTTTAAAGTCCTGATTTTGCAAATAGCTGTTGAACATACATCTTCGTTCCTTAGGGTAATTATACTGTTTTTCAAACAGAAGGAAGTTATAGCAACTGAATTAGTTGCCCATTTTTATTCATAAAATGATAATGAGTGAAGGTATAAAATCTGGCTTGTCAGGATTCAGGAAAGAATTTTAAGCATCTTTTATATTTCAAGATAACATTACAGACCTTTGTTTGGATGTTCTGCAAAGACTGGTGTGTATTATGATTCTAGCTAAGAATCATCTGAAGACTGATCAATATAATATCTGTAGCTGTAAGTGATGACAGAAATGGTTTAATCATAGTTAATATTCATTCCTTGCCTGTTGTGTGCCTGGCTTGGGTGGCAGTTTTTATATATGTTACATCGATCTCACCTCAGCTTCATGACATTCATTCCAGTATAGGTATTATTACCCATTAAACATATGAAGAAACTGAGGTTCAGAGAAAATAAATTTCTAGAGCATACGAATCTAGTAAAATGAAGGCCTGTGCCAAATCCTATTTTGTACAAAAGAAAGCCTAGAACTCTGAATATGAGGTGAGCAGAGAAGCATAGGGGATTGACTACTGGCTGTGGAAGAGTAAGATAACCTCAGAGGAATGGAACAGAGGGTTAAGGGGTGATATCCCTGAATATTGGCCACTATACCCTGTCACAGGCATCCACAGATGAAGCTAGGATTTAAACCAGGCAACATCTGAGTCAGATGTTGTGTTCTGATATTCCTTTGTTAATTTGTAATCCCTCCACTAGGTGTCTGATACTGTGGAATGCAGAGAAGAATAAGAAGTGTCCCTGCCCTAGGAGAATCCATACTTCAAAGGGGGAGACTAACACATAAACAAATCCTGATCATTCATGGTATTAGCTCACTGTAGGTATGTATGGATTGCTAATGAGCAAGATTCTGTAGGAGGCAGGAGTGGCAATCGGTTAAGGCTTATTTGAGTATTTATCTGAACCTCATTTCAACGAACAAATAGTTTAATACACACATAAACACATGCATGTACTCCTACATATGTATACACACAGGTAGTAGACTCTTAAGTTTTGATATGCTATCTTGTCTAAGCCTGCTAATTGGAAAGAAAGATGAGAAATAGATGAAGGTTGTCAGCACTCAATATTTTGCTTGGTTTGACTTAGTAACCATGTTGACACTACATTTGATCTACTCTTGTCCTAAACTACATGCTGACTTCTTGATTAAGGGTTTCTGTTTTGTTATCAGTGCATTAGGCAATGTGCCACTCAGGTAGCAGAAATTGATTATAGTTTTCATCTTGGCTTTCTGAATTGCTGTGGGTTTTCTGTGATGTAGGTGGGTTTTCTGTGATACGTGACCTTTGCAATTTTTTATTTGGAAAAGTTTGAGAATTAGCAAGATTGACTAACCCTTACCTCAGCCCCGGTTTCTGGTTTTTGTTACTCTTTCTGGTCGTGGCTCTATGTGCTGTGTTTGCAGAAAGGCAAGCCTATGATTACAGGGCTGCTTTATCTGAGAAGAGTGGATCAGAAGTGATTCCATCAGCTCTGGCCTGACTAGTCATTATCTAATGGACTCTTCAGTCTGTACAGCTCTCTCACCCTAGGGCCATAGCTAAAGAAGTTTGAACCTACTGACAAATTTTAGTTACATCCTTAAGCAAGGTCAATGTATACACAATAGATCTTTTCATTGCTGACAACCTGAAACTATAATATATTATCTCTTTAGGAAAGTTCAATTATCTCTTTTTGTATGAAGTATTTCAGTTTGAAAAACTCATGTTCAGTATGGGTGGTTTTGTATTTTTCTCAATATCTGTTTAGAGACATTATCAGTTATATTTAAGAAAATGAGACTGAACTAAATTTCTTGTACTAGGAAATAGAAGATCAGTAAATATACACATATAAAAAGTCAAAGCACATTGTAAGATAACTTTCTTAGTATTTGTTTATTCACAGAATATTTATTAGATGCCTAATGAATGACTGACTTTTTTAAAAGATTTAGTTATATATACAAGAACTGGGGTACAGGCCAGAGGTGGGGGGGTGAGAGGATTCAAAGACAGAGTGGGGAACAGAACAGGCAAACTGAAATACACTCCTGAGGGGAGCAGTGGGCAAGACAGGAGAGGTCTTTTGTGCCATGTGGGTAGCTCCCTGGCCAGCTGTGGATTCGAACTCATACTACAGAAGCTGTGGACAGCTTCACAGTGCTGTGCTTAACCCCTTGCGCCACCAGGGAGGCCCTGATTGACATTGTTTTTAATGTTTGGAATAATACTTTATTGAACAAAATAGACAATCAGCCCTGCCTTACATATATTCCTATTTTAGAATTATCTTCTCTTTGGAGAAGTCAGTAACTATTTCAACATTTAGACTGACCTATAAGTTAATGTGCAGCTTTTGATTTTATTTTTCTCGCCAATTTGACAATCCTGTATGATTCCTCTCTATTTTTTCTTCGCTTGCATTCATTCATGTAACAAATATGTACTGAAGACCCACTGTGTGTGAAACACCAACACATGAACAGGATAGATATCTGCCTTCAGGAAACCCACAGTCTAATAAGAGAAGCTGAGACTTGCATACAAATGATCACATAGAATTAATACATGATTCATTTAGTAAGGGTAATACAATATTTTTGTTTTGTTTTTAAAGATTTCTTTATTTATTTTATGCAAGAACCAGGGTACAGGCCAGATGCGCTGGAGGGTACAATTCACCAGAGACAGAGCTGGGAATAGAACAGGCAGACTGACAAAACACACTGCTGAGGGGAGCAGCGGGCAAGGCAGGGGAGGTCTGCCGCGCCATGTGGGACCCTCGCCGGCTGACTGGGATCAAACCAGCACTGCAAGGCTGCGGACAGCTGCACAGTGCGGTGCTCAACCGCCTGCACCACCAGGCGAGGCCCGGTCATACACTCTTTGAACACAATAAAGAGAAAAGGGAAATGGGAGAAATTGGGTTGAGCGAGGATGTTGATGAGAGAAGGTAACACTTCCAATGGATCATTTCAGGTCTGGAGCCATTATTGGCAAACAGCAAAAGGTAAAGAAAAAAAGGGCAAAATGTAGTCTAAGAAGAGCAAAAGTACACAACTTGACTGATGCATAGTAGTCCGGGAAAGTGGTGCTAAATCCAGACTGTGAGAAGAATTGAATGATGAGTTGTAAGATTGTACTTATTTGGTTGAAATGGTGGGGAGGGAGGGCACTGATGAATCTTTTGCTATAGAAATGGCACTAAGTATCTTGTATCTGAAGAGTTAAACTAATAAGTTGTCTGCAGGTCGATTGGTCTGGGTTAACACAGCCTGCTGTGACAGTGAGAAAGGAAAGGATTGTTTGGTGCCAGCTTTCTTGCACAGTTTCTTAAGGTATAATTAAGTATTATTTGGACCAATTCACAGTGGGATGACATAGGCAAAGATGTCTGTGGACTTTCTTTAGAATGCCAGCCTCTTCCTATACTTTCAGAACATAATTCTGTCAAGGTGATATCTTTATTAATGAAAATGTATCTACAACTAGATATTTGAAAACTAGAAAATCTGAGAATATGAAAGTTCAGGGAAGAGAAAAATATCAAATGGGAAAGAGTCATCAAATGATTCATTTCTCATTCATTTATCATAGATAGGAATTCAGCCCAAATATATAATTTTTGTATAAATTTTATGATATATTTTTATCTGGGAAAGTAGTTTTAAATGTCACTGTTTTCTGTTGTTGTCATCCACATGGATAACTATGCATCAGTAGACTGTTCAATCAATAAGCGATCACTTATTTGTAGTCAGCATGTAATTGAATAACTGGTTGGATTCCTCACTTAAAAATATATCAACACTAGATTTCATCAATAAACACTTAGAAAATTAGCAGATTATTCCTGTGGTGCCAATTTAGGCATTCAGTAATCATGTTTGTGTTTAATTGGTACTGCTCTCTTCTTAGGAATGTTTAATATATCAAAAAGGTGTGTTGGGTTTGAAATTATAAGTTACACATAAGGTTATTTTTTAGTTAGAAGCAATTGTTTAAAAAATACTAATTGGCCTTCATAAGAACTCATGGCAGCTAAATAAATAATTACTGAAGAGCAAACAGATTTTAAAATTTTTTTTATCAATTGGATCCTAAGTTTTTGATTGCTACTGACATTTTGCTATTAATCTTATTTAAATAAGTTGGGTTTTGCTAAAAATAATGAAGTATTTTTATGCTTTTATTAGTGATATAACATGAGCATGAATCTTACCCAAGACATGCCTTTCATAATTATTCTTTAAGAAGCTATTTTATTCCTGTAGTAAGTTAATTATGGATCATTTAACATGAGACAGAAAACAGTCCCTACACTGGATAGCAGAGAACTTTAAATTCCATTTTAAGCATTACCATTGATTAATTGTGACAATAAATAAGTCACTTAAGCTCTACATAACCTCAATTTCTCCATCTGTTAAAAGGAAATAATGTCTGTCATAAGATATTTTCAGAACACTTTGGAATCACTGGCATAAAGATGTTCAATAAATCAAGAGTGGTATTATTATTACTCATTTAAAATGTAATAAAAGATTTTTTAATGTAGTAACCATTCAGTTCAGATTTTAACTTAGTCTCTGATTTTAGAATTCCTTCCTATTCCTGTCTTTTAGTCTTGAATGTTTGCATTATTTCCTTCAAACTTCAGTCCTCTGAAGGTAATTATTACATTCTTCTGCTTTGTTGAGAATCATTTCATTTTATGGCTTCCCTTAGCTTCTATTTTAAGTGCTTGCTTCTTGATTGTACACGCCTCTCCACCTCCAGAATTTTTACACCTTGTATTTCCTTTTTACTTTGTATTTTTTATATTTTCATTTGAAATATTCTATATGGCTTTCTTCTCCTTTATAGATAATTGTATGTCTTAAAATTGACTTTCTACACTTTTGAAAATTAAAGCCAAAGTTAGTTGTCCACCCATGGTCATTTTTACAAACATTTCTTCAATAAAGAGGCAGGTTAAGCAGCCAGTTAAAAAGCAACTTGGTTTTGAGGATGAAACTGACAAAACAAAAACTAAGGGTTGAAATTACTTGGGCAAGTCAAACAGTTAACTGTGAATATCAGTATTTCATGTAAAGAAGATTAGCTATACAAGATTTCCTTTTTCTGCTAAAATTGATTTACATTGATACTCATTTATTAAATTCACATGTATTCATGGCTCTGTCTCTAAGTCCTTTTATTCTGTTCCATTCATCAGTTTGTCTGTTTTTTGTGCCAATTCAATGTAACTTTTACTATTATAACTATATTGTATATCTTAATATCTGGCAGGGCAAGTCCTTCTTTTTTAAGGTATATTTTGCTATTTGTGGTTATATGCCTCCATATAAATGTTAAAGTAGTTTGAATCCCTAAAAAAGAAATCTACTGAAATTTTAATTGGGAGAACGGATATTAGATTAAGTTGTATCTGATGCTATCTTAGTACTGCCTAATGTAGTGAAGAAAGAAGTTCAATAAGATGATATTTAAAGACCTTCCATTAAAAAAAAAAACAGATTATAAAGTAAACAAAAGACAGTTCCTTCATTCCTTCAATGGAATACATTTGAGAATATCTTGCACCAGAATAAATAAGAATATTTTATTATGAAGAAATTAATCATTCTCAGAGGCTTGCTGAGGTGACAGACAAAAAAGAAAGTCAGGACAGTTGGCATCGCTGGAGAAGACTTTCTGGCTATACACTTGATTATACTAGATTTGACAGGTAGGGAGACCATGAAACCAGATATGAGATCTACAGTTCTGAAGAAAACTGCGAAGACCATAAGTAGGCATCTACACAGCCGCTACTGACACTCAGTTTGCAAAGAGGAATTTTGACACTTTAAGCCAGTGGTTATCAATAAGTGATAATTTTGCTCCTTCCATATCACACTAGGGACTTTGTCAATGTTTGGAAATATTTTTGGTTGTCACAGCTAGGGGTTGCTATTGTCATGCTGTAGACTAAGGGCAGGAATACTGCTAACCATAGGGCTGCCCCCACAACAAAAAATTATCTAACCCAAAATATCAATAGTGTCAAGGTTGAGAAATCCTGCAGTAGAAGTGACTTTCAACCTTGGCTGTGCCTTAGAATCACCTAGAAAACTTGAAAACTACCAATGCCTAGGCCTCCCTACCTGTAGAATCTGACAACATGAATCCAAATTAGGACCTTGGGCTTCAGTTGTTGTAAAAGCTTCCTCAGGATTCTAATGTGCAGCCAAAGTTGTGGACCACTGCTCTGGGGTCATATTAAGGAGAGAAACAAGCAGATTTAAGGAATTTGTTTTCGTTCACGTGGCACAAAAGTGAAAGAAAATACTTTTATATAGTGTGTGTGTGTGTTTTTGAAATTCAGAATTTAGAAAAATTCTATGTATTTGAGATAACAAATTTTTCTCTGCCTTCACAGAAAAGACTCCATATTGTGCTAAAACTGCCATCTTGCAAATAAATCCCATAGATGCATATTTTTAGTCTATTTACAAATAACTAAAGCAAATACAGTATTTTTTTCATTTATGATTTTGTCTCTATGTTTAGATATTTAGAAGTATAGTGTGAGCACAGACTGGATTGTCAATACTTTTGTTAAATTAGCCAGCTATTCAGTATGATTTGGACAATAATTTCTTGCTCAAAACACTGATGCAGTTTGGTTTCTCATGTCCTAGAGTTATGTTATTGATTTTGAAATTGACTTCCTTTTCCAAACTCCAAATCTATGGAGCAGCTGGTGGTGGTTAGTGACCGTCTGCACCAGCAGTCTCATCTTTTTAGCATTGAAAATTAATTTTTCTCATCTTGGCACATAAAGAACTCAAGTGTGCCCCTTACCTCATTACCTGAAATGTTACAGTGGCACCAGTAGTGGGGGTGTTAATGGAGCAGCTAGTTGGGCATCAGAAGTAGCAGCCCTGATGTTACACATGAAGAGATTATAGCAGAAGATCCATACCCTTTAATGTGGAATCAAGAGCCTTATATTAACGTGGATTCCACATTTCTAATAATAATGAACATAACATCCAGCATTCTGATTGGGTTTTCTTTCCTTCTAAAATAGCACATCTCTATATGCATAAGATGGAGTGTTATGCCAGATACTCATGGAATATGAGTGTTGAATTGCTTCATCTAAAAAATTTGGAACTGAGCTTTCAGGTTTTAGCAATGATGGATTTATGTGTAGTAAGAGGTACAAAAAAAGGTTTCAGTTTTACCATATATAGAAACTATTTCTGGTATAGCAGAGAGAGTTCTGGACTCGGAGTGGAGAAACCCGGGGTTGATTCTGGATTGACCAGGCACTTTGTTTTATTGTTCTTTATTTTATGATTACTAGATATTAGTCATCCTTTTTCTAGAATCCAGTAGAAAAATGCCCCCAACTGGTCTTCCAAACTCTAGTTTCATTCTTCCTATATTCATCTTGCACTCTGATGCTTTATGAACCTTCTTAAATAAAAAACTAATCCTGTCACTCCCCAGACCACTAAATATGATTGTGCTGACTAAGCTCTGATATAGATATTGTTTGATGTATTCTGTCCCCTAGTCGTCTTCATGTCCTTTATGCCTAAAAATATTTCCCCATTTTTTTTCCTCCTCCAAGGGAAAGGAGTGGCTAATCTTCCTTATATTTTAAGATGCCTCTCAATATCACCTTATCTGCTAAGCCAACTGGCTTCCCTCCACTCAGGCTTCCCTCCACTCCCATTATAACTCACATTGTCTGACAGTTACCTGTTTAGGGGGCTAGCCCTCCTATAAAAATAATGATGTGCTCGTGAGGACAGATACCTGATCCAAATTATCTTCCTTTGGAAACTATCATGATGCCTGGCAAAAAATAAACATTCAGTAGGTAACAGCATGAAAAAGAAGGAGGGAAGGAAAAGTAAGAGAAGAGAAATAATAGAGATAAATAGAATAGAACAGAAAAAGTGGGAGGGCAGAAGGAGGAGGAATGATTGATTATGTAGTTGATCTATGGTGATTTCTAGCTCTAACTCATTTAAAATGTTTATAACTCTATCCCATAACAATATTGCACACAAATCTTTCTCTTTCCATGCTGTTTCAGATGTTATGCCACTCTTATACCATCATTTGGGTTCGAATGAATTGCTGGTCAAACAATGGGCCTTATGCAAAAGGAATCAAGCCCTAGAATTAGACTTCAAACCTCTCTAAATTTTGCTTTTTCTCATTAAACTTTGCTGATCTTATATTGAGATTGTTGTTGTTCTATTAGTCTCTTCCTGTCTTCTAAGCAGTTTACTTAGATATTATACCATAAAATGCATAAACAGTATTTATTTAAAAATGTATGAATATCTGGCAAATTTAGTAAATTTTTCTTAAGTATTTCATTTTATGACCACTTACTGCTTGCATTGTAGGTGCTTTAGTAAAAACTGCCTTTTAGTGCCTTATATTCATGTAAAATTCTGACAGGGCAGAATTTTATATTTTATTTTGATTAAAAGAAAATAATGACATTGAAGCAACTAAGTCATATATGACTAGTTTCTATTTTAGAGAAAACAAAGGATCAGAGAAAGGTAAATTTGTGATTTATGTAGTGACTTCCTAATCAGAGGCCCCAAAATATGGGGAAAAAAATAGAAAGTTGATGAAATTATCTGGATAATTTTAGAAAAATGGAATTGTCATTTGTGCATATCTGACTTTCAGTAGCTTAAAAGGTATATTTTAACTTCATTTACTATCAAAAGGCTGACTGAAGAAGTGGTGATAAAGATAGAAACTATTTCTACCAATGACAGGCCATCATAAATATGTTATCTAATTCCTGATCTTCAGTTCTATTGTTACAGAGCAGAAGGAGGGTACACTGGGACCTCCAAACCTGCCTACTCTAAATGGGTTCTGCCATCTGCTGCATAAAGACAAACTTACTTCAGTGCATAAGACTTCAATAGAAAAGGTTTAATACATTTAATGTGTGATAATTATTGTGCAATAGGAAAAGAGAAAGAGAAAGAATATAGTGTCCCAATCAAGAACCCAGTATAGGGGCCTCACTGGTGATGCAAGGGATTAAGCACAGCACTATGAAGCAATCTGCAGCCTCTGTAGCACAAGTTCGATCCCTGGCTGGCCAGGCAGCAACCCATATGGTGCAGCAGACCTTTCCTGTCTCGCCCACTGCTCCTTTCATCAGTGTACTTGGGTCAATCTGCCTGTTCTGTTCCCCACTCTCTCTCTGGTGAATCTGTTCACCTACCACACCTCTGGCCTGTACCCCAGCTTTTGTATGCATAAATAAATAAATCTTTAAAAAAAAATAAAAAGAACCCAGTATAACCCATCCCCTCACGGGCAAATGCTCAGCCAAACAGGGTTGGCCCAAAGCAGGGCAGTTGAGGCCCAAAATCTTGGCACAAGACTACGGTCCCTTCTTGTGAGGATCCTAGGCAGGGGGCCCACACAAGTCTGGAAGGAAAAGAGCAAAATCAAAATCAAGATGAAGCTGTCATTGTCCGCATCCCTATGGGTCCCTCACCCAACTCTGTTTCAGGTGTCTCCTTCCATGTTCCCCAAGTCCCTGGTATAAGTCCAAGTTCAAGAAGCAAGCATGGCTTCTTCACAAGTCTCTCTGCCCCATGTTCCTCCTCCAGCCTCCCTCCTCCATCTCGCTCTGCTGCTTCTGCTGCTTTTTCTCGTGTTTTTTCCAGTCTTTTCTACAGTAACTTCCCCTCCCTGCTCAACTCCACCCTTCCTAAGGGTGGGGCAGGGAATTTACACCATTACACTATAAGAAACATAGACAGGGCTCTAAACTTAGAGCCCCTCATTTCAAGAAAAACCTTAGCCAATTAAGTTAATGTCAACACCTTTGTAAAAAATCCTTGATAGAAGCACACAATTTCATAGTTAGATTGTATCTATTTCAGCGCCTTGAAAAAATGTAGTATTTAGTAGTCTAGGCAGATGTGTCTAAATTCCAGTTTTTCATACCAAATTTTATGTGTAGAATGCTTATAACTAAATGCAACCCAAATTGTTACAACAAGAAATACTTTAAAGTCCTTATTACCATTATACATTAAGACTGAGAGGCAATTAAGCTTGTTAACTCAAAGTTATTTTTTTTTACACTTTAATTCTTCACTTTTACATACTTGGATTATTAAAACATTCTGATGCCTTGTCTTTCTGGCAGGAGCAAAACTCACCTTAACCCTGATTAAATTAGTGGTACATTATTGATTCTTGTTTCAAATTCATTAATATGCTAGGAACTACCTGTCAATTCAATGTCTCACTACATAGGATCATGAGATAGTTTAAAGCTGTTACATCCTGTACATTTTTATTAGATACAATTTCATTGCCACATCTTCATATGCTGATTTTAAAATCTGACATTGTAGCATAGGAGAAATAGAAAATTTTTCTTGAGGAAGCTGCCAGAATCAAATTTACTAATTTTGACATCTGTAAATTTTTAATAAGTAATATAATAAAGGTTAGTTCTACCTTCAGCTTTGTTAGACAAACTTGATCATTCCTAAAATATTCTACTATTTTGAGTAACAAAAAATAAAAGGGTTAAAATTTTAGGAAGGCACATTTTAAAAATAGAAGAATAAAGAAAAATTTATGAGAAATTAACAGGTAAATCTGAGAGAAATATAAAGTATGACAAAATACAGACTTTTCTCCCTCCCCCCAAAATTTATATAAAATGAAGAAAACTTTTCAGATTATTAGTTTATAAAGGACTCCTCACCCTTTAATGTTGAAATGTTTTCAATGAGAATACTAGACTGTGCACTCTAGCCTCCTCTTTTCTCTTAAATTGAAATCCTTCTATTTTTGTTTATGTGTTTTTGTATCGTTCCAGTGAATAACTTACATGTAAGTTGCCTGAGAATTTTTGTTTTGTGAATTAGTTGTTAAAGGTAAAATGTTTTAATTTTTTTAAAAAGGACAACAAAATGTTTCAACAAATTTAAAATAAACTAGAGCATTTCAAACCAACCTATAAAAATCCTATTTGGCCCATGCTTAGTAAAACCATCATAATAGCATTTTAAGCCAACAAGTCAACATTTGTGATATTCTGAATTTTGGAGTCAGCAGGCAGTCTCATTCATTTTGAACCCCCAGCATCATGGAGGTAAAGAAAGTCTTGCTTTCAATTGTCATTTTCTTTCTTCACTGAGGAAAAACTGCAACTTTCTTTGTGTTCAGCACCTTACTTATCTCAGGGCTTGCCTCCTTTCCCTAAGTTTCCCAGTTTTGGTTTTTTTTTTTTTTTTTTTTTTTTTTTTTTGGTCTTCCTTGTTGAGTGCTTTATATAGATAGTATGGCTGATCCTCTACAGGGTCCCTCTGGGTTTCATTGTCCCAAACATCATAATGAAGGTCAAAAAAAATAATAATGCTGCCTTGATGTTGGGGACCCACTTGGGTTTTGAACAACTTGAGAGGTACTTAGGTACTAGGGTGAACAAAAAGAAGCAATTGTAACTAAAGTTACTAAAAGCAACTAAAATACAGGGGGGAAACTTAAGGAAGGTAAGAGTTCTTTTATCAAGGCTTGCTTGTACAGAATCCTCTAGGCCTCAACTTCTCATCTTGGTGATAATGTTTCTTTATGCCCTGCTTTCAGGAAGCAAAAAAGAGGTCAGAGTGCCTATCTTGCACCTGCTATTTTTTCAAGTGTCTTTAGCTCAAAATAATCCTTATACCAAAGTAGTATATTTTGCCACTTTTCACCCTCCACTCCCTATTCCACAGGGCACTTGGAGAGATCTGATCATGTATTCCCTTGTCATAGCCCTCAGAAACTCTCCATTGCCTATGGGATCAAATCCTGAATTCTTCGCTGTGCTTGCAGTATCAGCCATTCTGCCCCTAGATACCTTTCTTTCTTCATCTTCTAGTTTACCTTCCCTGCAGACTTTGAACTCTTTTCCCAAGCTAGAAAACAAGCTACTTTTCCTATCCTTTCTTTTCTCTCTGTTTCCTGTCCCGCCAAGACACCCAGCCATCCTGCAGGGCCATTTTGAGGAAATAAGCACCCAATCCCAGACTTTCAGTGTTCCTCCAGGTCTTTCCTAATGATTTGGGCATTTTTCTTTGATTAAAATACATTGCATTTTATTGTGATTATTTTTTACTTGTTCCTCTCCTTTTTCCAGAAAAGGAACTGTGTCTTATTCATTACTGTTTATCAGGTCTTTCATGGTATCTGGAACATAATGCTAAACAAATTTATTTTAATAAGATTTATCTATGTCTTATCTAGCAATAATGATCACCTTGACATTTTCTAAAGACACTACACGCACATTCCCTAAGACCAGTCATTGTCAAACTGAGAACAGTCTCACTAGTAAATAGTATCTGGGTTTTTTTTTTTTCAACCCCCTAATCTGATACTATAAGTGACAGAACAAAAATATAATGTAAGCTTGTCAAATGCCACACACTTTCTGCTACACCTCTGGCTTCCTGTCTTGCATAGCCAATGTATTCTTTTCCATATTCTAATCAGAAAGATCACCTCTATTCCACCAATTCCCTTTACTCTGGAAAGAAGTCTGCATTAATTAGAAAAAAGAAAGAAAGAAAACCAACTGGGGCAATTGGGAGGTTCACTAGGTAAATATTAAAGAAAACAGCTATAAAGCCAAGCAACTTTAAAACAATAAATAACACAAGACAGGATATTGAGCAATATTTGCCATGCCCATAACCACTCACATTCTTAGTCTAATTTTCTTTCCTAGTTTATGTTCTTTCATTAGACTGAGTTAGACTTCTATACATTACTCCACACTTAATAAAGATATTTCATTTTTCCTGGTGTGCTTCCAGAGACCCACCATGCAGTGAAGGTTTTATAGTCCTGTGCGGTGCAGCAGATGTCATTCCATTTGCCTAAGTCCTGCTGACATTTGGAGATGTGGATTAATTGAGCTACAGAATGAAATTTAATTAAAATTAAATACAGACTTGGCCATTGTATCTGTTCATTTCCTGCACTCTAGTGTGTATATTTGCAGGCAGCACCATAGTTAATTTGTTTAATCAGGATGCTCTGTGGGGGAAGCTGCACTTTGTTTTATGCTGAAAGACTGAAGGTGTGGTGGATGCCAGGTTGAATTTCATTACATACAATACGAGCTGTGTAAATGATGCTACTGATGAGCCTCGGAGGGCTACCTGAGGGAGCAAGGTGGCTCCATTTGAACCTGTAGAGAAACAACTTGTCACAGACAAGGTTTAGTGATGTCTTTTATATTGACATTGTATGATCACAGGAATCTCATCTGTTACCCATTTACATGTTGCCATAGTTTTTATTCATTTAGGCACACAGTCATCCATTTAACCAAGATTTTTTTTTTTTTTTTTTTTTTTTTTGGTTATCAACTAGGTGCTAGGCCTTGAGTTTAAGGTAAGCACTATTGTTAATAGTTTCCTATTTTCTGCCAATAACTACCACCAAGGAAGTTTACAACTTCCAGAATACAGGTTTTTTCAGAATAAGTTTGTAGTCAATATTAGAAGCTCATCTCCAAAGTAAGGAGAAACTACATCTTTAGGAGATGATGTTTTGGGGCAAGTAAGTAGATCCCATCCTTCATTGAGATCCATTTAAAAAGACAACTGTCTTGTGGGAAGCTTTCCTGATTCCCACAGTGTGAAATGAACTCTATTCTAACCTCCTTCCAAAGTACAGAATTCTTTTTGTTTTATCTATACATCTTCCTATACCCCTTTCTAGGTTATAAATTTTGTCAATCTTTTTTCATCATAAAAAGTGCACATTCTGTGCATTTCCAGAACATGCTCAAAAATAATTTCTTGACTGTATTGTCAAGCATGTATATTTCTGGGTAGTGGAGTGTTGCAGTTTCAGCAATCTAGCATTAAATCTTCCCTTTTAGGGCTACAATGTCCTACCTCTGTGATTGATTCAGAGATGGGCATATGATCCATACCAGCCCAGTCAGGGTAACTAATAATACATTCTCAATCTCTGACTTCTTTTGTTTGTAAAAGAATACAACCCATGAAGGGGGTAGGGAAGTTGTCTGAAAATGAAACCAAGCCAAAGGAATCTAAACTGAAATTTTAAAAAGTGGGTCCCTGTTATTCTTCAAGGTTCAACTGCTGCTCTGCTATCTTAGTCAATAAAATTTTACCTCAGTTAGTTTGAGTTGGGTTTTCTGTCTTTAGTGTACAACTTCATTATAACTCACATAATGCTGGAGTCACTTGCATGATACTCCCTATTCTATAAACTTCTTTAAAGAGGGGGACTTTGCCTCTTCATCTATTGATGTATTAACTAGTCCACTCCCTGGAACAAATGTGCACTCAATAATTTGTTGAAATGAAATAATAATTATAAATTCAGGTGATCATGTGACAATGCCAATAAATAATCACTTGGCATTATAGTACTGATTGAATTGGCATTTAGCTCACAAATCGTGTCAAGTTCTTTTCACTGTCATTCATATGATTGGGAAGGTCCTACAAGTTGTCCAGCACTTTCTAGGGGTGAGCGATATAGTTCAACCATATAATTTTGATAATCAGCCTCATATTTAAAAACCCTGAAAAGGAAACTGCACAACCCCATTCTGATATATATATACTAATGTTAACTACTCTACCATGGTGAAATTGTTCTTTATATTATCTGTATGGCATATGAAGATTGTGAGGCCTTGTAAACTCAGTTGAGTTATATTGCTTCTAGCTGTGGGTTCAAATTGACTCAACATAAGGGCACATGATTTTTTTTCCTGGCACATCTTTCTATTCTATACCAAGTACACCTATTTTATATGGGCAACAGCCTATGGATCCTTGAGGTTATGGCTAAGTAAGCCTAACTTTTTCTCCTTCCATATATGCTTTATGAATTTAATCCTGCTTTTTTCCTAAATCTCCTTATATTCCATAAGCATAGTGATATTAATGATAAAGATGACAACTTAAATAATAATTGACATTTGGGAAGCATGTTTTCCTTCCTAATTATTACACCAATCTCCATAGCAACAATAGAAGATACATATTTTTACCCCCATTTTCAACATAAGATGAGAAGACAGATTTAAACTCCAACTTTAAGAAATTTGCTTAGCTATAGGACTTGTAAAATAATGTGATTGTGATTAACATTTAATTATTTAATTTATAGGCTACTATTCAGAATTTTCCTAAATTAATATATTTTAATAGTAACAAATGTCTCTTCATGCTCATGTACACACATATATATGGTAATAGCTAATACTTTTAAGTTCTTTCTATGCACAGTTAATAAAACTTATATGTGCATTAACTCATTTAATATTTGCAACAAATTTATGAGACTGGTACTATTATTACTTACATTTTACAGATGCAGAAACAAAGGTAGAGAGATAAAGTAACTTATCTAAAGTTCCATGGTTATTAAATAATAAAATGAGGATTTGAACCCAAATTCAAAGCACACTATCCATATTGGAAAATATTTAATAAGACAAATTATCAGCATCTTACATTTCCTTTTTATGTCTTCCTCAAACTTCAGTCAACAAATATTTTTAGTGCATCTACTCTGTCCTTGGCACTGCACTATATTTTGTAAAGATTATAACAAACAAGGTAGAAAAGGACTTTTCCATGTGGATTATGATCAAGTCTACCTGTTAGTCCTCTAGAATTATAAAAATACAAATATTTCCTTGAAATAAGCAACAGCTTATTTCTTAGATCTGGTAAGGTTATTAATTGTAATATAGTTTTCCATCTTATTCCTAAGTCAGGGTTGATTTTTTAATTGCATTGATCCAATTAAAGACAGAGTAAATCATGTTAGAGAAAGGAGTGTCAATTTTCTTGCTTTTTCCTTGTTTGTTAATCACTGCTGGACAGTATCCCATTCATCCTTGGAATTATGGCAAAGGAAACCTAATGTTTTCTCCTTTCATATACCTTTTGTGAATTTGATCCTGCTTCTCCCCTAATTATGTGAGAATTTTCCTAATTCTCATCATATATCATACTTATGATAAGGAGGTAGCCAAAAAAAAAAAAAGCACAATTTTATTATGTTTTTCCTTAGCTTCTCAGTAGCTCTAATTTGGGAGTCTCAAGAGAAGTATTCATGTCTACTTCACGTTAAGATAACAAACATCATCTAGCATATTGTCTTGCATGTGATAGGGGTTTGATAAATTTGTGTCAGATGAGCAAATAGATGAGTAAGGATATAATAGCAGAGTTTTGACAGTTCTGCAATATTTTTGAAGTCATTTTGCTAATTTTATCTATCACTTATTCAAATATAAATGAAATGAAATATTTAAGATTTATTGAGCACCTTGTATGTACGTGGCACTCTGCATGGACTTGGGATGAATGAGTGGTCTTCAATATCTTCATAGTAGAGACGGAAGGCATCAAGATTGTACAAATAAATTTAGATGCCAGGTGGAAAACATTTTATGCCACATGAGGCATAAATAAAGTGCGAAGATAACTCTCAGGGAGGAAAGGATGCTTACTGAGAAATTAGGTGCCATTTATTCATCAGAGTGCTTCATTTTTGTGATTGGGCTCCTGATATCTATCTGTGTAGGTGTAGATGAATAGACAGAACATGACCAAGAATCTTTCTCTCAGAATATATTATAAAGATTCTCCTCTATGTGGTGCTACAGCTGCTGTTTGCCTCTTAGTCTCATTTGGCTTGCTCCCTGTGCTCAAAAAGAGCCACCCTGTTTCTATTTGTGGCATAGCAGACCACTTTGTTGGCTGCTGTTCTCAGCAGTCAACAACTTTGCCACATGTTTTTGACATTGTAATTCAGTGCTCCTTTGAAGTGTCACTACTGTTCCCTCCCCCTTTAGGTTGCCCCACTTTACTTCACCATGCAGCAGCTGCTGGAGTACTCATCTGCCTTCAGTTCCCCATACGCATTTCACCCAGAGGAGCTGTGTTGTGACAGCACAGCTTCAATGCTAGTAGACTGGCAACTTTCCAGTATTGTGTAGTTGATGATCCAACCGCCCAGGAAACATACTTGCAGTAGTATTCACAATTCACACTTTCTAAAGCAATTTAAGGGAAGCCCGAAAGTTGTTCTTAAAAATCTTGCCTGATATTTGAACCAGTGCAAAGTGAGGAGGCATTTACGCCATGAGTCCTCTTTTGTTTGGAATTTTAAAAGAATAACTAATCCTGCTTCCACTTAATTCCGAGCTTCAGTTGACTTTTCTCCAGTGGAACACTGCATTAATTTCTGAACCTGAGTAGGGCTGAATTCTTATTCACTACTCAGTGTGGTGAGAGACGTGGTTATAGCCAGGCATTTGAGGCAATCCACAAAAGTGAACTCTCATCACATAAGTAGGCTTTGTGATCAAAACCTTCTGTGCTAGATCTCCAGACATTTATTGAGCATCTACTGCAATAATTGTCAAAATTTTGGTTTTAGGACCCTGTTATATACTTTTAAAATTATTGAACTTTTGTTTACATACATTATTTCTCTCCATAGTTACCATATTAGAGATTAAAAGTGAGAAATTTTAAGTGTTAGTTCACTTGAAAAATAACAATGTACCACTTACATGTTCACATAATTGACTTATTTTATGAAAATAACTATATTTTAAAAAATAGTAATGAGTTGCATTGTTTTACACCTTTGCACATTTCTTTCATGTCTAGCTTAATATGGCTGGGTTTTCATCTGCTTTTGAACTAAATCTGTTTTGATATGTTGCATTGATTGAAGTGTATGTATTAGATACGTAGGAATATTTATATTACCACTTGAATGATTAAGGATATGCTTTTTAATACTCCAAACTCAAGTGGTGTCTTTTTAAAGGCTAGTCACAACGTGGAAACTGAAATCATATTTTGCACTTCACATGCATCTCTTACCATATAATATTTAGAAACTTCATGTATTGTTCATTTGGAAAATATTGGCCCACTGAGATATACAGATCTTCAAATATTGATACATTTCATGATATAATATAAAAAATTATAACTGTTAATGTCATCTGAAAAGTCTTTAATATTAGGATGCAGTCAAGTACATGGTGACAGATACAAGTTTTCCAAAATTCTAATTTTGCTTTAATGCTTGAATTTTATCATTGGCAACAAGTAATATCAATTGCTTTCCTTGAAACAACTGTCTCACTTTGTTCATTTGTTAGAAAATATATGTCATATAACAATCAGTCATTCTTTTAAATGAAAATAGTATTCTATCACAAAGGCAGCTAGTTTAGTCTTCAAGTCAACCACACAAGTACTTTTTCTCCAAACAGCCACTGCACTTTGGTATGCAAGGGAAATATTTTATATGTTACTTCCCATCATAACTTAAGCTATTAAGAAGATGTATATTTAAGGGCCAAGATTCAATAAAATTGATTATTTTTATTGCTTCATCAAGGGTAATCCTACATGAAACTGTCCTTTTTAAAATACAGTTGCATGATCATGGAAAAATATACTGTTAACACCAGTAGAGTATATACTTATTAATGTAAAGGGGCCAATAGTGTCACTCACCAATGTTTTTGCACCATCAGTGTAAATCTTGCCACAGTGAAAGAGGCAATAATATAGTATTATTATTGTAAAAATTATTTTGATTTCTTAGTCTTCTGAAAGGTTCTCAGGGACTACAGGGATCCACAGACCTAACTTTGAGAACCTCTAGCCTGATGTCTGTAGAATTGTGTCCCCCCAACAAAATAAAAAAGCATAATGACATAGTTACTTACTTTCAAAAAGTACACAATTACAGTGAATCACGTAAAATAGCCACTTTTATAGGCAAGAAATTGAATATGGGCAATTTCATTTGGCTCAACTCATAGAATAAACTATATGTGTGTGTATGTGTATGTAATGAATCCTATCGTATAAATGTTGTATATAGATCTAAGGGAATGAAAAACTGATACATACCAGCATAAAATCCAGAGTGTTCTAAAGAGTTTCTAAGAGAAACATGTACTTATAAACTTTATACAAAAAGAAAAGGCAGAACTCTTCATATAGAGGAAATAGTATCCATAGGAGTTCAGAAATGTATGTAAATGAAAATAAAGAAAATGAATGACCTACATGAATTGCAGAGTCCTATTTCACAGGCTTGACAAATAGAGGAAATTATATTGGTGAAGGAATAGACAGGACAATTTGAAGGAGTTTGTCAATTGCCAATCTGACAAAGTTAGCTTTGATGATGAAAGCTAAAGCAATATAAGACTATCCATTCATTCAACACACATATATTAAATGACTATCATGTGCCAAAACAATTGCCAAACAAAGTGCAGAATCAAAACTCATCATTTAGGAATGGTACTCCTGGTTTAGTTATTGAACCAGCTTTGTGCTTTAATCATATAGTAGTGACTATATGACCCAAAATAGCTGGTCACAACACATATGTGTTATCAGAATGCAGATGTGCAATCAATGTAGCTTGTGGCCAAAGAGGAAAAAAAAAAAGTTGTATAATGAATGTAAGATAGGACGTGTGAAATTGAATGAAAGGAATTATAGGAGTTGGCCAACTAGAAATGCTTGCCTGAGGAAAGTGCATTGGCAAAGGCCACAGAGATACAGAAAAACTTGGCATTATTTAAAAATAGTAATGCAATACTATTACTGGTGTGTATATATACACACACATATACACCAGTATATATATATATATATATATATATATATATATATATATAAATAATGGAATGTATATATAATGGTGTGTGTATATATATATATAAAAATATGGAATACTATATATATATATAATGGAATACTATTCAGCAATCAAAAAAGATTAACTCATGCCATATGTGGTAGTATGGATGATGCTGGAAAGGATTATCCTAAATGAAGTATTTCACAAGGAGAAAAATAAATATTGGATGGTTTCACTTACAGGTGGAGTATAGAGAAACCAAACAAAGAATGAGAGAAAGACAAACTTTAAAACCAACCCTTTGGGCCTCCCTGGTGGCGCAGTGGTTGAGCGCTGGGCTGCGAAGCTGCCCACAGCCTCTGCAGCGCCGGTTCGCTCCCCGGCCTCCGGGTGAGGGTCCCACATGGTGCGCAGCCTCTCCTGCTGTGCCCGCTGCTCCCCTCAGCAGTGTGTTTCGTCAGTCTGCCTGTTCTGTTCCCTGCTCTGGCTCTAGTGAATTCTCTCACCCTCCCGCGCTTCTGACTGTACCCACTGCTTGTATAAATAAATAAATAAATCTTTAAAAAAAAAAAAAAGAAAAGAAAACCAACCCTTGATAACTGACCGCAGTGTGAGCTATATAGGAGGGGAAAAAGCAGAGGGGAAGGGAAGAAAATGGGTGAAGAGAGCACAATAGACTGTAGTGGTGGATGATGGATGCCTTGAAGGTGGGAAACTATGGTGACCATATCTGAGAGGAGAAATCCCATATTGTGAAAAAAACTGATGTAAAATAAGGATATATCATTAATAATTAAAAATAATAATAGAAAAATAGAGTGGTTCCTATGGTAAAAAGGAAGGAAACAGGGAGTATGGTTGGAGATAAGACTGGAACTGTCGGTCAGATTTAGGTATTAATGAACTCTGTACTGTATATTTTGTTAAGCCAATGGAGACTTCTTATAAGACTATTCCAACAGATCAGACGATGGTTTATAGTAGAGATAATAAAGGCCTGAAAAACAGAAGACTAAGCCAGAGATACTGAGGACTAGAATCCCCCAGTGCAGCAGACATGAAAATAGGGAATACAATTTGGAAAAACTTTGAAGGAAGAATATAAAATGCCAAGTGACTTAGCATTTAGAATGCTAAGAACTTGAAGAATTTAAATTAATGTAAAGAATTTAAAATGCTAAGTGATAAAGTACTGCACACATAAGAACATTGGAGAAACAGGTCTTGGAGAAAGAGAACAAATTTGTTAGGGAGATGTTTCTGTTGAAAACTCAGTAGAAAGGTCAGCACTAAAACATAAATTTGGAAGTCATTAATGTACAAGTGATTACTGAAGAAATGGGAACAAATAACTACCAATATAAACACCAAGCATGGTACTAATCTGGCAATTTTAAGGAGAAAATGGATCTTAAGTGAGAAAGAGTGAAGAACTCAAGATGTTCTCCAGAAAAGATGTAATGGGGGTCTAGATTCAAGTGGCAGTAGTAGAGTTGGGTGAAAGGAGAAGATATGATAGACCACTTGGTAGAAAAAAATCTTCAAAGACTTGCATTCTGGAAAGAAAAAGAAAAAAATGAGCCAGATACTATTAGTGCTGCTGCAGCTGGATGAGAATGCTAAGCAGGTCTCCCTATGCTATTTCCTATGTTTGGCTGTCTTGCTTTTCAGATTTCTTTCAAGATTTGTGAAGTTCCTAGTAGCCTAGAACTCAACAAAATTCTCCTTAAAAATGATAGGTAGAGTACCACATGTATATCAGCAATAAGCCCTTCATCCTTATTTCCATCAATCTTAACTCTTAAAGATCAAGGTAAGACCTCATATTCACCAAGAAATCTATTATTCACCCCATCCCACTCTTTTCATCCCCATATTCCTTTATTCCCTGATTCTTTTTATTAACTGCTTGGTAAGTTTGTTTTCATTTATTTTGACTGCTATATAACATTCCATTGAAGATCTATAAAGCAATTTGAGGCTTTTTCTATTAAAAATAATAATTCCAATGATTTTCTTTACATGTCTTCCATTGCCCTTGTGTCACAGTAGAATTATTAGGTCACAGGGTATATTAACGCTCAGCTTTGGGTAATTTTCCAAAGCATAGCACCAATTTGTATTTCATCAACGCATAAAGATTCCTATAGATCCCCATCCTCTCTAGCACTTAAATTAAAGATAAATTTCCAATCACAGGTATGAAAAATGTCTACTTTGTTTTCTTCACAATGCCTTATTCATTGACAATGTTGAACATATCTCTTTACATGTTAATTGATCATAAACACTGCCTTCTCTGCAAGATGTATAGGTTTTGTTTACTTTTCTATTAAGTTGCTTGTAGTTTTCTTAATAATTTATATAAGTTCTTTATAGACTCTGAATACTGATCACTGAGAATACCTTCCATTTTGTAAATTGTCTTCCAAGTTTAAGGTATCTTGATTAGCAAGACTTCTTGATTTAATAGACCAAAATTTAACAATATTTTATTCATTTATTTACTTTTAAGCATGTTTTAAGATTTAATCTTCCCCACCATAATCCATTATACACCTTGACCCTTTCATCTTTCCATCTCTCTTTTTTTATTTCTTACCCCATTCTAATTTTTCCATTATCCTGTCACTTTCTAACCTAATATATAATTTGATCTTTTGTTTTATTCCCCACCACAATCCCTTGTGCTCCATTGTCCCTTTCCCTACCTCCTCCCTCATAACCTCAGCACCCTCAGGCTGTTTGTTGATGTCTAGGAGTCTGTAAAACTGTTCTACATTGTCTAATTGTCTCTTGTATGAATGTCCAATATTTGGTTTTGTCATTCTGAACGTATTTTCTCAAAATCCCTCCCAGTTTGTTTCATCTCAACTTGATTTCAAAAAAAAGAAAAAGATCAGTAAGAATACTCAGTAGGGAGACATATGAGTCTGGAAGGGAAGGGACAGATATTCAGCACATAGATACTAATAGAGGCCATGGACATGCCTGAGGTATCACCACATAATGAAGAAATGGGAGGAGAACCAGGAGATGCAGAGGCCTTTGAAGTGAGAGAGGAAGAGTATATGTTTTAGAGATTAATTGAATGTTGGCAATGCTAAGCCAACGTGTAACCTTCTAAATGGAGCCCAGCAGGAGAAAAGTATACTTAAATTATTAAGCAAAAGCAGCTACAGAAACAAAACTAAATCATAAGAAAGCAAGTATTAATATGGGCAGAGAATTTACTAAAAGGTGCTTTTTTCTATCAGTTCCCTTGGACTATCTTATTTTGCTTACATCTGCCCTAATTTGGCTGTGTAAAACTGTATTTTACAAGTGACCATTCTGTCTTTGTTTACTTATCCCATCAACATTAATTGTATGTATGGTTGTAGATATGGTTAACTGTTCCCAATTCATTGAGTGATTCCACTCCTTTTTACACACAAATACTTATGTGAACATCGCATATAGGATTTTTGCTCAGTATTTAAATATTACAGCTGCAAACCTATGTTTCCAGTCAGTGACATTATGAAAATGCTATATGTTATTTTTAAACTAAGTCATACTATTATCAAATATTCTGTTCAGTATTATTTTAAGACAAGATAGGAAAAATGGGTTGTAATTAAAACAAAAATATAACATTTTAACTTGAAAATGGAAGCTTGGATTTTTAGCATTTTGATTTGTACTAAAAATACCTACTAAATTCTTGTTGTTCGTTTCCTTTACAAAATTGCTAACTGAAACTTTTTTTTACATGGATGAGTGCCAAATCATACAGGTTTAATGCTGTTGAGTTCTTACTGTAATTGAAATCACATTAAGGGCAGGTATATGTGAACTACAAACACTTCTTCATTCGCGATCACAGTAAGCAGCAGAGACCAAATTAACTCTTGTCTTCCTTGTTCTATTCTGTATTTCTGTAAATAAGAAATATACTAATGTTGAATGCATCCTGACTTCAGAAACTTATCACTGGAAATTAGAGAGCTCCAGAACTATTTTGGAAAGATTTTTAAACCTGGACAACTCCCTGCTGTTACAAAGACTGACGGTGCTTGTGAACCTTAACAAGGAGATTTTATATAAGGCTGTTCTTACTAGGACCTGTTTTATATAAGAACACACTTAAAAAGCTAATTTCTTTTCTCCTTTTTGCACTGCAATCCACAAAGTGTGACTAATAATAGATTTAAATTTGCTAAGTGCATTCACTCCTTTGTGCCATCATAAAGAGAATCTATTACTGTAAAATTGAGGCTTAGTTCCAAATTGCGCCATTATGAAGTTTTCTTCCAGCAATGTTTTGTCTCTAATACACTTCCCTCATTGTAATTCTATTGCAAACCTGATGTCTAGCATCAAGTCTCACAATAATTATTTTAAATTGCTACTAGGAACAGTAGTCCTGGTGGGATATATTACTACCATTCTAACAAGATGAATTTCAATGCACTTGTAACCATATTATAGTATATTATGAAAGAAAGAAAATCTTTTGAGTTATGTATCTATGGACATGCATGTAACACAAAAATAATTTTTATAAACTTCAAAATACTTTGTTGAACTTCTACTTAAACTTATTATAAGTTACAAGAACAAATTAGGATACCTCACTACATGACCTATTAATAGCACACCAAGTGACCGAATAAATCATTATAAGTATAAAAATAATGGTAATGCTACTACTTAGAATAATTATGCATGGTACTGTATTTATATGATTTTAAGATAATATAAATTAGATTTCCATAGGAGAAAGGCACCAGAAAATTATTAAAAATGAAGCTGATATAAAACTTTATTCTCAATTTAATCTTTCCCAAGATTTAGATGTCACTTATATAAGTGAAACTACTAAAAAAAGTGTTTGAAAATAATTTATGGTATAATAGAAACTTCCAAAAAGTCATCTTATCCAGTCTAAGATACTGACTCACCAATTTGCAAATACATTGTGGAAATGCTACCAGAGATCAACATGGAAAGCTCTAGAAAACATTTTAAATTATCCTGCAACTTAAGTGATTGTTTAACAGTAATTTGATGATATACACTGGGTATTTAATGAGTGATTTTACATTCTGACTGAGGACATTTTCACATTCACCTTACTAATAACTTACAGGCTTACAAATAATTGAGAAGATGTTAGGCTTACGAAAACATGAATTTTGAATTGGGGACATAACAAAATTATTGTAAAGAAATAATGAGTCAAACATCTCTATTATAGATAAAATGACTATTTAAAAAATGGTGTGAAATTGAGAACTAGGTCAATTTTAATACTTTAAATAGTTGGCGCCAAACATTTAGAAGAAACTGCAAGTAACAATTCTCTATCTTCAGGAATTCCTTTTAAGAATGTTCGCATATACCCCAAATGAAAATCACTTAGCTACCTAATGAAATTTAAAGTTACTTGCTGGAGTTGATCAAATGGGAAGAGTTAATCTGCTTACTTTATAAAAAGGGTAGTTGAATTTACATTAACAACTAAGTATTTTCTTAAATAATAATGCAATGATATGACTCTCTAGTTATCATCCAGCTACCAACTGAGTAATGAAAAATTACACCAAAATGACTGTATGGCCTTGTATTTATACTAAGGGGCCCACTGTTGTATAGTAACAACCATTCTATAATGTTTCTAGAATAAAAAGTCTGGACATTACCTGTTAGAAATCTAAGAAGTTACCTTCTTACTATTAGGTCATGTCTCAAACATTTGATATTGTTATGTAGTTTCATAGCAATCACTTTTCAGTTAACCAAAACTGATATCACATATTGTTGATTGGGAGACATTGGTATTTATTAGAAAATATGTCATTATCTTTGCATCTACTCCTATATTTAATTTACTCCTTTATATATAAGCTTATATTATTTAAAATGTACTATAATGTCACAGGAATAAAATAGAGCCTAACGAAAAATGTCCTTTGTTAACAATATTCTTGATCATAGTTCTATTCTTCAAGTAGCCAGACATAATTGAATTACATTGGCAAATGCCTCCGTGGAACTAAGTATAATATTTCACTGCACACTTTTGGTTGGAAAAAAAATCCAAATGAATAGAAACATGATTAGAAGCAGGAGGTATCTTGGTTCTCAATTTTGTTAATCAAAATCAACAATAATAAAAGACCTCATAAACATTTTACAATTTTCTACCAATACCTTGCCCTTTACGTTCTGAATTAAAAGCGTTTTCCATGAGATCCAAATAGAACCAATTGTTCAAAAGAGTATATTAATGTTTTCCCAAGAGCATGACTGAAAAAAATATGCTGATCCTGTGTTTATCAATACCTTTTGAAATCAGTACTGAATTTTTTAAGAGCAATAAAGGAAGCTGTTATTTTTAATATACACATGTTCCTTTATATTTCTTGACAATAGAATGTTGAATTAACTCCTTGAATGCTGTATTGCATATTCACTAATTCATTTCATAATTGGAAATATATTCTCCCAGTCTGCAAAGGAAATGGATTTAAGGGAGCTGTATAATATATTGATATCCTCAGAAGTAAGGAACTACATACCAACTGACCAAAATGAAAAATTGTGGAAGGACTAAGAATATCGGGTCTCCCCTGGTGGCGCAGGCGGTTGAGAGCAGCGCTGTGAAGCTCTCCGCAGCCTCTGCAATGCTGGTTTGATCCCAGCCGGCCCGGCCGGCCGGTGAGGGTCCCACATGGCGTGGCAAACCTCTCCTGGCTCTCCTGCTGCTCCCCTCAGCAATGTATTTTGTCAGTCTGCCTGTTCTGTTCCCCGCTCTGTCTCTGGTGGATCCTCTCACCCTCCCGCACCTCTGGCCTGTACCCGGTTCTTAAATAAATAAATAAATCTTAAAAAAAAAAAAAAAAAGGACTAAGAATATCACATCCTTCCAGATTTTCCAAGCTTTTCTATTTATAAGAATCACCTGTGTCATTTAACACATTATTCAGTCCCAAAGTCCTTGGCCCTTCCTGAGTAGTTCTGTTTGAGTAAACCTAAGACAGGGACTAAGAATCTGTGATTTTTAATCATTTTGGATGTACCAAGAAATATTTCAGTTATCTCAAATCCAACCTTTATCATTTAAGCAATTTAAGGTAATTGGAGTTTAGAAAATACATTTCAAGGGTTCTTGATGAGATTAACATATTTGTTAGAACTCTGAATTGATAGCATAAACAAACAGAACATAGTTCTGTGTCATCTCAACCTCTTTGTTTATGTGTGTGATTAGGGTATTTGGTTAAACACAGGTTTCCTTTTTAAAAGACAGATTAGTTAAGCATAGCATGTGTCTGAAGTCATGTGCCTGATTGGCAATGAACAAAAATAGTTATTTTATATCTCCCAAAAGAACATAGTAAAGAACATAGAAAAGACCCCCAAGATTTCAAGTCCAACACACTATTTCCCAGGAAGAACTACAGCTAATTTTATCTCTTTTTTTCTTTTACTTTTTTTTTTTCTTTTTAATGAGGTAACATTGGTTTACAAACACTGCATGTGATTTAGAGGCATAGGATCCCACCTCCTCAGATGCATGTCATACTCACCCCCAAGGTACCTTGTGCTCCCTTCCCATTTTGTTTCCCCTCTTTTTCAATATGGGCCATTTGTCACAGGTGTGAGATGGTACATCATTGTGGTCTTGATTTGCATTTCCCTAATGATAAGTGATGATGAACATTTTTTTCATGTGAATGTTGGCCTTCTGTATATCTTCTCTCGATGAGTCTATTTCAGCTAATGTCTCTTCTAGAGAGGATTTAATTTTGCTCAAATATAAAGGAAAGGAAAAGAAAGGGAGTTCAATGAAATTCAGTTTCTTTGTCCCCATTTAAACTTTCCCAGTGCTCAGTTTAGAACTATCATGATTAATGTAATTTTTTATTTGTCAAGTATGCCCCTTTTGTTTCTTTTTCCTTGTTAGAAACAAAATACAGCATTTTGCACTTATTTGAGTATCCCAATATTTTATAAAGTAATTCATCTAAGTAACATACATACATATATAAAGTTCTTTAGTTATTACAGAGAGATGAATAATGAATATGAACTTCATATAGGCCAACACAAGATAAAGATCTAGGGAAGGTTCATGCCCTTTTCTTGAAACAGGAACTCCTTTGAAGTTCTTAAAAAAAAATCTCTCAGAAACATGCACATATGCATATATTTCCAAAATTTGCATATACTTTTAGGAGGTTCATGGACCCTGGAAGCCTCCTTGGTAATAAACACTAATCTAGCAGGAAGAAACCATCCCTGAAATGGTGATATTCAGTACTTTTTCTAATACATTTAAGAAGGCATATTATCATCAAAGCTCAAATGACATAAAGCACTAATTCATTAATATTATTTACAAAATCAGAAGAAAATTTAATGATATTGAGCATGTAACTATACTGTAAATCATTGTAGTGTGAAAGTGCTATAGTTCACCTGAAAATAACTAGTTTAATTTTTCCTAGTTTTTATCAAAGTTAAGCAATGAATTTACATTTTTCCCAATGATCTTGTGCAGAATGTTTATAAGTAGGGGGGAAAAAGAGTGATTACCCCTAACCACTGTAGGAGTTAGTGATGAAACTAGCCTGAAGATTTCAGAAGGTTGTTCTTTTTTTTTTTTTTAAAGACTTATTTATTTATTTATGCATACAGGAACTGGGGTATAGGCCAGAGTTGTGGGAGGTGAGAAGATTCACCAGAGACAGAGTGGGGAATGGAACAGGCAGACTGACTGAAATACACTGCTGAGGGGAGCAGCGGGAGAGACAGAAAAGTTTTGCTGCACAATGTGGGTAGCTCCCTGGCTGGCCAGGGATTGAACTCATGCTGCAGAGTTTGGGATAGCTTCACAGTGCTGTGCTTAATCCACGTGCCACCAGGGAGGCCCAGAAGGTTGTTCTTTGAGGGATTTCAATACTCATGGATTTAAAGGTAAAGAGACATGAATAGGAAGTTAATGAATGCATTATAATAAATTTGTCCCATGTCTGGGGAACTTGCACAACATATCTTGAGTCTGCTGCTAAGTCTGCTATCCTTCTTGGATTACATAAGTGCTAAGGGCCTCCCTGGTGGCCTAGGCATTATCTTAGCACTATCACCTCTATGGCCTGAGTTTGATCCCTGGCCAGAGAAAATAACCCACATGTGGTGCAGCAGACCTCTCTTGTCTCTCCCACTGCTCCCTTTAGCAGTGTATTTCAGTAGATCTGCCTGTTCTGCTCCCCACTCTGCTTATGGTGTATCCTCTCACCCCCCACACTTATGGCCTACATCCCAGTTCTTCTACACAGAAAAAAAAAAAAAACCCTAAGTGTTAAGATCTATTTGTAAAACAGCTGATTATTTTATAATGCAACTCCTATAGATCTTGATTTCACCCTTAACTGAGAGAATTAAGTTCACGTCAATTACCTGAAGAGGAAAGATCTTTACAAGCACATTTTGACAAAATTCTCATATTTCTAGAACAGTCTAAATAAGATTAATTTGGGCATCAGAAAAGCACACAACTTAAAAACATCTTATGAGTAATCATTTTATGAAATAAAAAATGCTTGTCACCTCCACCCCACCATCATGTTTTTCTCTTCTGCAATACTGAGCAACTAATTTTCCCACCATACCATGTCCCTATTGACAGTGCTACCCTGTTACACAGCAAAGTGCCCACCTTACATAGCTGAATTCAGTGGCCTCTTCTACCTCACTGTTAAAGAGTTCTACTCTTTGCAAGAATTCTCCTTAAGTATATCATCTCTGTGGATCTTTTTCATGCTCAGTATCTAGGATATGTGTTAGATGTTCTTATAAAGATTTGCTTATAATGCATCAAACCAGAATTACTATAAGGATTCTCAATATTCACTCCCACCCACCAGCTTGAGGCTTCTCTCATTCCCTATTTGTCCATGCCCATAGGGCATGAAATCATATTCCCCTATAACCCTCCACTCATATGCCTGAATCAAATTCATGACAATGGAAACATTGTCATGAATAAATATTTATTAGTACCTACTATAGATGCAAAGAGAGAGAATACATGATTCAGCCTGTGGTTACTGTTTAGTTAGGCCATTAGGACATTAAAAAAAAAAAAGTGATTTATAACAAAGTGAGGTAGCATTGACTAAGTGATACCTGACTCCCTCTAATTTATCTGTTCAACAAATCCAAATTTCTGTATATTTATGTTGCTTAAAGAGACATACATCTGTAACCCGTGAATCACCATGGCTTTTCACTAAGCTTGTGTCTTCTAGCACAATGAAAAAAAATGTGATAATCTAGTGACATATTACTGTGACTTCCAACGGTTTCCACAAAGGCAGAGCTGTCTCATGGGTACCACGATAGAATGAAATACAGAAGACAAGAATTCTAATCTGAGAAATGCCCCTCACGTTTTATGTGACCCCCGCCAAGGGACTTAACCTTTCAGTTTTGAGCTTTGTCATCTGTAAAGTAAACTTAATGAAACTTGCCAAAATGATAGAGATGTTATGAAATCTAGCTAATTAAAGTCCACTTAATGTTTCTAAGGTTAAAAAAAAAAAACTTGCTTTACCGTGAAAAACAATAAGCAAAAAGAATTTTATGTGAAAATACTAATTTTTTGTATGACGCATGCATAAGATGATGCTGATGGTCCTCTAGAGCCTAGTGGTATGGCGGAATGTGCAGCTCCATTCGTATTCTTTCATTTGGTTATTTTGGTGACCAGTAGCACTTAAGACAACTAGATAAGATGAGGTATCTGTAACTATAGAAGAAAATAAAGCTAACTGGCTCCTGTCGAACTGACCCAATGACCTAGGTCTGTTAGTACAATCTGTATCTGTAAAAATGAGTTTGCGTAATTAGAGTCAAAGAAAATAAACTAGACATTATATCCACTGACATCTGAAGGATTGTCTCTCCTATCCCAGACAGACCTGGAGCAGCAGGCTCATGACTGCACTAAGAAAGTGAAGTTTCCGAATGGCAGGGCTAATAAACCCAAGGCACTCCTGATGAGATTAGAAGGGCTCTTGTGCATCTCTTGCTTACTAAGATTATATTGACAAGAATTAGAAATTGTTCTGGTCTGTGAGTCCTTTGGAGGCTAATAAAGTGACAATGAAGATGCATTGTGCTACAGAAAACAGTCCTAAGTACTAAATAAAAAATGCCTCTACACTGAGCTCATAACTTTACCCCTTGGGATTGATTGTATCTTTCAGCTGAGAACACGAAGCAAGGCTTAATGAGGAAATGATATTAGGTGGCACCATTTCTATCATTCTTAGTTCTTTGAACTTTCAGGCAAGGTTAACGTACGTGCTATTTCATGGAATAAAACAAAAATATACGGTGTTGAAATATTCCCTTTCTAGAAATATGAGAGTAATAGAATCTTGCAGAGCTAACAAAGTAGCATGTAAATCTTAGGGTACATACATCAGATTTCAAGTGGAATGAATGGCATATTTGATCCAAACTAGGTAAACTTGAATTCTGTAATGCTAAAATACCAAAAATTAGCTCCATGATGTATTAACTCAAATAATAATGTTACTGACGTAAAAAAAAAGAGATGGAAATTAAACATCTAGTTATGAATACTGCGTCTGCACAACGTGCCGCATGCACCACATGTGTTAGAATTTCTTCTCAGTTCTTTTTTTAATCTTTTATTCATAGCATTGCAGGTGATGAAAAATTTATGCCTTGAGTCTGGCATTGAAATTAAATGCAAAATGAAAACAGAAGCAGTTTATACTGACAGCTTAAATATCTTTATCTAGCATACGGTTGCACTATAAAAATCACTGGGTGACTTTTTAAATCTCCCACATGTAAAAACCCAGAGTTGTACAATAATGAATAAACTTATATGTCTAAGATATCAACACAAAAGTTGTATTTTTATTAGCCTTCTTTGTTAATTTCATTAAGCTCTATTTTACTGTTTTTGTTTAATTGGCACAGACAGATGAATATAAGCTTTTAAAGACACTGCACAACTTAATCGTGGATATTAATTCCTCAGAGTGGCAAGAAACAATTGATTTTTGCAGTCTATTTAATGAATGTGATTTCTCTGGTAGGTTTATGTCTTAGGCTGAATAGAAAACATTAATCTGTACCTAAGGTAGTTATGCTGTAGTAAAGGTTAATTATTCAGGTGAATCAATTTGTTCATCACTGTATTAATATGAGTGATGCTTTGGAAGAATGGCAATAATTACAATAATATCCACAGTTAGCAGCTTTGTGAGTTTTCAAGTGTATTTCCTTCCTTAGAATAGTTGCAGGTAATTCTGTACACATTATTTTATTAGTCACAACTCTATTTACAAAATGAGGCTTACTGTAAATGGTTCCTATTTTCTGGAGATGGCATGTCTTTTGTGCTAAGCCTATCTGTATAAGCTTTGCTTCATTAAAATATTCTCTATAGCTTTTGTTGATGAACTAATGTTGAATCTCAAATAGTTAGCTCATAATGTAAATTAATTGAAGAGAATAATGCCTGTTAGTTTTGTGAGTAATGCACACAGGTTTAAAATATGTTATATATGAATTTTTAAAATAAGTATAGAGTTATTTAGCATTTAAATAAGTAAATCCTGAGATTTAGGACTGTCTACAGTTACGTAAAGCACCAATACTAAAACAACCACTTAGATTTCCATATTTAGAAGACTTCAGCACACACAGCTTAAAATATTTTACACTCAGCCTCTGATTTGTAGCTTCTTCCTGGATGTTTTATGTAAACATACTATGTATAATTATGCAGATAATTTTATACAATATTAATTGTGCTAAGAGCGCAATGAAAGTTGTTTGATCCAGCAATTCATTTACATTTCAATGATTTTAATTGCATAAGATTAACAGATCAAATTGAAATATTTCTGACCATTATACTATTTTGTATGGAGAGTTCAAATAGTTATTTTGTGTGATATTATTCCACACTTATTTAGCACATCTTATTATTGACAACCATGTGTACTTAAAGAAGAGTGCTCAAAGCCTCAACACATCACATATCAGATTTTAAGGTATGTTTAACATCTGTTTTCAAGTACTAGAATTGTCAAGTTGGCCTGCGTCTTTGAAATGCATTTGATGAGCTATATTACATCTTTAAGGAGGACCTGGAGAAAAGACCAACAAATACATTTAATTTATTCATCTCTAATGTAGGAAGAGTAATTCCAAGTGTTTATTATGGGAAGCAAGTGAATATACTAACTTTCACATGTAAAGATAGCATCTGGAACCACTCTCCAAACCAACAAATTTCAGGTTAGCATTTCTTTCTTATTTCTTTCATCATGTACAGATTTAATATCATCAGGAATAAATCTAAATTGTTTGCTTCTTTCCTCCTAATTCCTGAAGCAATGTAAAAGCCTAGAGAGGTTTGAAGTGACAGGATTACAAGCAGTCTTTTGCATACATGGCCTTTAGGGATAAGCGGCTACCTTGCATCTAATAAACAAGAAAGTGAATTCGTTGAATAATGAATTAAGTGGCATAAGTTGTGATAACAAGGAGCAAATGTAACTTCAGACAAATGGTCTTTGCTTTGTGTGGGGTTATCTGAGAGGGCTGATGCTCCGCCAAGGGAGACTGAAAAAAGGCTCATTATATTAAGATGTTCTTTTACAGAACAGTCTAAAATGATCTTGCAGTTTTTTCCCCCCGTTTGCTGAACTCCTTTGTGTGCTTCTATCAAATCAACCACCTCCACCAGGGGGATAACTAGGATTCTTTCAGACTGTTGAGTGTTGTTTAAAATGAAAATTCCTAGTGAGTTTTACATGGGTCACCCAACAATTAAATAGAGATGTCTAATTGGTTCATCCATATTAGGGTCAGCAGCTGGTTACAGAATAAAAGGTTGTGGTGCCCCATTGCATAGTTTTGAACCAAATTAAATTATTAATCTACTCTTTGCTTCAATGTAGCTTCACGGGGATTCCTAACCTGCCATGCTGAATAAAACGGAACGACTGCTTTACATTTTCATTATGGAGAACTATATTTTAAATTGCAAATGCTCTCCTATTTAGCTTGCATGGCCTATCGTTGGATATGTAGAAATGTCTTCAATAGTCAAGGCTTAAAACTTGTTTTGTTAATTTCTAGTTGTAGCTGGAAACTAGTTGTAGCTCAAAAGATGATTTACGTGTGGTACCAATTCTCTAGCCAGAACCAACTGGGCCATGAAAACACAAATTCGAGACTTAAGGGGGCCATTATCTCTGACCCTTAAACTCAAACGATGTAATTAAATGAGTATGTTGCAGGAGACTTTGTAATCTAGCATCAGCTTCAGGTTATTTCAACCTAGGTTATTTCCATGATAGCAATTCTTGCAAGTTTTTGTGACCTTTTATGATTATTCTGTTGTTGTTGTTATTTTGCTACTTTAAAGTGAATATCAGCTTTTTGAAAAAAATAGTAGCTGTGTTCAATTTTCTAACAAAGTTTTTAATATTATCTTAATTATATTTTTACTGACAGAAAACACAATCACAAAAAGTTACCATATTTTCTTAGATATCATTTTGAGATGTTTTCGGTCAACATTTTAATATATGCCACATTAATTGTAAAAATTTTAAGTTATGAAATCAGTAGCACAATTAACTCTAGAAACTGGTTGACCTTTAGAATGTATTGTGATTTTTAGGGACAAATCACTTAGTAATCACACAGAAATCACTTAGTAATCATTCTACAGTTCCATTTTGGGTGACTGGAATTAGCTGAAATTTTGACTCTCATTCGTTGGTTCACTGGTTTGTTTAAATGTATGTGTATGCTAGCTAAGTCTGTTGGAACACATAAAAACTTGAATTCAGTGAAGCTTCTTTATAAATTCGAGGGTTTTTTGTAAACATTCTAGTATATTCACTTATCCATCAAAAATATACTTAGTGGACACTTAGTTGTGTCAAGTGCTGTTTGAGGAGCCATGTAAGCAAGAAGAAGTGAGATAAGGTCCCATCTATGGTACTGTTTACCATCTAGTAGAGGGAATTGAGACAATAAGTCAATAAATAAATTAGCAAGAAAATAACAGTGTGAACTATTAGGAAGAAAGCAAAGTACTATTCAGAGTGACAAAAATGGGAGGATTCTCTAGACAGGGCTGTCAAGGAAGGTCTCCCTAAGGAGGAAGAGTTTTTTTGCTGAGGTCTTGTCCATGAGAAGAGCATTTTAAGCAGACATATGGCCAGTGCCGAAGCCCTAAGGGCTGCTTGAGCCTGGTATATAGGAGAAACAGAAAAAAGTAAGTTTGGCCTCATGAACATGTAACCTGGGTGTGGGTTCCATGCTTAGAAGAACCCAGTTTAATGCTCTCTTATCACCATCTTGAAATGTCTTAATCATTTTTTAACAAGAGAGCTCACATTATTCATGCAAAGTTTGTAACCAATCCTGCAAAGAAAGCTAATATATTTGAGTGGTGTGTACGTCTGCATGTGTTTTTCTGTGTGTGTTGAAGAGGGGTGGGTGTGCATAAAAAATAAAGACAGAAAAATGATATTTCTGGTTATGTATGATACTGGCATCAACACAGTTTACGAAAGATCATTTGCACATTACAATATAGTCATTTTTGTCTGCTATGTAGAAAAAGGAAACACTATTTTTGTTCTATATTTAGCCAAATCCTCACATACAGATGATAAATTCCTCAAGGATAATGTCGGTCTCTTCTGTGTATTGTATATACTTCACAGCACCATGTGATTAGATATTCCACAAACACTAATTGCAGCTAAAAGGAATTTGGCTTCTCTTTTAACCTGATAGGGCTTCCTTGAAAAAAAATGAAGCATTTAGTGTTCACATTTGAATTCTTGTTTCCTCCCCACATTACACTGTAGTACCAAATCTGCACGACCTTCTAACAATTAGGTCAAATCATATGAAATTGCCAATATTCAACTATTATTTTTAACCTAGGAAATAGCAATTTCAATGATTCATAGCATGTTGTAATTACAGGTTTATTTAAAGAAGTAAAATAGAAATCCTAGAAACATCTTTGTAATCCTTGCAGGATGCAGCTAACAAAGGGAAAAACAACTAGCAGAGGACTGCTTATTATCACACCGCACTGTCAGGTCCACACCTAAAGGCCTCCCTACCTCCCACCACATACAGGCAGGCAAATCCACCTTGCAGTAAGACCCTTCTGCAAGACAGCAACTGCCCCTCCTCCCAATAATAGAGTCTGGGCCTGACACTCACTTTTCATTGTATTTTATTATAGCAAGTGGTTAGTTCCCAAGAATTACTATGTCTGTAGCCCACATCCATGCCATATGTAGTTCAGAGTTGTAACAGGGTTTTGGCCCATATACTATTACTCATGGATGACCTTTCCTCTAGGCAAGGCTATTTCCATTTGTTGATTGTCGTGATGATTTACCCAATGACTACTAAGTATAATGTCATTGTGGTTCATGTGATAGAATCTGGCCAGCAAGTGTTTTCATCATATCAGGAATTCTATGATCAAGACAAAGAGGTAATTTTATAATTCAAACAAGTTAATGTCCTGATGGATTCTCAAAAAAACTTCTGTAGAATGGGCATTTGTTGTTTGTATCTTAAATCTTCTTTTGGAAGGGTTTTTGATGGTAAATAGTTATCATCCAGTTGCTTCTTACCTTGTATTTTTTTTTTTTTTGCAGTTCAACAATACACTAAGATCCATTGGTTTATAGTTTTTTCATTATGATCCATATCTTGAATTTTATCACTTTCTTAGGCTTCCCAAAATTTTCTACACTTTGAACCACACTTTGAATACTTTGAACCTATTTATTCATTTTTTTGAGTCAGGAGTGGGATTATAAAATAGTCTTAGTAACTTAACAAATATTAAAAACCCCTAGGAAGTTTTGGTCTTCTCTCAAAAATATTTCTGAAATATATTCATTAACCCCCCCCCACTTCAATTTCCCCAAAATTGTTCATTCTCTTCTACTGAAAGGTGACAACATTTTATATAGGCAACTCTAAAGCCATGTGGTAGAAAGCATGTGCTTGATGTTTTCCCTATACTCAAACCACATAAGAATTTTATAAAAAGTTGGGGGGAAATCCAACTATTTGGATTTTTTAGTCTGTATGTATTTCCTCTTGATCTTTATACTGGCACTAAAAATATTCATCAAATGAAGAAATAAACAAATGAATGCTTTCAAGGAATTTATGATCTAGTGATGAAATCAGACAAGACAGTGATAGCAAAATAAGATGTGTCCTAACCAGAGAAAGTACAGGTATTTATGAATGCGCAGAGCAGGGACTCATAATCTGGTCTTGGGGAATTGGGGAAGGCTTTTTGACATCTAAGCTAAATTTGAAATCTGCACATGCCTCATCTCCCCCTATATCCTCACAACCCTGAAAAAACAGTCTGACATGCTTCAAGATCATTTTCCACAGAACACCATGCCTCCCCGCCCCGACTTCTATCCCTTTCAGCTTTCCTTTCCAAAAGAACTTGCTCTTTTTTTCCTAGCTACAAAGAGCTCATGTAAACCTTTCACGCAGCTTTATTACCAACTAAAATGTTTGTGTTCTGTGATTGATTACATTGTGTGCATAAATATTGATAAAGTTTATAATTTTTTAATAAATTTTTTTCAAAGACAACTTTTAGAGACAAGGTACATTTAATCTGAGGGAGTGACTCTATAAAGGTGGGAGTTTCTGCAGCTAGAGCTGGTGAATGGGTGCATGTTTTAGAGTCAGGAGCCAGTTAGGCGCTTTACCTATCTTCCAGTAAATAGCAAACTGTATATATCTGCACCATTTTTTACCTCAAGAATCTATCTTCGGGCCTCCCCGGTGGCGCAGCGGTTGAGCGCTGGGTTGCGAAGCTGCCCGCAGACTCTGCAGCGCCGGTTCGATCCCCGGCTGCTCCCCGGCCACCGGAGGAGGGTCCCACATGGCGCGCAGACCTCTCCTGCCACCCGCTGCTCCCCTCAGCAGTGTCCTTCGGTCCTTCTGCCTGCTCTGCTCCCCGCTCTGGCTCTGGTGAATTCTCTCACCCTCCCGCGCTTCTGACTGTACCCAGTGCTTGTATAAATAAATAAATCTTAAAAAAAAAAAAAAATTAAAAAAAAAAAAAGAATCTATCTTCATATTTATTGACTTATGAAAGTGAGAAAAATAAGGAAGTAAGGGAAATAGATATAGTAGAGAAAAAGAAATATGAGCAAGAAGAAATGATCAAATCTCTTCCACATTCCTTGCAGTTTTTCTATCACTCCTTAGAAGAAATGACATCTTTATTTCAACTGTCAGCCTCACCCAATGAGGCAGCATCACATCGTGTGGAAGGAGCTTGGACTGTGGTGTCACAGAGTTTTGAGTTTGTGTGAATTGGGCAAGTCACTTAACCTCTTTGAGCCTCAGTTTTATTCAGATAATAAATGAGTATCTACTCAGAAAACAGGTATAAACATTGTATGATTTAACTTACATCTATTTTATGCCTGTGTTACAGCAGAACAATCATAATGGCAAGATTTTATGAACAAATTATTGTATAAATTGCGTGAACGATTGGGATAATTAGTGTAAAAATAAACAGATAAATAATTACAGGACAGTTTCCATCTTCAAGAAAATTCCTTTATTTGCTTTTTCAATATGTGCCATCTGCCCTGCCTCAGCCCTCTTCCAAACCCAGTTCAGTCAGGTGTGGTCAATTTAGAGATGGGGAGAGGACCCTTGGTTTCTTATAGTAAGCTTATCAGTGCCAATACTCTGTGACAAAAGATATATCTTTAACCCCTTTCACAATATGTAGTAGAAACTATTATTCTGGATGCCCCCTTCTATAACTAGACACTTTGAACAAAGGACAGAGAGAAACTCTTGTCCACTTTGCCATTTAGGAAATATTTTGCTGCCAGGAGAAAAGGTTACTCACCATTACAATGATAACTTCATATTTTATTGTCCCATCAAAATGAAAAAATGCTCCTGAAAATTGCTCCTAGGATCTGTTTGTATATATATGGTAGAAAATCTCATTGTTGAGCTCAAATGCCATCATCGTGACATTATTCACTTCATTTCTCTCAAGCTTAAGCTTTCCAAACAGAAGGCTGATTATGAATCTGTGTTGTGCAGAGTTGAGGTCACATTTAAACCTTTTTAAAGTATTGGGTAACTTGGCAAGTTGCTGAATTAGAACTTTACAATAACCCTGTACTGAGACTTTAAAGAGGAAGCAGTAAAATGTTCCTTGCCTCCCTTTCTCCCAAAAGCCAATAGTAAGGATCATGGTTTCTCATGATCTCTTTCATATTCAAAGATGACTCCATGAGTATGAAAACTGTCTTACCACCTTAAGAGGTGGCATGTCATTTCAGTCATATATTAGTTATAGTAAGTGAATTTCTCAGTCTCAGTATCCTGCCCATCAGGGAAATTTATTCCCTGAATGCTAACTCTGACTAAAAAGGTTAGATTGTCCCCAGGAAATATAAAAAATATTGTAGATAGAAACAGACTTATCAATGGTTTGTCTTCAAACAAACATTTTTATTTTATGTGATTACTCAGAAACTCTGATTTAGCATCTTCAGTTCTAAAGCATCATTTCTCCACCAAAGTCTGCACATACCCAGCCGTAAGCAGTTTGAGCTGGAACAAAAAAGAGGCTTTGGGACTTTTGGGGCTTTAGGACCGCAGCCCCAGAGACAGAAATGCTTGGATCATGTTCTGGGTCGCCTGGGGATGAGAAGGGCTTATCTACACAAAGAAAGGGTGGGTGTTTCTCATCAGCTCTGCTCCACCATACAAATTAGGTTTTGAGTCAGTTAAGTTTGGATTAGTGCAATAATATGTAAATTAGGTGAGGAATTAGTCTCATAGTGATTAATTGAGGGCCAATCCTAGATTGTCTGTGGTGGGCCTGCTTTGTTTCAGTTTCTTCCTACAGGGTGGGCATTTCCAGGCGTGCCTGAAATGGGGACTACCATTCAGCCACCCCCAACTCTGTTTAGATTTTACCAAGACACAAATAGTTCCATTTGTTTTCTGTTCTTTATCTTTCTTGTCAGTAATTGTGACTGTCCTAGAAGCAATTTTCATTAGATATTTTATAAAGCATTGCCTCACTATCCTGAAATGCATTTCTAGAATTCAAACATTGGAAGGAAAGTTATGTGCATGGTAGTTCTATACCTTGCATTTTATCACTAACCTTAGCCAAGGGACTTTTTAGCCTTTGGCATTCATTTTCCTCAAATGTGGGGAAGAAAAGAGATCAGTGTTCACTTGGAAAAAAAATTGTTCAATGTTAATCTGTGCTGAAAAACTAGTAAGCTCTGGTTTCAACAGGTTGTGTGATAAAGCACTTGGTTAAGTTTACAAATACTAAGAATAGCAGGTGCACTACTCTCAAATAATTATTTGGTGAAGGATGTTAAATGGGTGCATAAGTACCTAATATAAACATAAATCTATATCTAGTATAATCATGATTGAGTCAGTGAGCATGTAAAATAAGGACAGACTATATATACAATTATATGGTTTCATAATAACTGGAAGGGTGAAGCATCTATAGTTTGCTCCATAGGGCCTCCCCATTGGTGCAGGGGGTTGAGCAAAGCGCTGTGAAGCTGTCCACAGCCTCTGCAGTGCGGGTTTGATTCCTGGGCGGCCAGCGAGAAACCCACATGGCACGGCAAACCTCTCCTGCCTTGCCCGCTGCTCCCCTCAGCAGTGTATTTCAGTCCGTCTGCCTGTTCTGCTCCCCACTCTGTCTCTGGTGAATCATCTCACCCTCCTGCATCACTGGCCTGTACCTCAAGCTCTTATATAAAAATAAATAAATCTTTAAAAAAAAACTTTAAAAAATATAAAGTTTGCTCCATATAATTTGTCAGGTGCTCTGTTACTTCTCTCCTGTAATCCTAATAATAACTCTTCTATGAGCCAGATATTAGTATTTTCAGGTTGAACAAAACTGAAGTTCAGAAAAACAACTTGCCCACGGTCACCCAGTAAGTGGCAAAAACCAAGATTCAAACACAAAACTCTAATGTTTCAATGCCCATCCTTCTTTCATACAACATAGGGCTGCCTCGATCAGGTAAGCCTAGTAATAAATAAAGATGTCATTTGTTCTAATAAGTGAGAAAAGTGCAGTCTTGAAGGAAGGAATCTTCTTTCTGGTACATAAAAACAAAGATCAGTTAGTCAATAGCTAGGATCATCACCATGAGGGTCAGGTGAGATTATTCAGAGAGCTTTGTGGATTAGCCAAAAAAGAAAAAGGTGGGAAGCAGAAACAATAGCAAACTATCTAGGGAAAGGCAAACAAACACTTAACAAATGCTGCAAGACCATTGTAATTAATAGCTCAACTGTGTGGTAAGATTTCTAGATGCTTGGCATTTAGATGGTAGCGAGATCGTTGAGGGCTAGGTTAATCAAAGTCTGTGGCTTCTTAAATTTAGAAAGATGGAAGCAGATGGGATATTTCTGGATGTGTGGGGCAGGGAAGAAGTGATCTAACAGCAGAGAAGATACAAGGTATGTCCTCTTTAAGAGACTCTCTTTGAGAGGTTGTGGTTCCAGGTAGGCGGTAACTGAAATGTTAAAGAATAAAGGATCTATTTTATGGAGAAAATGAGGTAAAATATTTCAGGGGAGGGGACAAAATTAGGAAGCATTTTGAAAGCTGCAAAGAGGCTTTGATGTCCTGGTAGATGGGGAATCTAATAGAAAGCATTATTGGCAGGTTTTAGTTAGTCTGGGAAATGCAAGATAGACTATGATCACAAGAAGTGTTATTCAAGAAGGTTTTTAATAAGATGTGGCAATAATGGAGGGAAATATGCTTTGATATGAATGGTCTGTTCTCACCACCTGGAATTGGATGAAGGAAGTGAGGCCTCTCTGGTGTAATGACAAGCTATATTTATGAGGTCTTGCTATGGGCCATGTGCTCTGTTAAGCTTTTCACTTTCAGCTAATCTTAACAACTATCTATGCAGTAGAGAACCTTTTAATTGCCTGACTTCCCATTAAAAATAAACAGCAGGCTAGTAAACAGTAAAGGCCAGGATATATGGTTTCAGAATTCTCAGTCCAAAACATGGTGCCCTGGCCCACCACCTGGGATAGTTGGTAAATCTAATGTTTAGTTCCTCAGAAACCCTTAAAGCAGTTACAAGTAATATCTCAAAATACAAGTAATGCAACAGATGTTTGTATGCCCTTTCTGTATACATAACAAGGACTTGAAAATATTCACATGCAATCCTAAGTACATTACATGCATTGTCTCAATTAACCTCATCCCCTTGCAGTAATAAAATCCCCAACTTTGGAGAGAAACTAAGGCTCCAGTTGTTAAATAACTTGCCCATAGTCACACAACTAGTAAATGGCAGAGAGAGAATTTCTGCCATGTTGTGATATGGGAAATAGAAAAATGTGCACAAGACTTGAAGAAGCAAAAAACAACACATGGGTGAAAGAATTAGAAAAATGTACAAAGAGGTTGCATTTGAACTGAGATTTAAGGAATTTTAGGAAGGTGGGAGGACATTTCAGGCTGTGACCAGAAGGTGAGTGGGAGGGATTTTGGAAAGAATGGAGACAGAGACCACTCATGTGAGGTACTCAAAGAGTTGTTGAATAAAAGGAATGGATGAATGAATGAATGTATGCATGTACATGTATGAATGAATCAGCAGGAATTGCCAAAGCATCATTGAAGGGAGAATAACAGAAGGAATATTGTAAAGGCAGGCTCTACAGGACTTGCTGATTGGTATTTAACTAAAGTGGAACAAGTAGGAGAGAATATTTAGACTTGTACAAGTTGGGTCTGTAATGGCAAGGATATATTTTGAAATGTTTCTCAAAGAATGAGAAGTAGCACCTGTAATTTGAAAGTAAGGTCATTTTATACCCCTGTAAACTAGTTCCTAGTTTTGCAAGGAATTAATTTTAAGAAGGAATGAAAACACTTTTATGCCATGCAAAATTTCATACAATGCTACCTTACTATATAAGTGAGCTATTTATTTAAGAAAAAGAGATTGAGAAACAAAGTATAATAAATTGACTGATAACAGAAAACACTGCCTCATTTTAAGAAAAGATCCAGAATTTGCACTTTAAAATAGCTGCCTCCCATGAAGTAGTCTTGTGATTATCTACCCAGCAAATGAAATTTAGCAAAGATGAGTTGTGACCAGGCCAATTAGTTTCCTTTTAATGTTAAATTTCTGGGAAATTGATTTACATTGAGGAGAAATTTGAGGTAATGTTCTGGGAATGTGAGACTGAAATTTCCAGTCTGTCAAAGTCTAAGAGAATTGTGGAAGTTTTTTCTAGAATTTAATTATTAGTGTGACCTCTTTAGAACTCCCCAAACGTAGCAAGGATTTTTGTGTTTAAATGCTTAAGATTCTTTACACGATCTACTGGAAAAAGAAAAAGAGATGATTCATTCAAAAGTAATCTGTTTAATTTATCAAGAGGATGAATCATTTCTAGCAGGTAACTCTGCTTAAATAACTCACCATCCCACAGTCTGTAAGAACAATGTCCACAATAGTTAGAGCACAAATAGATAGTAGAAACAAGAGTGAACTTTTGGCAAAGTCAACCTATCAGTTGGTATATATGGGGGAAGGGGCCTCTGATTCTGTCATGATATGAAGGTTTCAGATGTTAATGATGACAGCCCAGTGTGGAAGCATCGAGGATAAAATTCCTATAAATTTTTGGCCAAGAACCTAAAACTTGCTTCAGTCTGTGGCTAAGCTTTTTGTTCCAAGTAAGAAGGCACTTTGCTGGCTCTTTTATTATAGAAGGGCCAAATGAGATAGATGGGAAATATGTACTTTGAACAGCTAGGCAGAGTCTCAGGAAGTTTGCCAAACAAGATTTCCAAATAAAATGTTTGGGCAGGAAAACAGGAATGGACTATGCAGATGCTGGATGGATTCCACCAGCCATCTGTGCAGAGTTGCTTAGTATCACATCAGCCGGGAGCTGTGTAGTGGCACAAAACTACCAGCAATCACTTTATTGTTAACTAGGTCCATTTATTCACCAGGCAACTCTCTATGTATCCAGATAAAGTACCTGAATGTATCTGTATTTCCTGTGAGAAACAATAAGGATCACCAAAATTATTTAAACATAAAGGAATTTCAGCGAACGATTACCTCAGTGCTAATGCATTAGCAGTCAAAGAAGGCCGATTAATTTACTTACGGTGAGCTAAGTGCATTCTTGGCTCGCAAAGGGGAATCATTTGCTCACTTAAGCCAGAGATCCCATTTTTGACGGCAAATGTCACTGCCTGGATTTCCCTTTGACAGTCTGGCAACCCAGCACCCCTGTTATAGTATCCATTTATTTGTCTTATTTTCAGCCAGATTAATCCATTCTGTTTTGACAAGAAGACTGATGGGTAATTGATAACTGTGATAGACACAAACAGAAGAGTTGGATGCTGAATAATTCAGCACTTTTCAGTATCAATAAGAGAACAGGTTGAAGAATTTGTGTCTCTATTTACACTTAAACTAAACTAAGTCAGCCCAGACATTTATGCTGCCAGTCTATCAGAAAACCAAACAGTGTACATTCGGTTTCCACCCGACAAAATGTTTTATAAGCTTGTAACAATATGTGTGAAGCTGCCAGAATAATAAATAGGTACAGCAGCCCATGCATGCTAATGTTATGTTGTAAGCAGTTTTGTTGACAAGTGCTAATACTTCTTTCATACTATCATCAAAAGCAGCTAATACAACAGCCATTATTTGCTGGCTTTCCAAGCAAGACATGATGGATTGTGACCTTAATATGGGTTAGCCGAGTTTTGAAAGTTAAACAACTTGCAATAAATCATAGAATTATTACAATGCAGTTTAATTGGTTAAGGACTGTTTATTTCCTAAACAGGGTGAAAAATTTCTGTTTCGGCACTTTTAATTTGCAAAGTGCATTTTCATTATGAATGGCAGTTTAATATTCTGCTCTTTTGTCATGCAAAATATGCAACACACAGGCAATCTATTAATTGGACAAAAATGCATTGCAAGCGTAAATTATCCTTTATATCATCACTTGTGAGCTTTTACATCTATTAAATGTGTTAAATGGAACATAGTTAAAGATAATACAACTTGCAGGCTACTTCTGAAATTTAAGTCAAGTTGCAAGATGATTTTAATGACCTTTATTTTTGGCAAAATAAAGTAATTAAGTAATTGTAAATATAAAGGGCAATTTAAAGAGTTACTGCTCCCTTAAGGCACAGGTGCATATGTTTTATTGATTCAGCAGTCTTAGGAAATAGACAAAAGCACTGGTTCCTACTGATACATCTTGAGAAAGGGAATCCACCCACAAGTACTTCTTTCTTTGCTACTGTGTAATTTTTAGAGCAGAAATTTCCATTGGCAAATGTGTAGAAAAAAGGTGAGTAAGTCAGTAACAAATTGATATTGCAGCATAGCTCAGCATAACTGAATAGCTACCTCCATATGCTTTGGTTCAATGATGTGCCTTTGCATGGGGTTATTTGGAGCACAGAAACAGTAACAAAATACTTTGTACTAGCAATGCTGATATCCGCATATGCTTGATTTTTAAGAATGCCAGATCTCTCAAAGTGTTCCTGCAAGACTGCCTTAAAATACATGCAACCTATTCATTTACAGACAGCTCTGTGCTCATTTCCCATATTTATTGACACCTGGGTAGACCTTTTAGAAACTTAAAGCTTCCACTGACTTCAAATATTTTCAGTAGGTTGGCCAAGCTAAAACCAGGATCCTTTTTGTGCTATCACTCAGTCTCCTTCAAAGATATTGACTGTCAGCAATACAAACTGAAAGTTACAAGTATACTTCTGACAGGCGTTCCATTCATTTTTTCCCAGAGTAAAATGGTGTTAATGTAAGAATGTACATTCTGTTGTTTTAAAAAGAGAAACTAAAGAACATTTTTTTCCATTTGAATGATTCACAAGAACAATATATTAAACTGTCTAAAACTTAAATGATAAAAGTGGATAGCAAAGATGGTACAAATTGAGAAAAATTGTTCCTCTTTATTTATGTTATTTACTATGTTATCTAAATAAACTGTCCATCATTACCTTTGTTATATAGTAACACAGTAGTGCTTCTTGTTTTTAGGAATTTCATTCCAAAAATACACAATCTTGCACTAATGTTCATCATTTGCTCTCCCATTTAAATGTATACTTACCTAAGCTATGAAGTGTCGCTGCATCTGAAAAATGAAATGGGAAAGATAATGTTTGAGGGAGACAGAGATAACTGTAGCTTTTAACTGCTGATTGATTGCTATCACTCATGATGAAATGATAAATATATACAATTATTTTATCAGATATCATCAAGTATCATAGCACATTTTAATAATGATTTAGTGTTTTAATATTCTGAATAAAAGTTTTATCAAAGACCTAATCATCACTTGGAACACACAGGTACATATAACCAAATTCTCAACTTATGAAATCAATAGTAAGTTGAATTCATTCTTCTACTTCCTGGGGCACTTTTCAAAGTCATAAATTAATAGATTAAATCTATATCCTCCAAAAAGATTAGAAGATTTCATGAAAGCTCAGCTACATAAAATTGAAAGCACAATACTATACACTTAATCATTTTGTTAATATGATTAATTTAGTTACACTTTTGACTAACTTTTCACCATATTTTATTATAAAAAATCTCAAAAATATGGATCAATGAAATACTTCTACAATACGTACCCATATACTCATCACCTTGATTCTATGTTTTTATGATGCTTATCTTTTCACAGATCTATCCATCTTTCTACCCATCTATCAATCTATTATTTCTTGATGCATTTCAAAATTAGTTGTAGCCAATCCATATACATTTCCCTAAACACTATAGTGTGCATGCCATTAACTAAAGTGCAAATTTTGTTTGGTGTTCTTTTTTACTTTTGAGGAGAAATTTGCATACAGTGATATGTACATATCTTAAGTGTAGCATTTGATAATTTTCAACAAAATTTTACTGAGCTCCAGCCAGGTCAATGAACTCTACTAGATGTTGATATGAAATGAGGTTCAGTGAATATAGAAAACTCAAAATTCCTATGTACAGACTGCTCAGCATTGCTAAGATGAGCTAATCCACAGGGCCAGCTCCTACTTAAGAAATCTACCTCTGCAGGTTTCCAGTTATTTCTATCTTGCTAGATAGTTTATGTAATAAGATTCTATCAACAATTGCTTTACTATCTGCTGTGTACCTATTAGGTTCAAAGCATTTTGCTAAGTGCCTTAGAAAGCACAAAGGAGCCCTAAGATATAGAAGCCAAGGTATGGAGTCCATTAAAGAGCATTCAGTGAAATTGTGTGCTGTGCACAAAAATTGGAATAATTCAAGATTATATGTATTTAAAAGTCAAGTGAGTATGAGAGGCAGTTTAGAGGAAGGAGAGAACAATGTCTGGATTATTCAGGAAAGGCTCTCTTAACTGCATCCTCAGCATCATCTCTCTATCTGCTACCAGAATAATCATCTAAAAAGATCCTGTTATTCCCCTTGCTCAAAATCCCTTAATTCCAGCACACTTAGGAAAAATTGAAAACTCCTGTAAGACCTTCTGTAATCTGTCTTCTCTCCTGACTCAGATCTTACCTTTTCTCCCCAACCCTGCTTGCAAACCTTCTTAAGCACACCAAGCCTGCACCCTCATTACAACCTTTTTGTTTGTTCCCCCTTTTCGCTGGAACCCTCTTCCCCCCAGCTCTTCAAACAGTTTATCCTTTCTCATCACTCAGGGTTCAGAGCAAATGTCCTCACTGAAAGGTCTCCTCTGCCAAAAGAAAACCACCCATACTTCTACAACTCCATACCCGGAGTCAGAAAATATTGCTGAGGAGTAGACTCACTTGGTTTGCTGCAGTGTCCTGGGAAGTGAGTTTAGAAAGTTTGAGTGGAAGGTTATTGGAGAAGCTTTTGAATGAACTTAGCAATCAACAAGGGGAGGAGTTAGAGAAATGAAAAGGAAATAAAAATAGGACTTGATGAACACTCATATGTGGGTGGGAAAGCAAGATACCTACAAGATATCAAGCTTAGAACTTAGAAGGAACAGAATTTTTTTTTTTAAAGATTTAGTTATTTATGCATACAAAAACTGGGTTGTAAGACAGAGGTGTGGCGGGGGATGGGGGGTGGCGAGACGATTCACCCGAGAGAGTAGGGAGCAAAACAGGCAGATCTACTGAAATACATTGCGGAGGGGAGCAGTGGGCGAGGCAGGAGAGGTCTTTTGTGCCATGTGGGTTGCTCCCTGGCTGGGAATCAAACTTGTGCTGCAGTGGCTGGTGATAGCTTGATAGCACTGTTTTTAACCCCTGTGCCACCAGGGAGGCCTGGAACAGAAATTCTTGAGGAAGAAGCTAATATTGATATCTAGCTCTTTTTAGATTATTTATTGTGCAATATTTGCATATGGGCAACGGAGACAAATGAATTACTCAGAAAATTTATTTTAGTACTGTGAAGAAGCAAGAAAACTGTACAGTCCTATCTAAAATTTTTTGTAGTTCCACAGATGAGCAAAAAATTCAAATTATTCTTTCACTTGAGGATTGTTTTAGTATCTATATCCATTATTATTTGCAAGTCTGATGCAGTTATATGGCCACATAGACATGAATTTAAAAATATGCAAGACTTGCAATAAGATGTCAGTGAGAATGGTGACACCCAGTGATGGGTCAAAGACATCTGAGGTGATGCATTTCCATGTCCTGAAGGTTTGCAATGTGCAGGACCTTCAGAATCTTTGATGACATAGAGGTCTCTCTGTATTAGGCAGTGTTTCTTTCAACACTCACTCTTTTTTTTAATAATACAGCATTTTTTTTTTAATGTGTAGCACATCAAGAACACACCTACAGGTTAAAAGTCCCTGTAAGTCTTTTAAGTGATCTTCTGTTTATAAGAACATACCCATGGGTTTTAAACCTTGAATAGTTTTGTATAGTTTAAACTTAGAATGACTTTTATATATATTAAATAATTTCATTTTCCTAGTAATCTGTGAGGCAGACATTGTTCTCATGTACACAGATGAAGACATTGAATCTAATGATTTTTTTCTACAGAAAGAAAATTATTAAGCATAGCTTAATAAATAGAAGCTACTGCTTTTAATTCTAGAGAGCTGAGACAAAGCATTATCACTACAGTGAATTACTGAAATTCTCATATTCCTTCACTTTCTCTTCACTACCTTACCCCTGCTGCTATCCCACCTCCTACAACCTATTCAGTATTTCATCAACTCTGTAACTACCATGAAAAATTATATCCAGTCTTGGGGCAAGTAAGGTACAGACAATTTTTTTTAATAGGTCTTTGAAAAAATGTTACCAGCATGCTGACATCTTCATAAAAATTAGGGATCCTTGAGGTGTCAAATTGACTAATGCGCAAACACTTGAAGAGCTCAATTCAAGGAACAAGACACAAACTTAAATACCTATCTTGTGTTTTCATAGGTGTGACCTACTCCCTTGAAAAGGCCATTTCAATCTCAAATTTCTATTACTGTTTATCATCCAACAACATTGTTCAGTAATGCCTCATCGCTATATAAGAGTTGTCCCAATATTTCTCAGGGAACCATGTCAATTTGAATTATAGTGCATGCTATTTAGATACAGTAGATAATATGTTTTAACTGCTGAGGACATTGAATCTTTTCAAAGCTATTCATAAATGTTATTATAAAGAAGAATAATCATAGCAAGCTAATTTGTAGATTCCCAATTCTATGTTCCTTATTTTTGCCTTTTTGTGGACTTAGGCAGAATTCTGTCATTTATCAAAATCACATCTGTGTTCAGTGTCCCATTCTTCAGAATTGAAAATGTATGATTTTATAAGGTTAAAAAATATTTAATTTGTAGGCTTTTAGTTCATACAAGCCTTACCTATTAGCTATTAAGATATTTTTTAAATATTCTATAATGTTGTAATGCCTAACTGCTTCATGCAGAAAGGCAAATGAATTTATTAAGAAGGAAAGTTTTACTTTTTTGAGTTATGCAGGAATCATGTCTAAAGCAAGAAAAATATATATGAATTTTTTTCATTACAATTATGGAATCTCTCACATCTTTTTAGCAAATTATAATTCCATTATTCTTTATCCCTCAAGGATTGAAAGAAAGCACTTTATTTTTAGGCAAAATAAATAAACACCCTGAGTTGGTAAAAATATCAATTACAACAGTGTCTACCCTAAAAGTCACATTCATTTTGTCTGTTATTGCAAGTTATTAAAAGGCTTCCAGGCATGCATATAAAACCTGAAAAACAATGGTTGTATCTATCATATTAAATTAAAATCTCTCCATAAAAAAGTAAACCCAAGTAGTTTATCAGTTAGGGAATGCCACACTGCCCCAGAAGTCAATACAAATAAGACTTTATTAAAAATATAACTAAAATGAAGTTCCAGAAGAACTCTCTATGGGAACAGTTCTGTTTCACATTCAAATGTGGAGAGAAAAAAATACATCCACTGCCCTTAATTTCTTTAACATAACAAAGGGAGAGAAGAAAAACAAATTCTGTGGTCAACGATTAGAATTACATGTGATAAAGAAAATATTGCCTTTTTGTTTTGATATACATCAAAAGATACATATGTCAAAGCAGACAACTTACACTCAACAGTATGTTTCTTTGACCATTTGTCAAATAGTCTAAATGTATGTTAAGTCAAAGCCTGCAATTCTATGTAGCTGCCATGAGTTGGCACTCCTACTGATTTTCTTTTGTTGTTCTTATTAATGGTCATATCATTAAATATTCTTTTCATGAGATTTCTCTATTTCTTTTTTCTCTGAAGCAACTCACATGCTCACTTGCACAAAATTCAAAGGATGTGTTAAAATTTTGACAATCAGGCAATATGTAATATAGATAAGATAGGCTTCCAGATACATACAGTTTCCAGCATGTTCACTGTAAATGTTCCCACAGTTAATAAATCTGCGCATAGTCCATTGGCAAGAACTAGTCACATGTCCATCTAGCTGAAAAGGGGCACGTGGATTATTTAGCAAACATGATAGATTTAGGACATGTGAAGCTCAGTAAATAAATAAAAAATGGTAATTATTAATGTTAAAACATGGAAGTTGTATAAAAGCAAGAAAATACAATCATGTATATATCAAATTTGTATCAAAGCAAGAAAATATAATCATGGCACTCTATCATTGGTGAAAATATATGCTCACAATAAAGTAAACAATGTATATTGTTTTAACTATAAATTATACATAACTTCATGGGGTGATAGAAGTGGGAGTCAGAGAACTAAATTGTCATCCACAATTATCAGTAGTCAACAGACAATATCTAAAATTGATTAAGTCAAGAAATAGCTATGTCAGGCCTCCCTGGAGGTACAAGGGGTTAAGCACAGCACTGTGAAGTTACCTGCAGCCTCTGTAGCAGGAGTTCCATCCTGGCCAACCAGGGAGCTACCCACATGGTGCAGCAGACCTTTCCTGTCTCATCCACTGCTCCCTTCAGCAGTGTATTTCAGTCAGTCTTCCTCTTCTGTTCCCTACTCTGTCTCTGATGAATCCTCTCACCACCACCCCCACCTCTGGCCTGTACCCCAGTTATTGGCATGCATAAATAAATAAATCTTTAAAAAAAAAAAAAGAAATAGCTATGTTAGAGAAAGGGAGATATGTACCAGTAAGGAAAGTTCTCTGCTTAGTGGTTGCCTCTGGGATGTAAGGCAGGGCAAGAAAATGATCTTTGTTTTCCATTCTGTATATTTAGACTTCTCAACTAGGTACAAAATACCTAAAGGTATTTTTTTAAAAGCCACCAAAATATGATAGCACTGAAATGATATCTGGTTATCAAAAGCTTAAAACTAGACAATGGAATGTGTGTTGAGTTAAGCTAGGTTTTTTAAGGAAACAAACTTCCCCCAAATCATAGCAGCTAAAGAGAATCAAGGTTTATTCATTCAGAGTAAATATGAGCCCAGGGAACTCAGCAGAGCATTGCCTCCAGGTGGTAATGCAACAACTCATGCTGCTGCTTTCTGAGAATATCAAAGCCTCCTTGGCTGCCATGACAGTGAAAAACTCCACTGAAGGGTCTCCTCACATTTGATTGGCAATTCTATACTTTGACAGTTAATAAATTTGCTCACAGTCCATTGGCAAGAACTAGTCACATGTCCATCTAGCTGAAAAGGGGCATGTGGATTATTTAGCAAGCACAATTGTCACAATCACACAATTGTCACAATCATTGACTTCCTGGGTTACTTATTCCCTGGTTTCTGGTTGTGTTTCTTTACTTGTTTTGTCATGGCAATTCTGAAAATCTGGGTGTTTGAGAAAAAGCTTCATTAAATTTATTTTTATAAAATTTAAGTTGTATTCCCACTGCAGGGAGTAAGAAAGGCAAATAGATTTATTTATAAAGTGAAGATGAAGAACAAAATGGTTCTCTGTCCTGGTCAAAGTGGAAAATTTGCTTTCCTCTAGCAATAATTTCTGGATTTCCCAGATTTGTGTTTTTCTAACTCTGTCTTCTGAACCCCAGAAATAGTTGCTATTTCTAAAGATCTTTCAACTCGCTCTTACATTTATGGTTCTTTAACGTTAACTTTTTGTATCTAATTGAACTGTTTATGTCACACACAGTTGGTAGGTTCATCTTTCTTCACTTAGGAGAGTATATACCTTTAGGGCTTTGCACAGTGAAGGTACTCAGTAATGTATAGAAATTTTACTATGTATAGTGCATGTATATTAAGGATAAGAAAAATTTAGACAGGAAAACAATTGAGTGTGATATAATAGAGTAGAACAAAGTAGAGAGTGAAATTAAAGTAAGGAAAAAGGGATACAGATAATCTGTGTCACCGGCTTAGAGATAGAAGGTGTCTTCGGCCTCCTTAGGAAATAACAGGGGTGGGCCTCCCTGGTGGCACAAGGGGTTAAGATTCAACCTGTGAAGCTATCCACAGCCTCTGCAGTATGAGTTCAATCCCTGGCCAGGGAGCAAACCACATGGTATAGCAGACCTCTCCTGACTCGCCCGCTGCTCCCCTCAGCAGTGTGTTTAGGTCGGTCTGCCTGTTCTGTTCCCCACTCTGTTTCTGGTGAATCCTCTCACTGCCCCCGCACCTCTGGCCTGTACCCCAGTTCTTGTTTGCATAAATAAATCTTAAAAAAAAAGAAGGTGGGGCCTCCCTGGTGGCGCAGTGGGTTGAGCACAGTGCTATGAAGCTGTCCGCAACCTCTACAGCTGGTTCGAATCTCAGCTGGCCAGGGAGCAACCCACATGGCACAGCAGACCCCTCCTGTCGCACCCGCTGTTCCCCTCAGCAGTGTATTTCAGCCCGTCTGCCTGTTCTGCTCCCCGCTCTGTCTCTGGTAAATCCTCTCACCCTCCCGTGCCTCTGGCCGTGCCCCAGCTCTTGTATAAAAATAAATAAATCTCTTTAAAAAAAAATAAAAAGTAGAGCCTCCCCTGGTGGCGCAGGCGGTTGAGCGCAGCGCTGTGAAGCTGTCCGCAGCCTCTGCAGCTTAGGTTTGATCCCCGCTGGCCGGCAAGAGTCCCAAATTGTATGGGAGACCTCTCCTGTCTCGCCCACTGCTCTCCTCAGCAGTGTATTTTGGCCCGTCTGCTGTTCTGCTCCCTGCTCTGTCTCTGGTGAATCCTCTCACCCTCCCGCGCATCTGGCCTGTACCCCGGTTCTTGTATGCATGAATAAATAAATCTTTTTAATTAATTAATTAATTAAAAGGAAATAACAGGGGAAATGATCTCCCTCTTGAAGGAGAGTAGGACTTTATTATCCCAGGTGGGAGTTGAGCTGTCAAAGAGATCCAACTGAGAGACTACAGGGAACATAATCTACTCAAAGTATACTTTTGGACACCCATGGTCCAAAGCTAACATACTTATTATTTGATTTTATCCATTTTTAGGTCTTACTGTGTTGCTATTTTAAGAATATAGTAAATTACTTACTTCTATGTAGCCAATATAACTAATTTCTAGTTATTATCAAAAACACTGATAGTCGTAACTTCAAAGTTCAAAAAACTTTCTCTAGTGTACATTAATTGAAGAAAGGCATCATAGGACCTTTGTTGGTAGAGAAGTATTTTAATGCTAAAGATGATTTTCAAAAGTATTCCCTTCTGACAGATTTTCATTCTGATATTTTGTGCATATCTCTACTTAATGTCATGATAAGTAATGGGTTTGATCTTGAAGAATTATTTTGAATATTTAACCATGAATTACTCTAATTGGTGGAAAATAATATAGGTGGGACATAAACTTTTTCAAATGTGAAGGGCAGAGTAAAAGACTGGAAAAATAATGCCACCTGATAAATATTGAGATGAATCCAAAGGAGGACTTTTCTTTGAATCAATTTTCAACTAAGGCATTTTAAATGCCTCCCATTAGAAAACATTCATATTTCTCCAAGACAAAAATTATTAGCCAGCATATGTTGTTAGAGAATCTTTAGTGTAATAATTAAAGAAAACATCTTTAGTGCTTCCTAGAAAAGAAAATATAGTTTCACTTGTTTCTTTTATAGCACTTTCCAGATCAAAAGAACAACCCTAGACTGAGCATGTTTATACATTGCAGAAATGCTTATAAAGCTGTGTGGCATCTTAAATTGGTTCAGCACATTCAGAAAATGTATAAAAGAAGCAGATCAAATTATCACAAATTACTAATTAATGGAATCTGAATCAAGAGACACAGGTTTTAATTAGTTGTCTCCTCTTATATAAGTTTATTATACTTAAATACTGTGCATATGGTAATCTGTAATCTGTTCATACAGCTCATGATTTTTTAAAACATTTTTTCTTTGAATTGATCTGAGCAATGTGGTCCTTATAATCTATTTCACATATAACATTACTAAAATTTGTTTTTGCCTGAAGTTAATTGCATTTAATTAAAGTACTGTGTTAGCATATTTAATGTTTATAAACTTAGTGATGGCCAGTGCAAAAGCACAAAGATGAGAACCCAAATATGAATAAAGTAAATATCATAAGAAAAAAAAACTATGTGTTGAGGACAGAGACATAATATCCATTTAGAAAATAAGAAACAAGTTCTTTTAAAACAAGTTATTTGAATGAGACCTTGAAGCATGTATGGGATTTTAGCAGGTGACATTGGGGAGATGTATACAATGGGAAGGAAGCAGCATCAATTAGAATTTAGATGCAAGATACAGGGGTAAATTCTTGAACAAAGCACTCCAGTTTAATCATAACCCTGGATCAACTCTATGATATGTTGGCAATCTTCTGTTTCTTCAAAACTCTTCTGGAATGTTTGATTCTGCAGTTTGGTTTAGTTCAACAGAAATTTTTTGAATGCCCACTAAGTGACAAGCACTGTGCCAAAGCAGAGGAATTTGCCCTCAGATCACTTACATTAGGGCCAGTCTTTCCAAGCCCTAGAGTTACTAGAGGTATGCTTGGTATGTTGTTAGATGAAGTGGAGCCCCTACTCGAGCCTGTAGAGTCAAATAAAGATTTCCAAAAACAAGATAGTTGGAACTGTATAGGTGGAAAAGTCAGAGTTGTGTGAAAAAATAGAAAAGATGTTTAAGACACGAGAAATATATGAACACAAGCAAAGGTGTGAAGCAATATTTGAGTTTGAGGGACTATAGATAGTTCATGATTCCAGAAGCATTCATTTGAATAGCTTTAAGGAGTGTCATTATTGCTACAATCGTGTGTGTGTGTGTGTGTGTGTGTGTGTTTTAGTTTTTGATGTGATACTGAGATGGGAATATAGTTATATGGTCTTCCACATTGTAGCCCACTTCTTATACCTAAAGACTTTACCCTTACTAATGGTGTTTCATTCCCCAAGTGCCTACATATCTATGTTGTATTATATTGTTATCATGCTATGTGATTTTTGTGATCAAACATTGCATAAATGCAGTGTTCTCTGAATTTGATCACCTCTACACAATGAGCTCCATGATTATATGTGAATGGGCAATACATGCAAGAGTTATAAGAGTCCTACAGTGATATGATGGTGGCATGCTTATCATTTTATTTTGATAAGAAAACCTATTGTTGTACATGTGATCCTGATTACAATTCACATAGCCTATCCTTAGCATCATGTGCTTCCATACAATTATATGATCATAAGATCTTATGATCATGTAATTGTCTACAATTACATGTATTGTCATACAATTACATGTATGATCATGTATTGTCTACACCAATACCTTAAATCTCCATAATAAATTTGTTCCTCCCTTTTTTTTAAAAAAAACAAAGCACAGATCTCTAAATATATGATGAACAAAAGGGACACTTTGTAGACTTTATCTGTCTTCTCTATCTTGGTCTAGCAACTCTGTATCTTGGAAATACATTTTAAGAAAGTATAATTATCCCTTGAACAATGTGAGGCTTTAGGGGTTCCAAACCTAGCCCTTGCACAAAAATTTTAAATATAATCTTTGATTCACCAAAAACTTAACTATTAATAGCCTGCTAATAACCAAAAGCCTTACTTACAACATAGTCAATTAATACATATTATGTGTATTGCTTACATTTAGACACTGTATTCGTATAACAAAGCAAGCTAGGGAAAAGAAAATGTTAAGAAAATCATAATGAAAATACATTTACAGTACTGTACTGTAGTTATTGATGCTGTAAGTTTACGCTGTCTCTTTACAAGAAATTTCACATATGAGGAAATCTGCACTGTTCAGGGTAAACTGTAGACTTAAATCTAGACTGTCATTAAAAAAAAATACTTATGGGTATGAATAAGTAAATATGCTGTTCAATGGGCTACTAGGTCAGCCAATAATGATCCTGAGTATATAGTAAGCATCTGTGACATCAGGGTTTCCTTCATTGTCAGGTTTTGTGGCCACTGTGGATCACTGTGAAGGCTAGTCTTTATGACTCCTTATTTTTGAAGCTTGCTGAATTATAATAAAAGATACTGCTTATGTACAATAAATGTGATATCACCCAGAATGTACACTTGTAAGACTGAAGCCTTTTATTCTCTTGCTAACTTATTTGATTTTCTAATTTATTTTAATTTTTAGACAACAAAAATTATATATAAATTATTTGAAACTGTGTCCATAGTCATCTAACTAAATAAAAAAAATGTGAGTAATTTAAGTTCAATAGATTTCCTTCAGTTACCTACATATTTGTTCTCAGAAATGTTTGAATAATTACCTCATATTCAACTACTTCAAGTACATACAGTAAAAGAACAAAAAAATCCTTTGAAATGTTCATATTTTCCTCTTATGTCAACATTAGTATGTCATAATATTTTTTGTTTTATGGGACTCATTTATAGTTGATGCAGAATTTTGAAGTGAAGATAATCACAATAATTAATGAGTAAATGTGTAAATGAGGGCCTGATTTGAGTTATTTAATTAACATAGATTTATGGAAATTTGGCAACTGGAGGATTAAAATATGAATTTTAACCTAATCTGTTTCTGTACTATTCAGTCTCCTAAACTATCACCAAAGAAAGGGCAATATTAGAATTAGAGAATTAGAAATGTGTGGATAAAATCAAGGTATTTCATATTCCTTTGGGTTGTCTAGTCTGACACTCCTACACTGGAAACTTCTTAGAAAAAAATCCTGTGAATCTTTTCTATGAAGGGAAAGTGAAGAGATGGGGAAAAAAGGACCCACCTCTTCAAATAAAGCTCCAATGGTGTTCACACTAATCTGCTCAGACGAAAGAACTCTGTTGTTAGAATTTGAGTGAGGGCCCTCCAGAACCAGGAGGTCACTGCTTTATCTCCCGTTACAACAAACAAATCACTTTAGTCCTTCTGACTAGTATTAAAGGCCAAGTAATAGAGCCTAAATTGTTCCAGCTGACTGGAACCTGCTCCTACCACCATTTTTCTCAACAATTTTCCCATAGATGTTCCCTTCTCTATTCTCACGGCTCCTACTACCCCTTTCTCTTGTTTTCTTCCTACTACACTTTTCATCCCCAAAGTCTCAAATTCAATTTCCCACTTCAAGCCTAAATCCCTTAAATTTGCTTCTAGTAATCTTCCTTAAGCATGACTTTATGACTTTAACTATTTTCTTAAATTTGTCCCTGTTCCATGCAGTTAAAGATAATCAGTACCTATTTTGAGTCAAAGGAACCAGCTGATCAGTAATTTCAAATGGATATAATAATGTTAAGGTCATGCATTAGGGGTATTGGAGCAGCCTAAACAAAGCAGGGTGGGAGAGGCTTTTTCCTATGAGATGAACTTATCTTCCTGTAATATACCAAAATCACAATAGAGGGTCCCTGCCTGGAGTTGGGAGAAGGTGGTGAGATCATAAATGCTAGCCTGGACCCCAAAAATGAGCATCAGGAGTTCATTTGGTTGACGAATCTGGAGTTGGAGATATGGACTTGGAACTTATCCGATAGGTCTGAGTTGTGAGAATCTTTGAGATGCCTGGGATTTACTTGACAACAGGTCATGAAATGGCCAAGAATATATTTGCGGAATTAAGAGAAAGAACTAAGGATTGGTAAAAATGGAGTTAATGGTCAGACAAGAAGAAAGACCACCTGGAGAGAAAAGTACAAGGAAGCAAGGAGGCAAGTTTCTTGAAAGAATGAATATTCATCATTTTGGTGCTTGGAAAACTGGACCACCACATGCAGAAAAATGAAAGTAGACCATTATCTCTCACCATGCACAAAGATCAACTCAAAATGAATAGAAGAACTGGACATAAGACCTTAAATCAGAAAATATATAGAATAAAATATAGGTAAAACACTACAAGACATACATCGCACAACATCTTTAAAGACTTATCAACCAAAGCAAAGAAAATCAAAGAAAAGATAAACACCTGGGATTACATCAAACTGAAAAGCTTCTGTACAGCAAAAGAGACATTAACCAAAACAGAGAGACACCTCACTGATCGGGGAAAAATCTTTGCACCCCAGTCAACTGATAAGGGTCTGATCACTAAGATATACAAAGAATTCACACAACTCAATAAAAACAAAATAAACAATCCAATCAAGAAATGGGCAGAAGAGGGCCTCCCTAGTGGCGCAGCAGTTGAGCTCTGGGTCGAGAAGCTGCCTGCAGCCTCTGCAGCGCTGGTTCGATCCTGCTCCCCAGCCATGGGAGGAGGGTCCCACATGGCCCACAGACCTTTCCTGCCACCTGCTGCTCCCCTCAGCAGTGTACTTCGGTCCTTCTGCCTGCTCTGCTCCCTGCTTTGACTCTGGTGAATTCTTTCACCCTCCGGTGCTTCTGACTGTACCCAGTGCTTGTATAAACAAACAAATAAACAAACAAACAAACAAATAAATAATTGTATAAATAAATAAATAAGAAATGAGCAGAAGAACTTAATAGACATTTCTCCAAACAGGAAATGCAAATGGCCAACAGGCATATGAAAAAATGTTCAACATCCCTTATCATTAGGGAAAAGCAAATCAAAGGACCTGGTGAAAAAGGAACTCTCCTACATTGCTGGTGGGAGTGCAAACTGGTCTAACTACTATGGAAAGCTGTCTGGAGGTTCCTCAGTCTACTGAAAATGGAGCTACCATACAACCTGGCAATTCCATTCCTAGGGGTCTAACCAAAGGACACAAAACATTGATTCAAAAGAACACCTGTACCATTATGTTTACTGCAGCACTATTCACAATAGGTGAAACCTGGAAACAATCCAAATGTCCAAAAATAGATGACTGGATCAAGAAGATGTGGTACATATACACAATGGAATATTCGCAGCAATGTGGATGGAGCTAGAAGGAATTATGCTCAGCAAAATAAGCCAGAAGGAAAAAGAAAAATATCGGATGGTTTCACTTATAGCAGGAATATAGGGAAACCGATAAGACATCAGTGTAAAAAAAATAACAACAGTACAAAACACAACAAAGTAAAAACAGACAATTATAATCCAAGACATACTGCAGGGGAGGAGGCAGAAGAGGGATCAGGAGGGAGGGAGGAGCACAGGGGACTGAGGTGATGGTGCACGGGTGCCTTGGGGAAGGAAACTCTGTGCGACTACACCTGGGGGTGTGGGGGGAAGCAAATATTTTTTTAAAATGAACAATGATGTAAAAAAAAAATTAAAAAAAAGAATGAATATTCATCATTTCAATGCCAGAAAGCAAGTTCATTTATAACTAAAATATTTTCATTAAATTGGGCCAGGGAGGTTATTGCCGCTGACAAGAAAGTGCGTTCATCAATGAGGTTCAACGTTTTTAAGAAGCTTGTGGAGAAGGACAGGAATGAAGGTAGTAGGTAATGAGAGATAAGTCAGAGACCCATAAAAGATACAGCAATAGCTACAATGACACAAACAAAGGGCATTTAGGAAGATTAATCAGGAAAATAGAAAAAATACAGAAAGCAAGTAGACTACTTAGGCAAATGAGATTAACAATAATAAACATAGAAGGAGCTTTAATTCTTAAATCTTTTCTTTCCACCTTCCTCTCATATTAAGCACCAAACAAAAACAGATCTCTCCCTTCTTAATCAGTATTTCAGCTGATTAATTTTTAAAAATATTTGACCCTTCACAACCCCACAGTAAGTCTAAGGTCAAATCTTCTCTGTGCTGTACTGCCTTTGGAACTCCTTTCTCCATTCCCAACCTGTGCAAGTTCTTCAGTCTTGGGTACAACTTGCACCATTCCTCTGTGGCCTGTGAATACGTCCCTGCTCGCCTTCAGTATACATTTCAATTTCTACTCTGTCCTTATCTCCTCTTGATTGCTATTTTTGATCTTTTCTATCTCCTTCACTTTCATCTCTCTTGGTTTTTGATTTCCTGAGTATTTGTTGCCTGATACTTTCTGCAACTTGAAAAATGTCCTTTCTAAAGCCCTCATGTCTGTTTTGTTTTATGAACCTGCTCAGCTATTGTATTTTACTAATGAATTTCCCAATAGAAAAAGAGCAGTGAGTTAATGTCACTTGAACATTTTGATTTAGGTTACCCGCCTCGACCAAATATTTTATTTCATGCATGTAATTCAAATTGTTCCAATGAGATTCCTTTGTCAAAACTCAGGCTCACATAAACATAGGGAAAAGAGTTTCCTAGAGAATATTATTTGAAGGGTATCTTAAAGTTCAGTAGTTTGTTACAGTTGCTTAAGTACTTACTGTTACCTTTCAATTGAATTGAGACATATAAAATCCTAGAGAGCTAAAATAATTCCTTTAGCCAGAAGGAGCCATTAGGAACATCAACCAGTATTGTGTTTGCAAAGGAGAATAGGAAGAAATAAAGTTTGAGTCAGGCAAGAGTAAAGATAGACCAGGAGCAAGGGAATTTCTGAGTGTAAGCCCTGGGGCCACTAGAGTGGAGGGCTCTGGGCACTAAGCTCAGCAGGAACATTCTGGCATCTAATTAGGAGAACAATGTGGCAGGGAGGGAGAGCAGTGTTAATCAGGAAGGGATGTTGAAGTGAGACAAGGTCAAAATGAAAATGAACTTCTCTTATATCATGTTTGTCATGGTGAATAGCAGCCTATTTTGAAGGGATTCACTTTTTTTTTGAAAGTTTAATTTTCATTTCTTTTCAACTGCTTCCCTATACTAGGAAAGGGAAGGGCCTAGCCTTTATAAAGTCCCTCTTTTCTGTGTATCAGACTAGTTGCAGGGAAGGCTATAAGAGACCTGGTTTGTTTACTCATTCACTCATTTATGCATATACTCATTCATTTATTAAAAATCATTCCTGGGCTTCCGTGGTAGGGCAGGCGGTTGAGCACAGTACTGTGAAGCTGTCCGCAGCCTCTTCAGTGCCGGTTCGATCCCCGCTGGCCTCGGATCAACCCACATGAGAGCAGACCTCTCCTGTGTTGCCCGCTGCTCCCCTCAGCAATGTATTTCGTCAGTCTGCCTGTTCTGTTCCTCTGTCTCTGGTGAATCCCCTCACCCTCCCGTGCATCTGGACTGTACCCAGGTTCTTGTATAAATAAAATAAAAATCATTCCTTATTAAAAATCATATTGCAAGGTACTTTGGCACTTTGTATAGGAAATTAGTTTATTACAGTTGTATGGAAAATAAGATAGACATAGTTCTCATTCTTTCTGGATTTCAAAGTAATGTATGCAGATAAGCAGAAAGGCAGTTAAAGTCCAGCATGGTAAATGCCATGATCCAAGAAGCAGAAGTGCTTCCTGACACACAAAGGAAGGTCACTCAATCCATGTTAAAAGCAACAGCAAAAATTTTGTAGCGCGAATACATTTTTGAATTAAAGAATAGGAGTTGGCCAGGAAAAGCTGGAGGGAGGGGCAGGCAAGTACACTGAAGGCAAAGAACATTCCAAACTAGAAAACAGCACCAGTATCACTTGAGATAAGAAAGAACATTGTATTTAAACAGATGTGAAAGATGTTAATGGCTAGAGAGTAGGGCTGAAGGGTTTACATGGTAAAAGATGAGTATAGGTGCCCATCACAAAGGTTTTTCTCCATCAGAAAGTGCAAGGAATTTATATTTATCCTGAGGCACATGCAGGAATCATTGAAAGGTTTTATACAGGAAGATGACTTAACTAGATTTGCTGAGCACAACGTTGGTTCTAACTGAAAAGTGTTGATGGGCAAGATAGAAGATTAAAATACTACTTTGTAAATCGTTATTGTAGCCACAGATAATAGTGAACTAAGTTAACAGAGGGATGAAACTGAAAAAAAAAATAGTAGATAAACAAGACTTGCTGGTTTATTGGACAAAGGAGGAAAAAATCATGATGCCCAATATCTAATTTGATACAAGTTAAATGGTACTGTCATACACTGAGCTAGAAAGCTCCAGAGAAAAAGCCTTTTTTTGGGAAGAATACCTGTGAAGCATGATGCCTAATAAAACTTCAGATTAAAAAAAAGGAATGAAGTCCACATCCAGGTAGAAGCCAGAGTGATCATATGGGGGCCATCAGCATATATGACAGCTGAACCTGGGGACATGAATGAGCTCACCAAGGCCAATAATGAACAACTGTAATTGACAACTACTTTTGTATTATTTTAATATATCTCAATGACTAGAATTTAAATTCAGTGAGGATAGTACCATTTCTTTTACCACTAGAACCAAGCATAGTATGTTGTTCATAGTGGACAATCAATCAGTAATTTTTGAATGCATGAAATATAATACCTGGTAAATCCCATGGTCAATTACAAAGGAATGTACAAATATATGGGGTTAATATTGGTTATAGCTAGTAAAGTCTGAACTGTTCCAATAACCTATCAGAAGCTGAATTTTATGTCTTCTCTCTAAAATGTATGTATCAAAATTTGGTATTGACTTATTTTTATGGGAAATAGTAATACCATCAATACAGCTTACTGAACAGTAGGCACTAGAGTCAAATGTAATCCTCTGTGGTCAGGTTACTTTATCTTAGATGATAGTACCTAATTTATAGAGCTATTAATAGAACTAAATGACACATATAATGTACTTTATACAGCAACCTGGACCATCAAAGTATTCAAAATCATTAATATTTATTATTATTGAAAATGTTGAGGTAGCAATTCTCCATGTTGTTTTCCACCTGTCCTATGACAGCTTTTGTCCAGACTAGATTTTCAAGACTATTAGCATAATAAACAACCTTATGTGAATAGAGCTAGTGACTCCCTGTGAGCAAAGAACAAATTTGTTTCTTTACCAGGATATAAAAGGTAATATTCAATATCACACAACAAAGATTGGACAGGTTTGCTAGCAGATCTCTTATAAGATTAGATTTCCTAGATTTAAACTTTCTCATCCCTCTTTGTGTACAGCCCCTGCCTGGATGACTGTTGTGCTCCTTGAGACAAGAGGGTGGAAAGTGACTAATACATATATAAAACTGGGGTGATCTCTGGTGTCTCGAATAATTTAGGTCCTCACTTCTTTTGCTAGCATTTATGAAACTGTGGCTGTGGCAGGCTGTCTTGTTAGCTTGAACGCCAAGAAAATTCTCACCCCTTTACTTTTCATACAAAATTGTCTCTTCAATGTAATCTGTATATTGTAAAGTCGTGATACAGATATTTTGTAAACAAGTACAGAGTTGACATTGGATTAGTTTCATAATCTTAATTATGAACAATATAAAAGCAGGACCCATGACACAGGAAAGTTCATTTTCACCTTGGAAAATGCAGTTTTTGTTTATTTGATTGAGAAATTTTGAGAATGTAAGGCTGTTTAAAATACTTTTCTCTGTCACAAATCCATGAAAGACAAATGTTTATAATACAAATCTTTACTATCTAATAACTATTATACCCACGAGTATAAATAGAAATCAAATGAGAATAGTTTTAGTATTGATGACAATCTTTGAAAAGATAGCATAGATCAAAGCAGTCATTGGATTGCAAATTTCACTTACATATAATGCAGAGTAACAATTGTTTATTTATATATTATTAGATCATCTCTCATCTAACTCCCCAGTGTTTATTCATATATGAGCATGTAGTTTCTAAAGAGACAACAATGTGTGTGTGTGTGTGTGTGCATGCAGGTGCCTGTGTATGTATAAATCACTTTGTTCACCTCAAAATATATTAGGGATATGCTTTGTAAGGAAATATGGTGATTCAGGGGGTAAAGAAGAAGAAGGTACATGAGGATCAAATGTGAACAGATGAAATCCAGAAGGGAGCAGTGCCTGTCAACTGAAAAATAAAATAAAGAAAATAAAAATGAGAAAAATACAAAAATAATAAGGGAGAAATGAATTATAAGTAGAACTCAAGATAGGAGACAAATTGTATCAGAGCTACTTCTTACTTGGATTGCCCAAGACAAGAATGAGCTATAAGGAGAAGTATAAGATCCAGTGTGCTTCAATAGAAGCAGCTAGAAACACAGCACAGGATGGAGAGAAATAAGACTTTGAGCAAGGAAGACTTCTTAAGGACCAGAATGATTCACCATGTGAAATGAAGTTCTTAGTGATATAAGTGAACTTATTCCAAGAGACAAAGAGCTAACTTCTTAGTTCAGGAACCCTATGTCTGCAAACACCACCAGAAAGCAACTCATGCTACTGAAAAGGACAAAAAAAAAAAAAAAAAAGGAAGAAAGAAGAGTACCAAGAGTTTGGTAAACCAAAATAACTATGTTAGGGAGAGAAAGTACCATGCATTTTAATCACTGATACCAAACAGAAGTGTTCTTAAGCCACTGGCATCACTTTCTAAGGTAGAGTTTTTAAAACATTAGCTAAATTAAATTAACAAAAAAACTATGCAATAGTTTTTCTAAACTGACCATCATTTGAAGATTTAATTGTGATCTTGGAATCCTCATCTTTTGTAGGAAAAACAATCCACCAAGTATATAGAAAGAATAGAAGATAGAAAATAATATTTTGATCTTTACTGACAGTACTTTATCCTTTCTTACCACTGGGCAGTGGTAGATAAGATGGGGAAGTGATAAAAATTGATTATTTTTGAAGACATGGCCAAAATCTAAAACATTATCATATTTAAAATAATTAAAATGCCAAGTATTCTTTTACTTGTAGAATACAACTTTGTTACTCTATTAGATGAAGCCTTTTGCCATTATACTCCAGAGAAACTGTTAACAGGAAGATTCGAATTCACATCCTAGACCTAATTTCTTAATACAGTTTATTCTTTCATCTACTGCACCTCTAAATTTAATCATGAGGTCTGACTTGATGTTCTAACACTGTCTTTTGCTCTTGTTTTTTTCTGTAAGTTTGTAAAAAAGAAGAGTTTTCTGTTTCTTTAAAAGCAAGCTAGTTTTTAGTTACTTAATTGAATGATGTCACCTCCTACTTCATGTTGCTCCTTGGGTCCATTTATTCTTTGTCTCCTGAACTGACACAATTACCATCTCTACATCCTGCAAATATAGCTCGCAGATTGGGTTTCCTAGGAATATAATTTTCAAAAGTGCCAGACATCAGATGACTCTAAAGTCATTTGATGAGTTCTCTGTTACATCTCCTCATTTGCTTCCTTCCCAAAGAGATTTTTGATTTCTGCCTGGAACATGCTTATCAGCTTGAAGGTATACAGCATCATTATGTGATGAAGATTTTCTTCTGCAGCAGCAAGTGCACTAACCTTGAATGAAACAGTTGCTAATCATGTTGCACTAAGCAAATAAAAGTCAGAATAGACCTAATCTTGCTTGCCTAATATCGGTTTCTGCAGACTTCAAATGTAATGTTCTAATCACTGGCGCAAAACTGCCAATTAATTTGCTTTCCCTACATGTTTTTACTGGCCAAGATGCATAGGGGAGTCATGCATTCGGTCATAATCATGCTCCACAAAGATGGGAAATGTTCCCTTTGAGCTTCCAATCATTAGGCCAGCTGAAGTGAAGACAAGCCCATTGACAAGTGAGAATGGCAATAATTTATTTCTATTGATGGGTTGTGACAAATCATGTCGAAGCAGTGGCTGCATACTGTGGAGCTCCGTGAAGGAAGACTGTGATGGGCAAAGATGAAACCCTTCACAGCTCATTTAGTCCAAATGTAGCCACCTGGGTGGTGAATCGGTTCAACATACCAGCCCAGGCATTCCAGCACAAAATTAGATCGCTAACAGGCAGGCCATATAGGGGTTCCTACAAGGCATTAATCAACAGGGTTGAGCTGTCAAAATGCAGAGTCTGAAATTAAGAAACACCAAAAGGATGAAAATGTGGCAATGCTGTCAAAAAAATCAAGAATGTGATTCCTACTGCAGGGTCCTAGCCACCATTAAAAATGCTTGAAAGAAAAATGAATCATAAAGGGGTAAAGAGAGGCATTGTCCCTGGGGAAAATTTTCCTAAGATTTTACACATGTTAATTAGTGAAAACAGCATGAAGATTTATGTGAGCATAAGCACACCCCTTTTCAGCTTAACACTGATAGGTCAGATTACATATAAGTTTTCCTTACCACCCCACAGCATAGTTCATCTCTTCTTTAAATTTCTTTTCTGCCCAAGCTTATGGATGTGCAGAGCATTTGATGTCTCTTGGCACTTCTGAATACAGACACTTCAAACTGCAGAATTCTTGGGCTTGCACAGCTTATTTTCTGAACAATATTGTGTGGGAAGAAAGATTTCTTGCATTTGGAGGTGTTAGCTGTTCACACATGTGTGTTTGTGATTAAATTTTATCAATATCCTTTCAGAAGCTCATTTCCTGTTTTCATATCAGAAGTATTGAATGCCATAAACAAAACCAAACAATCAGAGTTCTTGAAACTAATCAAATTATCACTGCTTATGCAAAAGTTCTATTACCTAAAAATATTGAGTCCAATTCCTGAAGAATTGCTTGCCAAGCCCTAAATGCATGTTTCTCTAAGTGTGGTCTATGGAGCACACATATCAAGATGATCTAGAGTATTCACTGAAAAAAATGTATATGCAGAGACACACCTCCTATCTACTGCAGACAAATCTCTGGGATGGGTCTGGGAACAGGAATTTTCTTAGGCTCCCCAGAGGAACTCTAAATGTGCAGTGAAATTGGAAAAACACTTTTTCTGTTATGAATAAGTCCCAGCCTATTTTCAAGTACAAACAAATGCTTCTTTCCACCACTAATACCGCTCCCCCTTGGTTAAGTTGTGCTCCCTTTGTTTATAAACACTATTACTTTCATATTTCCATCCCTTTAATCATGTTATGTCCTTTATATGCCCTTTATAGGCCCATCATCTGAGATTCAATGTAAATGTTCCCTCCTACACAAATCCTCCTCCTCATTCCCACCTAGATGTGAATACTGTGGCCTTTCTGCTATCTAAACCTTTGTTTTTCCATTCCACAGCATTTCCAGCTTCTGCTTTCTATGCCAGTTACTTGCATGCATGCTTTATCACCCAGGTACTAGCTTCTTCACTCCTTGAGGTCATGTCTTATATGTCTGTTTATACCTTGCGCCACCCCACTCATTGTCTTGTGCTGTATGGACAGGCTGTAGAATTGAACTGTTGAATAATAGATGTTAGTACATTCAAATCCAAACTTTATATTTTAAGTCATTCGCAAGATAAGTATTCTCTGTTACTACGTGCACGGAATTTTCATCAGTGTCTCAGAGTAGGACTCCTTTTAAGCAGTAATACACAAGGTCTGTTATTTTATTTGTTTTACTTAACTGCAGTTTGTCTGTAAAGTTATTCTACTTTAAATTTTCTAAATTAATTTTAATGATGCTTCCCTGAAAGAATATTTGTTAATATTTTAAGTCCTCATTTGAAACAAATATATAAATTATATTAATTATGCTGCAAAAATAAATTGCATTACAGTATACTACTAAAAACCATTTGCTTGTTAAACATTTCAAATATTTGTGTTTTTATAAACTGGAAACTATATGGCATTAAATATTTGATAATTTTGTATATGATTAACTAGTAGTCAGTGGCTGTTTCAGTTAAGACTAATATATACTGTAACATAGTGTACAAGATGGGAGCCATGGTTTGGATTTTCATAACCTAAGGACTGACTCCTCCTAAGGAATAAGTTCAGCCTAATTGTAAGCAGAGAAGCATTTTGCTTTCAGCTTCCTTGTATTCTGGAAAATAGAAAGAAAAATGGACCAATGCTATCAGTTTTATCATTCTTAAAAATAGTATGTCTCCTCAATCCATGTTACAATTGTTTCTTAAACCCACTTTTACTTATGATATTGTTGTGTGCTTAGGCACCACAGAAACACAGGGAAAGAATGTTTGCAGGATACTCGAGAATATTATTCTTGAAAAAATAAAATAATTCAAGGCAATTCAATCCAAGCCTGTTCTAGTCAGAACAGTCCTTTATCTGCCTCAGTTTTCAGTTACAAACACTGTAGATGAAGAGCAGTTGCTGAGGAGATGCCTTTCACTTTCCTTCAGTGCCAAAGCTAATTAGGGCAGACTAGAATCAGGGCAGAGCTGCTTGGAAAAATTCAGAAGGTCTGGGAAAGTAAGCTCTTAAAAAGATGATGTGTAAGCGTACTTCTTTCTGACACCTGGGGTTGTTTTAAGACTGATGTAATAAGTGCTTTCTGGGAGCACACGTTTCACAAAGTTTCTATCACAGTTTAGTAGTCATCTCAGTAGGTTTTGCTTCCACTCAGTTGATAATTATAATAGAACAGAAAATGACATTGCATTTTTATTTATATTAGAGTTCTTGCGCATGGGCACCAAGGGAGCCCCTAGATAGAACTAAAATCTAATTAGGAGAAAGAACATTGCTGACTCAATTTCTGATTTGGTGAGTCAAAAAACACAATAATCCTTGTTATAAAAAAATAAGCCATTTCAAAATAAATAAATACTACTTTTCAAATATGTCCTCTACCTCTCCAAGCAAAAAAGAATAGCAATGGTATTTTCTAAAATACCAATTTGATCCTCTATTAAATCTTCCATTCCAGAGGTATTCTCCTAAAACTGTTTTTATAAACATCTCATATCACTGGACATAGAAGGAACTATATATAGGTTGGTCCACAAATGGTTGAAGAGATTTTTTTGATGAACATAAGAAATGTGGTAGATAAATACTGAGAAAAAGAAATGAGAATCCACAAGCTCATGCTATGAGTTTCAGGAAACTTTTGATATGTGAGAAACATTGGACAAAATGTTCTTAATATTGACTTCATGATATTAATAATACAAGAATTAGAAGAGCTAGTTAAGAAAGATGAGAATAAACATATTTCAGGAATACTCCTTTGAAGAAACCACAGAGCACAAATAAACAAACAAAAATAGACTGTCCTTCAGGAGGTATCCTGCCTGCCCTATCAACAGAAACAAACCAACTATAATCTATGCATAAAGCCTGAAAAAAAGAAAGGGAATACAATCAAAAGAAAGATAAAGCATATATATATGAAGAGAAATGACATGAAGAAACACAAGTATTCAAAAAATTAATTATCCAGTCTCAATAAAATTACACACAAGATGACCCTTTAAAAATAAATAATCAAAAGGGAGTTAAAAAAAGTGATACAATGAAATAATATAACATGAAAATTAAGCTGGAAAATTCAGGGAGGAAATGAAGGAGAAAGTAGAAATCATTACAGACATGAAAACCCCATCAAAATCAATGATAACTGGAATATGTACTCCTGAAAACAAAGTCATGGAGGTCAGAACTCAGAAATAAAAAACATGCAAGGATAAATGTCACAAACCAAATTAGGAAAAAAGAACAATGTAAAAATCATTATAGAGAAGATAATATATATGCCAGCCAGACAAAGGAGATCCAACTGTCACAAAATTATTGTTTCTGAAGAAAATAGTTGAACAAATGGAACAAAAAATGATCTAATATAAAAGATAACCTTCCCGAAGATTTGATCTCTGTATATGGCAAGGAATCTTTATATTTGAGAAAAACTTAATATAAAATAATCAGCACCAAAACACATGCTAATATAATCTGGTCCTCAAGGATATAACTATATGGGCAGCCTGGCTTAGAAAGTCATATAAAAGGAGAAAATCAGGTGTGTCTTAAACTTCTTCAAAGCAACACTTATTGACAGAGTACCTTGGGGCTGTGACTAGAAGGTCACAAGGGCAGGGAAATATGATGGATGGATTTTATTCATAGGGAAGTTTTCTTAAAATATAAAGATAATATCCCCAAGCAAAAAAAATTAAGGGGAAGCACTAATGATAATTACTATTAGCAAGAGATCAATCAAAATAAATATAAATATAATCAAAGTTTTAAAAAATCCTGGAAATCTATTATATGGTTAATTGTTATAAATCTTGATTGTGTAAAATTTATGTATACACACATGGACTGTGGAAGGGTGGAGAAAAAAGGAAAGTGGCAAAAGGAACCATTGATATATTAGCATATCTTTATGATCAGCTGGGTTTTTTTTAATTTATTTTTTTATTTTTATGCATGCAAGAGCGGGGGTACAGGCCAGAGGTGCAGGGGCGGGGGGATGAGAGGATTCACCAGAGACAGAGTGGGGAACAGAACAGGCAGACTGACTGAAATACGCTGCTGAGAGGAGCAGTGGGCAAGTCAGGAGAGGTCTGCTGGGCCATGTGGGTTGCTCCCTGGCTGGGGATGGAGCTCATGCTGTAGTGGCTGTGGTTAACTTCATAGGTTGTGTCTTAACCCCTTGTGCCACCAGGGAGGCCCCCTACGATCAGCTTTTTGAAATAATGACTTCCTTGGTATATTCTTTTATTTTATTATTTTTTTTTTTAAGATTTATTTATTTATTTATTCAAGCACTGAGTACAGTCAGAAGCGTGGGAGGGTGAGAGAATTCACCAGAGCCAGAGCGGGGAGCAGAGCAGGCAGAAGGACCGAAGTACACTGCTGAGGGGAGCAGCGGGCGGCAGGAGAGGTCTGCGCGCCATGTGGGACCCTCCTCCCATGGCTGGGGAGCAGCCGGGAATCGAACCAGCGCTTCAGAGGCTGCGGGCAGCTTTGCAACCCAGCGCTCAACTGCTGCGCCACCAGGGAGGCCCGGTATATTCTTTTTTTTTTTTATATAACTTTTTTTTTTTAATAGAGGCATGTTATTTATTTATTTATTTATTTGTTTGTTTGTTTGTTTGTTTGTTTTGTTTATACATGTACTGGGTACAGTCAGAAGCGCGGGAGGGTGAGAGAATTCACCAGAGCAGGGAGCAGAGCAGGCACTGAAGCACACACTGCTGAGGGGAGCAGCGGGCGGCAGGGGAGGTCTGCACGCCATGTGGGACCCTCCTCAGGTGGCCGGGGAGCAGCCAGGGATCGAACCGGCGCCGCAGAGGTCGCTGGCAGCTTCGCAACCCAGCGCTCAACCGCTGTGCCACCAGGGGGGCCCCCGGTATATTCTTTTAAATGTTCTTTAAATTCATTCTTCCATGGTATATTCTTCTTACAATTTGAAAGAAATATTTAGATATCTTAACAACTCAGTCAAGAAATAGTGTTCTGAAGTCAATTATTTTTCTCTTTGACTTCCTTTTTCCCTCTCATCTGTTACTTGTTATTAAAGCAAGCATTTATAGAATTATCCCATTAAAAAAAATTCCATATGTTTGTTTTTGTATGAACACAGATGCCTGAAAAGACATTCACCAAATATTGAATTTATTTCTGGATGTTAGAAACTTGAGTTATTATTAACTGCTTTTGTACACAAGAACATATAAATAGTTTTATGAATGATTAGTTTTAAATATCCAGAAAAATAGATGATTAAATACTCAGAAAACTGAAATATTTTTCTGACTTTTTTTCCGAATATTTTTCCATATTTATTTCTTTCTGATAAAAATAAAGGAACTATCCACTCAACCAGCTTGTGTAGTATGCTCACTCCTGGTGGCACAATGTTATTCTGTAGGAATTACAAAGGTAACTGAGAAAGTTATTTTTCCACAAAGAACTGAAATTTAACTAGATGATCTTTAGTTTTTTGCATTTGTTTGAATGCAAGTTAGCAAGCAATGCTAACCTGTAACAGAAAAAGAATTTGCAAAGAATCAAACTGTGATATTTTTAGATTGTTCTGTTATTCCCTGTTCACATGTAATCCACTGCTCACTGAACCAAGTAAATTGGTGATTTTTTTATTTGCAATTTATTCCAGATATAAGGAGATATCTTTGGGAGTTCTTTCACATGGACTTGAAAGAGAAAAATGTCAGTCCAAACTCTAATTTATTATACTTTAAGAATATATTTTAGTGTAAGTCTCAAGTCACTGTTTTAGTTTAAAATTGGATACTATCAAAGAAGTTCAAATTTGTCATATGTGCATAACCTACATTGCCCCAATAACAAAAGTGCACGACTGGATTTGTATGCTGTGGCCTAGATTTTGTAAAATAATTTGTTACTGCACTTAAGTGCAGAATCATTTAAGTTGTTCACCGATTTAGTTAGTTTCCAAATTCTTTGTTTATAATCATCCAATTTGATCTTTTTCCTTTTCTGAATAAACTGTCATGTTTGTGGGATTCTGATTGCATAGTTATAATGGGGTTACCTTTACTTTTATTATCGTTTTCATAATAGAAGCTAAAATTTTGAAGATTATTATATCATTTCATGATTGTCAAAGCTCACAACTTGACATACTATTTCTTAACACTTATTTAAAAAGATAAGATGATGAAAAGAATCTGCAGTTACCCAGGTTTATTAGCATAAAATATATGGGGTGGAGATGAACTGTATTGAATATGATGGGTAATTTACAATCATTGTACAAATCAGATACTCAAATATCTGCTAAATGGGCAAGCTTCAATTTGATTACTTGCTTTTTGGTCCAATTTATTTTTTAGAGTAAATTTAAACAGCTGATCATTCTGTAGATGGCTTTATTCAGTATATACCTTCAGTTTAATTTCAGATTTGGAAATGCATTCTTAAAATCATGAATATTTATTTATTAAAATTAATCATGATACAATTACAAAGATAATTCAGTGAGGACTATTAACACTTTTTAAGTGGATAATAACAAATTGCTCACTATGGTTGCTTTCGCAACTTTTAGTTTTGTATATTATTTTGTCCTCCAAGATAAAATGACAAAGTGAGCATATTGCATAAAAACCAAGATCATCATTCTTTCACTGCCTATCATCCTGTTTATGCTTAACCAAGCATTTATTTATTAGTTCTTAATGGTAAGGGCTACAAGGTTACTACACCTGAGAGAAAAATCTGTAAGACAGGCTTTCTAATTAATCACTGGGAGGGTTCAGGAAGGTCTAACCATTTCTGTAAACTGAAGCATTTATGCAGTCTATTGCAAGTGTTGATCATGAAAATGGCAGGTAATGCTTTATTTCTCTAAGTTTTTGTAGTTCCATTAGGAATAATGAACCCTTTACATGTCTCTCTATGTATACACATGAATACCATTATTAAAACTAGGGCCTTTTTTCACCTGAGGCCGATATGGGGACAGTTCTAAGAAAACAGAACTGTAGTACTAGTATCTTTGGAATGATAGTAAAATGCCACTCCTAGTGCTCTGAAGACCATAATCCCAGAGCAGAAGTCTCTAAAACAGAGCAATAAAGAGACTCTGTTGTTCAGGAGTTACCAAATCCAGGGCAATTTGTAGCTAGTCAAATTACCTGGAACATGGTTCCATGTTTGTTAATTTCATTAAGTTTGCAAACAAAAACTGCAATGACTTTGGAAGCAATGTTTCAGGTGAAATTGTAATTTAATTGACAGTGTTGAGTCTCCTTCCCAGATTGACCTGGGTTATTGATTCAATATCCCTTAAAATTAACAGTGGACACAAAAAGTGATTCCAACTCCCACCCTATCTAAAATCTATGTGGGGACCCACACTTTTCTCCTCCAGTCCCTAACATTTGCTTTAGTGTGTTTCCTCTTGTAGAAGCCTCTGCAACCAGAAGCAGAAGGCCCTGCAGATTTAACAGCCTATACCTCTACTCCCGGGTATTGGCAGAGGTCACCATTTAATCCACACTGTAGCATAATTTAGCTCTTAAACATAGTCATGTTCATTTCCAAACCCAACACATGTGAACAAAACACAAGCATGTGTCTTTTCTCTGTGACCATGTCACTCAAAGGTAGCACAGTAAACTAGGAAATCTAATCCCATACACTATCCTGTGATGTTTCTCTTCTTCCTCATCTCCATCTGTCCCCATTCTACATTACTTAGATTCAATTTTAGTTGCAAGAGATGTAATAAGCAGTTGCTACTCAGTGTTAAGCAGCTTCATAGATAACTAGTAGTGCTAAAAGTAAGACTGTGGACTTTGAGGGCTTATTGCATTTTATTGAAGAAAGTTACCTTCCCTGAAAGCTGCTATTTCCTATCCTGTGCTAGTCGTAGATTCTGCGGTTCATTTCAGAAACTCAAGTACCTGCTCTTTCCACTTCAGTCAAAACAGTTCCACCTTTTATGGTTTATATAAGATACTTCCACAAAATATTCTATGCAGATTATCCTTTCATTTAATAATTAAAAAACTATCTCTGAAGATTCAAAGAAATTATTCACTTAAGTTTCAATTTTACCTTTCTGGAGAAATTAGAGCTCTGAGGAGTGACTTAAGTACTTTTTCTAGGTAGGGAATATAGCAGGGGAGAATAAGTCAAGGAGAAAAAGAGTTTCTATAAAAGGGAACAGAAAGACAAAGAATAGGAGTAACAGGTAACAGTTGTACTGGCGTGGGAACTTTTTTTTTTCCAGTGTGTCTGTTAAGTTTGGTAAATGCTTGAAAGAGAAATATAACTTCAGTTTGCAGGTTTCTGGTCATGAGTGGTTTAAGAGATTGTAGGGGCAGGAATGGACATGGAGTAGGTTTTCTATGATCCAGCAGACCGGGTAAAGGAGGAGTCAGAGTCCTCAGTGGCTTTTGCAGGTCTTTTATATAGATTTACCAGGCATATGGCAGGCAGGGGTGCTGGGGGGCCAGGAGACTGGCAATCCTCCCAGCCCCCAGCAAATCCTCATTCTATCTGGGCTCTCCGGTGTTCTCTCTGCTTCTCTTCTTCTTCTCTCAGCTTCCATTCATTCTTGGCTTCTGCTGGCATCCCCGTGATGCCGCCCTTAAAAGCCCAGTCTTAGCCCAGGTGTACCCACTTCAGGTGCCTGCCATCAGGCATGCATTCAGGACCACAGGGTTCCCTCATCTATCCTAATGGTGGGAAGGCAGAAAAGCCTGAGACTTTTTACCTTACCCTACAGAGATAGTTCTTTTTTATTTAAACTATTACTGTCTGAGGGTCTCCCTGGTGGCACAGGCGGTTGAGCACAGCACTATGAAGCTGTCCACAGCCTCCGTAGTGCGGGTTCGATCCCAGCTGGCCGGGGAGCTACCCACATGGTGCAGCAGATCTCTCCTGTCTCACCTGCTGCTCCCCTCAGCAGTGTACCTCAGTAGGTCTGCCTGTTCTGTTCCCTGCTCTGTCTCTGGTGAATCCTCTCACCCTCCCGCACATCTGGCCTGTACCCCGGTTCTTGTATAAATAAATATATCTTTAAACTATTACTGTCTGATAAAGCGATTCATTTGGCCTAAAATCATAGCTGGAGATGCAGTCAGGCTCTCTAAAAGGCTATGGTAGTCATCGGCCTTACGGTGATAATTAAATTAAATCCAATGTGCTCTTCATGAGTGCTTAGAGAGGGAAGCCCGAGGACTGAAATTGTGAAGGCTACTCTCCAGTCATAGAATGGAAGCACAGTCAAAGATTAAGCCTAGGAAGAGTGATCAGAATATTAGGAGACAAGCCAGGACAGTGATACGATATCCAAAAAAAGATTGACCTTTAGTAACAGGGGGTAGCAGGAAGCCTGGGGAGAGCAGTTACAAAAGACAATGTATGAACGTTGCCTCCTCTCTTTGAAACTGAAACCAGGATATCCTGGAAGGAAAACCTTTATCTGGGGAGGAACACTAGCCAGCTGGTCCACCTCTAAGGATGTCGCCTTTCCCTTAGATTCATCACCACTTGTGCAGACAATCACCTTGCTGTTCTTCCCTATCATTTGCTTCCACTTCCTGACCCCTAGACCCACATAACACATTTTTAGTGCTTTGGCCCCCAAAGGGCAAACAATTTCCTCTTTTTCTTCCCCCCCTTAGAATGACTAGGACACACAAAAGTCTTTAAGAAGAGACTTCACAAGCTACTAAGAGACAACAGGAGAAAATTAACAAGAGGCATAACATAGCATGGACTCCAGAACTAGACTACCTTGGTTCAAATTCAACCCCTTCCATCTAGTAGCTTCATGACCCTTTCAAGTTACTCAACCTCATAGCACCTCATTTTTTTTAAAGATTTATTTATACAAGAACTGGGGTACAGGCCAGAGGCACCGGACGGTGAGAGGATTCACCAGAGACGGAGCTGGGGACAGAACAGGCAGACTGACTGAAAACAGGCAGACTGAGGGGAGTAGCGGGTGAGACAAAAGAGGTCTGCTGCCCCATCTGGGTATCTCCCTGGCCAAAGAGGAATCCAAGCTGCGCTGCAGAGGCTGCAGACAGCTTCACAGCACTGTGCTCAACCCGCTGAGCCACTGGGGAGGCCCACTGCACCTCATTTTTCTAGTTTGAAAAATGGGAATAATAACAGTACATGTCATAGGGCTGTTGTGAGAACTATGCATATTTAATAAACAAAGCTCTTAGATGAGTATCTGGTACAGTTTAGGAGTGATCCATATTTTCTCTTAAAAAAGAACAGAAGACTCAGAATTGAAAGAGCAGTATACATAATGGGTAACAGTGTAGACACTAGAGCCAAACTGCCTGGTAAATGTCTGCCATTTACTAGCTGTGTGACTTTGGACAAACTAATCTTTCTGGGTTTTGGTTCTTCACCTATAAAATGTGGATGTAATACCTACTACTTCAAAATAGTAAGGACTGAAAGAGTCAATGCATGCAAAGTGCTCAGGAAGCCACTGTAGTTAGCTGTGTGGATTACTAGTACAGCATTCTTACCAATGGGAGTCACAAGCGCCATCCCATTTTAAATCTGATACAGGCAGAGAGAAGCTTTCCCTGGGTCCTGGCAGGCAGCCAGAGCAGATGCTGCTACTCACATACCCTCACCTCTTCACTATGAGTGTGACAGGGCAGGGAGAGGGGCACCCCAGATCCTGCAAACCTGCCTTCTCTAAATGAGTTCTGCCATCCGCCACATCAACACAAAACATACGAGACTTTAATGGGAAGGAACTTTAATACAATTAGGAAACAATATAAGAAAGGCAAAGAATATAGTTTCTAAATCAAGCACCCAAAGTTACCTGTCCCCTCGTGGGTAAAAGTCCACCCAAGCAGGATTGGCCCAGTACAAGGCCCCAAAGCCTGCCACAAGTGGGGACCCACAGAAAAGGATCAGAAACAACCAGACAAGTCTGGAAGGAAAAGAGCAAAATCAAAATCAAGACAAAAACCACCATTGTCACCTCCCATGGGTCTCTCACCCACATCTGTGTCACCCAGTCCATGACCAAAAGGCAAGTATAGTTTCTTCATGTGTCTCTCGGCTCCATGTGCCTCCTCCAGGTCTCCTTCTGGCACTCCATCCTGCTTTCCTTCCTTCCTCAGTCTCCTCTGCAGTTTCTTCTCTCTCTTCTCAGCTCCACCCTCCTTTTGGGTGGGGCGGGAAACCTGGAACCTCCCTCTTTCCTGGGGACCACCCTGTTACATGAGGAGCAGGATGAATGGGCTACCTTTTCTCTCACCCTCTTAAATTTGCACAGATATTTTAGTCTAGTTCTTCACTCTTCCTCTCTGAGGCCTTTCCTTTTCTGTGCTCATTTTGCATGTTGAGCTCACCCTTCTGATGAACCTCCCTAGAGGAGAACCTCCATGTCTCACACTGAAGTCTATGGGGTGGATGGCAGGTAACTCCCGCCTAATTTAGCCTGTCAAAGCATTCTATGCTATAAGAACAAGGGTATGTATGTCAGAAAAAGTTCTTGACAACTGGGTAAAAGAACTGACCTTATATCCCAATCATTTGGCTGCTTCAGCTTCCTGATACTGTACAATCAGCAAGTGTCCATATGAAGATACTTTAGTCATTTTCTCAAAATAACAATCTATAAAACATAAATAGTAAATTTCTTTTTACCATAAAAGAAAATTAGATTATCAGAAATAGAGGCAATAAATCATGTGTGATACATCTGAACTTTTTATGTACCATAATAACTAATCACTTGGCTATCAGGGCACTGGGGAAATTACAATAAATTATATTTTGTGGGGTGTGCACCACATGAATGAAGTTAATATTATAGAAGTAACCTTCACCTTGTGTGATGTCATAGAAAAAATAATGCTGCCCTAATAACTTCACAGGGTTAATTAGTTTTGGTGAACATACAAGAGGCAGCGATGTCACAGTGCATTTTTATTTTCTTTCTTTCCCATGGGAAGTTGGGCTGATAAAAATTGAAAAACATTCAAAGTAGCTAAGTAAGAAAGAAGAGTTGCATAGATTTTAATGCTGTCCCATTAGAAGACCTAGTTATCTTTCTCTGTAAGCTGTCTTATTCTTTTCTTGTGCATCTTTCCCCATTAATTGGGGAATTTTTCAAATGACCATTCTCCCTCCTCCTGCTCTGACAATGATTTTTTTTAATATGCTGATGAATATGAATCCATTTAATCAGATAGGGCCTCTCTGCTGATAAGGGGACATTTATCTGTATAAAGTAAGAGGTTTTGTTTGTTCTTGCCACTTGGATCCCCAGTGAGGGTGGAGGTAAAGTTTCCACAGTCCTGCTGATTTCAGATGAATAGGTTTGCTGGTGTCAAAGACAGGCTGCAGCACTCCTCTGGCATCTGGGGTACAGAAGGCTAATTCTTCTGAATAGAGCCATTGATGATTATATTTTGGGGAAATTTAATCATAGAGTAATTAGGCTTTAATTCTTACAAAAACTTACAATTAATTGGATCTTTTATACAACTTTTTTGTTTGATTTAAAGTACCATGTAGGTTAGTTATAGAAACTTAATTTAAATATGGATTTAATTAGAATTGTTTTATGATTTTAATGAGTCTTAAAAGTCTTTTGATGAGCAGCCTGTATAATTATGGTATTTAAAATGATTGGGTAAATGCATACTTTTATAATTTACCTTTCAGGAAACTGTATTTTTATGGAGGCTATTTTTTGCATGATGAATTGTTTCATTTTAAGTTCAGTTTTTGTGGGGATGGGTGCCTAGTCCTGTCCCTAATCACCCAAATGTTTTCTCTCTAGGATGAAATTAAACTTTCATGAAATCAAAAACATCAGGGAGTAGCCCAATACTACAGTTAAATTTAATCACAGCAATAGCTTTGTTTTTATTATAAAGGATGCTGAATCACTGCTAAAACTTTTAGTTGGGTATTCAATTTTCCTATATAATTAGGTACAAGCAAGTTACCTGAAGACACGCTCTTAGTCTATAGTTAAAAAATTTGATTTTAGGTAAATTACTTGAGACTTTAAAAAAGATGGAATACAATATTGAGTTGTCAACTTTTTATGCACAAAGCTAGTAATGAGTACTTTGAATAAACATGAAAATTATTTAAATTAGTAGAGAAAGGAAAATATTAGATATTCTTTACCTTTGAGTAGGTTCCATTCCTACCTATTCTAAATTAGATAAATAGCATTTTATATTTTCCTGCTGATTAAAAAATGTTTTAAATAAGTAAAATTTGGTATAAGGAGGACATATATTTTTTATTTTTTAATGATAATATATTGTCTTGTACTCCTTATATACTAATCAATACCTTGCAGGTTAGGTCAAATTATTTACATGTACCTGAAAAATCAATCAATGTGTTAACTATATCAAAAGAGTATAGGATAAAAGCCATATAGTTATTGAACTAGAGAAAGAAAACCATTTGACAAAATCATTTTGAGAAATACTCAGCAAAGAATGCAAGAAAATATTTGCATTATATATATATATATATATAAAGAATAAGAAATATTGTTGACCAGAGAGAAGACATAGCCTGAATCTTCCTTTTAGACTTAGAACAGGAAGCAAATAAAGTATCTAATATAAAGAATATGAAATATATGTTTGTGAGTGGTTCATTTGTTTAGGGACAAAAGAGAAAGTAGAGAAGCCATAAGTGGAATGATACTTTCCATAGTGAAAATAATTCTAGGAAAACTGCAAAAAAATGTTCTTGAATACAAGGACTGTATCTTAGCATGATTATATTCCAAGTGTTCGGGTTGGGTGTTTCACCCTTAGTAAATATTCCATAAATGGCCAGTAGAAGAAAAGCTTAAAAAGAAGAAGAAGGAGGGGGAGGAGGAGGGGGAGGGGGAGGAGGGGGAGGGGGAAGAGGAGGGGGAGGAGGAGGGAAGAGGAGGAGGAGGAGGAGGAGGAGGAGGAGGATAGTTATATTTCCTATGAACAGTTGTGTTAGGATTAAGTGATATACCTGGGAGGGCTAACTTAGCACCCACGCAATGCATGGCAAACTTTCCTTTTTCCCATTTCTTCCCTCCATTATTTTCATCATTAACATCCATAAAAGCTCTCCAAAGGAGTCAACTCTGGCTACATTTTTGGTGTAGTCTACACCTTGGTCAGGAAAAATCAAAGTGAATGTTATTCTCCTTGTTTTTCTGTGCTAGGATGTACAAGAACACTTAAGGAAAAGCAAAATGGGAGGTGAGATATATGGATATAGAGATATAAAGCTGTACTACTGAGAAACTGTTCTGCACCTTCCCAGAGATACTACTGTGCTGGCTACCTATTCTTTTAGTCATTCCCCAAATAAGCAGTGTTCCAGGTACTTCATGAGCTTCAAAAATTATTGAGATCACAGATTCAGCCCTGCCCTCAAAAATGCAGGGAACAACATGTTAGGGCTCATAGAACTATAAGAAGTGATTACATACCTCTGCATTACCATAAAGGAAAAATGGGATACCTTGCCTGGGGGGAAAGAGAGGAGAAGACAAGAGATAAAGGAAGCTATCTAAGTTATATATTGAAGGATCTTTAACTCACAGGGACTAATCAGCTGTTCTCTGGCATATGCAAAGAAGGATGAACAAATAGAGCCTGCAGGAGAGCTGAAGTTCTCACCCAAGGGTAGGGTGGAAGAAGCATGTGGAAGATAAGGCTGGATATGTGAACAGGAATGGAGTCATAAAGGGATTTGTAAGGTTGATAAGGAGTTTGAATATCTTCTGTCAGCAGCAGTGGTGAGTCACTAATAAAGAGCCACTAAAGAGAGCCAACTAGACAGCTGACTACAGACCATGCTCATTCCCTGCAGCTGGTGTCCAGAAGCAGGGGGATGAGAGAAGTTATGTTAAACCTAACCTGGATCATAATTTGTCCCTCACCAACTATCATCTGAATCAAATAAAAACCTTTAAAATCTCTTAGGATTTTTCCATCTCTGGCCATGGTTAAATTATAAAGGATGAAATTGATGTATGAAAATTTGAATAACTGTTTTACTCTTCCTGAATTAGATTTTACAGCATGCTGCTCTCCATTCTCTTAACCGTGATTCAGTCTTATTTTCTCCTAGCTATCTTCATGGTTGAATGTGCCACAGACTGTCTTACAGCAGTAATATATTAGGTTAATAAACCAATTATTTAATTGACTCTAATTTCATTGGCATTCCTATTAGCTAAAAGAAAGTGGTTCAATCACTGTTTACCTTTGTAAAGCCAATATTATGGTTTAAATTATGGACTTTGGATGAATTTGAAAATTGAAGCCTGATAATCCTTAAAGCAATATTTACAGAGGATTCTTTGTCTTTGGTAAAGAATAAAGAGAATGGAAACAAGAGCATGTTAAATCAAAGAGGCTTTTAAATATTCATTTTGCAATCAACTTCACTGGTTTCTAGGCCACTATCTATTTCATAATTATTTTTGTTGAGAAATACCAAATCTTTTCCTTTTATTATCCTGTAAAATATAAGCTATTGTTTGACATTCTTTTCTCTGACTCTGGAGTACAGGAGTTCCAATTAACAATGCAAACATTCTTCCTTGGAGGGAGGGGGCCCATAGACTATTTTGAAGAATTAATGGGTAATTTGGTTGTATACATCGTATGGTAACACATATCTTAAGAGGTGTGAACCTATACTCCTAAACCATATTCAGTATTGTAGACCAATGTTACATCAATACAAATAATACAAGTAAAAATATTCTTGTTCATCAGAAATATCTTGGGATATCTGCTAAATTCAAAATTCAAAAATACAGACATTTTGGATAGAAACATCTGATTTTAATGGCTTCTACCTAACAGCCCCTAATAAAATCTCTTCCAACTATACAATAAAAGAGTAATCATAAAAACAGTAAAATTGATAAAATCTCACAACTCCAAAATCAGTCAGTAAACCTGTTGTTAATGGTTTTCCATGAATCACAAGGTGACAGACAGGAGTGATCTAGATAGGGCTTTCCTATTTTGAAGATGAATGATCCAAAGAATCTAATAATGCTTGTGAAAATGTGCTTTAGCTTAAAGAAAAGTGAAAATCAGATTTTAAAAAATCCACTGAAACATGAGGATCAGAAAAAATGTTAGAAATTCCATGGTATTCTGGATAGGATACAGAACATAACCTCTTTCAACAAATTCTGGAAACCTTGGGTTACAATCTCTATGGCAAAAAACTGAACTGTGGTCGAGGACTATGGGTGCCCTGTTTGTGGATGTGGTGTGGTAACATATACCTGAAGAGGTGTGACCCTATACATCTAAACCATCTACCATGTTGTAAACCAATGTTACCTCAATAAAAATAAGCAAATACCAAAAAAAAAAAAAAGAGAGAAGTCTTTACTTTGGGGAGAAGATGGGAGGGGGGAGAGAGATATAATGAGCTATAATAACAGAACGACCAAGTGAAAAGAGAAGTAAGATTTAAGGGGGAAAGGGATTTAAATTGGTACTAAAGAAAATAAAATTAATAATAGATATGACCTAGTTAATTTCAGGAAAGAGGAACATAAACTTAAAATATCCAGGCAGGAAAAGAGTAAATCATGTTACCTAAAAAGGCACATAAACATCTGGTTTTAAATGTCTCCAAAACATTAAGTGTCATGAGATAATGGCACATCTACAGCATATTTTAGCACCATCATTTTTTATTTTGACTTAAGTGACAAAAATAGTACATATATTTCCCATATACCCTTTGCCCAGATTTCCCTTATACCCTTTGCCCAGATTTCCCTTGTTGATGTCTTTTATAACCAGAGAACATTTATCAAAACTAAAAATTTAACCTTGGAATACTACTATTAGCAAAGTACAGAACTTTTTCAATTTTTTTTGTTTGTTTGTTTTAAAGATTCATTCATTCATTCATTCATTCATTTATTTATACAAGCATTGGGTACAGTCCGAAGCGCTGGACGGTGAGAGAACTCACCAGAGCCAGAGTGGAGAACAGAACAGGCAGACAGATGAAATACACTGCTGAGGGGAGCAGCGGGTGGCAGGAGAGGTCTGTGCGCCATGTGGGACCCTCACCCGGTGGCCAGGGATGGAATCCGTGCTGCAGAGGCTGCGGGCAGCTTCGCAACCAGTGCTCAACCGCTGTGCCACCGGGGAGGCCCAGAACTTTTTCAATTTGACCAGATTTTTAATATGCTCTTGTTATTCATAATTCCATGATTTAGTTAAAGCTCCTTAGTCTCCTCCCATCTGAGTCTCTCTTGTCTTTCACGGCTTTGATACTTTTGGAGGGTCCTGGTCAGTTATTGTATAGATCATGCCACAATTTGGTTGTTTCTCTCCCAAGTAGATTAAGGTTATGCATTAGTGGGAAGGAAATCATAGTCTCTTGTGTGTCATCAGAAATTAATATTTGTGCATCTTATTGCTGGTGATGTTATTCTTGTTCAGTTGGTGAGCTGGTATTTGTTAGTATGCCCTACTATCGTTACTAATTTTTCTTTATAATTACTAAATATTTGGGGGAAGATACTCGGATCCTAGGCAAATGTCCTATCTTTGCATAATTTTTCACCCACTAATTTTAGGATCTATGTGCAGCAAATATTATTGTATTTTAATAGTAATTTTTATTTCTATTATTCCTTCATGTTTATTAAAATGAAAAATTGCTCCTTCCCTGTTTTATTTAGTTATTTATAATAGCATAAGTTCATAGTTATTTATTTTATTATTTGGTTATAATATTATCTGGTCATAATGCAGTGCTGGTCATATTTATTTTGTTGTTCAAGTAATTCCAACTTTGGCAACTAGCAACTTTTCCAGGGTGATCCCTATGCCCTTTTGATACATTCTAATTTTTTTTCACTTCCTTACTCTCTAATGCTCCTGGTTCATATTGTGTTTTCCCTGTCCCACTCCTAGAATCAGTTATTTCTCCAAGGAGTCCTGTTTGTTTCATTGGCGAATGGGATTTAGAAACCATGAACTAGAATCTAGCCGTGCTCATTGCTACTGAGCACTTATAGTTCCTGTCAATAGGTAAAGTCAGCTAATACAGCAATGGATACTAGTTCATAATACACAAGCACATCAAATTTTATTTCTGCATCATTTATCTATATAGATATATTTTAAAAATATAAACTCATAATAGTCTCTCCAATTTCTTTAAAGTGTGAAAGAACTTTAATAGAGTTAATGTGCATAGAGAAGGAAGAGAAGAGAGGCTATTAATATCTCAAGAAACCACCCAATATTACCCATCACCTTTGAGCTAATGGCCAACCAAAAAAGGTGGGCCCAAAGAGGGGCTACTGGTGCCAGAAAGCTTGCCACAAGTCTAAGTTACGTTCTGGTGGGGAACCATAGGGTGGTGATTCTGAAGCAGGTCCCAGGGAACTCGGACAAAAAGAGCAAAATCAAAGTACAAATCAAGATTACAGTTGTCATTGTCAGCCTCCCCATGTGTCCCCTTCCAGGTCTCCTTCCCAGCAGTATCAGGGTGCAAGACAGGCCAAAGGAACAAGAGTACCCCCCTCTATCTCTCTCTTCCTGTATCTCCAATTTTAATACAATACCATAGAGCTCCTCCAGTTTTTGGTAACTTTTTCTCAGACAGAGAAAGCTGACTCCCATTTTCCACAATTTAGTTGTTAACTCAACCCTAATATACAAAGTATCTAAAAATACCCTTTTAATCTCTAAAAATCCTTCTTAATCTAAAAAAGTCATTTTGGATTTCATAATCCATAACTCTATGAGAAGCAAATTATCAACTAGAGAGAAAGAGAAGTCTTTTTGACTTTGGCCTGAAGTATTCTTTCAAGACACTGCTTTGTAGGATTTCTTAGCCCAGACTCCTCCTGATCTCCTTCAATCTAGTTTGGTAATTCATTTGAAATACAGTTTGCCATAGTCTATGTTCCATATTCCCCATTTCTACACACTCACACATCCTCTTAATGTTATTTTCATGCAATAAAATTCACTCTCTGTGGCATATAGAACTGTTTTTTTGGTCAAATATGTAATGTCCTATGTCTTCCACTGTGGTTCCCCACTAACCAAACTCATCATCCTGCCAAAACATGAGTTATCTCTTAATGATCTCTCCTTTGACTCCAAACAACTGATCTGTTTTCCTCCCTATACTTTTGCTTTTAAAGAGTGTCATGTGAAATGGAATCACTCAGCATGTTGCCACATGATTCTGTCCTCTTTCACTTCGGAAAAAGCATTTTAAATTCTCCCAAGTTGTTATGTGAACCAATAGTTTGTTCCTTTTTATGGTTGAGTGTTATCCCATATTGCTGAATGGTTTAAGGTCATCCTACACAGTTTCTTTACAATTTGTGGATACTATGAGTAAAGCAGCCATAAACACTTGTTTACAGGTTTTTGTGTGAATGTAAATTTCCATTTCTCATACATACATAGGAGTGGAATCAATGGGTTGCATGGCATATATGTAGATATAAGTATAACTGTTTAATTCATGGCCAAAACACTTCCCAAAGTGCCTTACTATTTTGCATTCCCACCTGTCTTTATAATATTTTAAGGGGAAAACTTATAACCTAAGAATTGTATGCCCTCCAAATGTTATTTATATGTACGGCAGTAGGATCTTATTCAAAAATTTAAAAATTTTAGCACTGAATAGCCTTCTTTAAAAAAATTATATAAAACTATACCTTAGCCAAATGATAGAAAAAACAAAATTAAGAACTTGGGGAGATAAAAAAAATCTCATTCTGAATGAAAATTTTAAGAAAAAAGTGAAAGGTATCTCTTTCTCATAAAAATACCCCAAAATACACATCACATCATATATTAATTATAAAACCAGAACTCCTATCAAAATCAAGAGAGAATGAAATTCCCAATCTCCTTATTTAATGTTATTCCAGAATTTCTGTCTAGAAATAATGGGCTAACTGCTAGAGAAGAAGAGTGAAATAGTTAATACTTCCAGAGGTTCTTTCTTGGAAAATTCCAAAATGCCACATAAAATCTTAATAATTAAATGAAATACAAGAAAAACAGTGAAAAATATCAATATCCAATAAGAAATATGTGAGCAACATACACACCATAATAGTTTTCAGTATATTGCTGAAATATACATGATCCACACTGAGAAAACCATAAAAATTATTGAAATATTGAAATATAAAATTATTGAAAAAGAGCCTGAGTATTGACTTTTGTAATATTATCTTTCATTAATGCATTCAAATTGGTTTATTGTCAAAATTTTTCTTTGCCACGGAAAAAACTTCATAAGAGGGGACAATAATTATATTCATGATGCTATCCCTGTGCCTAATGAATTGCCAGATTCAAATTGCCAAAAAGTTTAATTCTATATAGCAACATTTTCTTCCATTATCTGTTCCATGATGTTTGTATAGTTTTTAGGACACATCACTAAATGTCTTCATAGCTTTTGCAAGGAGTCTAGACTAGTTACATGGCCTAGTTACTAGCAAATGGTCTAGTTACTAGTTACTAGCAAATTGTATTACCCACCCATTTAACCACAGAGAGTATGATGGCTCATGGTTTGAAACTTAGGTAGCCAGAGTCCTGAATTATGATCTTTTTTCACTTTCCCAATCTAGTAATAATAGATAACACAACACTAGGGATTTCAAAGTTAGGGAAGTTAAGGGAATTTTAGAAATGGCTCTTTTATTTGAAAAGGTTGGTTTTACTTCATCAATTCAATTTTCTGATGCTGCAGGCTAGGTTAGTAACAGCTGAATGAGACTAGAATTGTGGTCATTAAAATTTTTAATTTTTAAAAAGAAAAAGTAAACCCACAGAATCTAGAAGCAGGTTAAAGTGAACTATTTTAGAGTATGCAATTTAAGCCTTTACCTAGAACCTTCTCTGCTTCCATATAATATAGGATTTAAAATTAATCATGATTCACAGTAACCCATTGCTTGATAGTATAGTTTTATTTCATCTGGTTGACAATTTTCTTTATAATATCTGATTGCTAATATTTTTCTAGATTTAAATTAATGGGATAATACCACAACATTGGTTAAAGTTGGCTAAATATCTGAAGCACACTTGAAAATAAAGCATATATAAATAAATAAGCATATATAAATAAAAATATAAATAAGCATATATAAGCATATATAAGCAATATAAGCATATATAAGCATAAACATAAATAAGCATATATAAATAAAAATAAAATAATTTTTTTATTATTCTTATCATTTCCCAATTTTCATTGTTTGTGGACATGTGTATATTTGTGTTTTTATGTGTTTGCTGGGATTAGGGATACTATAGTAATTTCCCTACTGTACTTTTGAATAGAGGCTTCCAATAGCACTAATACCAATAATGTCTACTTATTTATGGAAAGAACTAATCTAGACTCTATGGAGGTAGGTTGCTGTTTTGTGAAAATAAAATTAGAGACTCCGCATATCTCAGCATTAATGAAACTGTTTATGTTGTATAACTCTGAATTAAGAAAGAATAATTTTTCAAACTCAGTGCTTTTTGATGGTCAAGTGTTTATTCCATTGGGTCATTAATGCACTATATTCCCAAAGTATTTTTGGAGCAGAGTTCATCTTCTAGCTAACGTTAAAGAAGAATTGGCCAGTGACAGGCTTTTTATATTTTTAAACAATAATTCTCAATTGTTAGGTAAGATCCTCTTGAGTATATCACTTATAAATGAAAGGATTGGCATAGACATGTCTTTCATAACTGAATCTGCAACAAAGTTAAGCATAGTAAACATCAAAAGACATTATTGGTCTTAATGCCTATTGCTAAATCAATGACAGATTTTAACAGTAAAGAAAATTCAATACTTTTGTTATGGAAATCAGATTTTTAAAGCTGTAACAGGAACTCATTACAAAATTTAGACACCAATAAGGAAAACATTTGAATATCAACTGTCTATAACTGAATTAAACTTGCTGCACTTTGACAAAACTCATAGATTCTGGCAAAGAGCTGGATAAAATAGATAAAGCTGGAATAATTTTGTTTACTAAATATCACAATGTCAATTTTTAATTTTTTTTCCTTCCTACTTATTTTTCTTTAAAAAAGAGAGTTGCCCAACCTTAAATTTGTATAGTTAAATATAAAGGGGAATTATTTAACTTGATCAAAACATGAACTGTTTTTGGAAGTTAACTTCAATGCCAATTGACACAGTTAAAGTTAGAATTAATTTAGGTAGATAAACTCAGAAAAGAGGAACAAGGCTAGTGCCATGGGCAGTATAGGTAAAGAAGACTTTCCAAAGTACTAGGGCCTCTCTCAAGATTTAGACAGCTGTTTGGTTATTCACCTAGCAGTAGTGGAAAGAAGTAACACTGCATTTGACTTACTCAGGTGCCAAAAAGCTCTGGAAACATCAGGCAGAATTTCCTCTACATGGTGATAACTAAGATGCACCCACTATGTAATAAAGCATTATTAGACATTATAATTTATACTGTGATGACATATTAAAATTACTATGGAGAATGATCTGATTTTAGGATATGATAGATAATGGGTGAGATAATTGGGAAGATATTGCCAAGGCTAGTTTCTAATTAAGTTGACAGCTTAGATAGAACTTTACTCAGGGAAAATACCAATGATCCAAGTTGGGCCACCATTTAGTGCACATACTCTGCAGTAACAGTCTTGCTCTGAACAATGCCTCATAAACTAGGGCTAGAAATATGGGATAACTTTTAGGCACACAAGTTTTTTTCACTACCTAGCAGGATAAATCCCATACCAATGATGTGCTCATCTACAAAATGGTAATGAAATAGGAAAAGGGCATGAGGAGTGATAGCTATGGGAATTAGAGCATATATTCTGCTTAGCAAGGAAGATGCTTAATTTTTTTTTTAAAAATCCATACATATTAAAGTATATTTATGCTGCCTTCCTATTATGACACTCATTGGACTAAAAGATAAATCAAAGGAAATGGATTAATAGGGCTATTAATTGGGGCCTCCGTGGCGGGGCAGGGGTTAAAGTCTCAGAGATATCAAGCTATCACCAGCCACTACAGCATGAGTTTGATAACTGGCCAGGGAGGGGGCTAACCCACATGGTGCAGCAGACCTCTTCTGTCTAGCCCGCTGCTCCCCTCAGCAATGTATTTCAGTCAGTCTGCCTGTTCTGCTTCCCACTCTGTCTCTGGTGAATCTTCTCAAGCCCCACCCCCATACCTCTGGCCTACCACAGTTCTTGAATGCATAAGTAAATAAAATAAATATTTTTAAAAATAGGGTTATTAATTGTATATAGCAAGAAGAAAGCTGAATAAATAAACAAAGGATGAAGTTTTTTTATTATTTAAAAGGATTATAGTTTATCAGATATTGTTTGACCTCTTAAGGCAGGGTGAGGTTGATTTTTCTTTTCTTTTTTTTTTTTAGCAATATTCACATCTGAAATAATATCATGTACATTTTAAGCTAGTATCAAACAAGTTCCAGATTCTATACAAATAGGGGAAATGCAATTCATAATTGACAAGTTATCAATTTTTTATACTTCAAGCCATGAGGCTGACACATCAACAAATGTAATACCTTAGCAAATATGTCTTATGTTTATATTTATGAAGTGTACACAATTGGCACAGAACCCAAAAGAGAATATGAAAGCATTTTAAATATATATATTTACTATGATTTGCAAACTCCATTCTTGAAAACATTTATTAAATTAGAAACAAGGAAGGAATGCAAGCAAAATGTGCTTAGAGTTTCAATTTATCTTAGACTTTATATTATTTTTATGCATTTTCTCAAATCTTGGGTCTATATTAGTTGAAGTGTTGGCCTTACTTTGTTTGCTGTTTTGCTTTTATATATGGAGAACTATTCTCAAAAGTTAAAATGATAAATCACTAAAACTTAAAATTCATCAATACCACTCCCATATTGCAATGGTAAATGTATGTTAAATATCCTCAGTTCAAACAACAGTAAATCAAGTCAAGAGCTTTAAAAAATATTGACCACTCTGAACACATGATATACTTCACAATTTATGTCACTATTGAAGAGGGCAGTATAGCTTACTGAAGAGCCATAAGATGAAGAGTTTTCTTGAAATAAATTTGATTCCCATTTAAATATAAGTTCAATGATGGTAAAGATGTTTATTATGCCTCTCAACCTCCATGATGCCAGCATGAAATTAGAGGAAATAGTACTTCTAACTAGTTCTGCAGTGCGAGGAAAAGAAAGAAGGACGTAGTCTAATCATCCCCAAGGAGCTGAGACAATGACAGTTATTTTGAGAGGCTCCTAATCTACCACAAGTGTGAAACTGTGAAAGTGATGATGTCTCAACTCAAGTGAGTCTGAAATATACTTAAATCAGTTCTCCCAATTCTAGCCTGGCACATGAGGTGCAAAGTAAGAGGCCCAAGAGAACAACTCACATTTCACTTATTGTCACAGGAAATAGAGACGCATAGAGACATAAATTGCAGTTTTACCTCATGGGTAAAAACATTCCCTCTGAGGTCAGATGTTAAGGTCAGAATCGTGGCTCCACCGCTGACCAATTGTATGGCTTAGGGTAACACCTGTCCTGTAGCAATAATGATAGGTATCCCTAATGATAGGTATAAAGCTGCTATAATACCTGCACATTAATTGCACATTGAAATTGCTAAATCAAGTGTTGGCCATTATCATATGCCCTACATCCAGAGTTCCCAGAGCAGAAGCATTTAGTAAATATCTTATTTACTGATTGAGAGGAAAAACCTTGGAGCTTATATGAATATGAACATATAGACAGTGACTCAATGAAAAGTAATGGCACCATTAACCATGCAGAGCTCTCCTTTTCTTCTCTAGAGTAGTTTTAATGTAGCCAATTTTAAACAAACTATAAGCCTGGTCTATCTTTCAAATCCTTTTTTAACATTGCTATTATTTGAATAACAGAGGTTACAGATAGGCTGTTTAACTGATGGACCACACTTCTTTTCTTTTTCTTCGAAGGTTTTTTTTCCCTATTTTAATTCATCAGTTGTTGATATAACTATAATTTTGGGATGACAACTTCACACCTCCATACGTGCCAAGGCTTTGCTGACCCTTCACCAAATGCCAGTCCTGATGCCTTATCTCCTCCCTCCTCCATTCCTTCCTCTTTCCCTCATTCCCTCTGCTAAACAGTATGTTTTCACACTATCTAATAATTATTTTTCATGTGCTTTGCCAGTTTGATTTCTTTAGTTCCTTATATTCTACAACTGTTAGGCAACTGTTAGGCAACTGTTTTTCACTTTCTGACTTATTTCACTTTGGACAGTCACCTCAAGATTCATCTATTTTGTCCCTAAAGGCACTATTACAACTTTTAATAGCCAAGTAGTATTCCATTAAGTATATATTCCACAGTTTTATTTTGAATATGTCATTGGGCATTTGGCTTGGTTCCATGACTTGGTTATGGTGAATAGTGCTGCTATGACCCTTGTGCATACGTATTTTTACATTGAGTTTTCCTATTCTTTCAATAAATTCCTAGCGGTGGTATTGATGGATGATGTGGTATTTACTTTTTGTTTTTTAAGAAAATTTCCATACAGTTTTCATAGAGACTACAAACCTGTAGAGTATTATCTGAACATAGCCTGGCAAAATATACCTAATATCTGGAAATTTTAGAGTTATTCTAAATATGTAGTCCTTATCTTCTTGATGACTGTTTATTTTTAGAGCAAGAATAGTACTACTTCCGTTGTTTCAGTAACTTTTAACAAACAGGAATATAAAAGTCATAGATACCAAGTGCATAGTCCATGAACATGTCCAGATATTTCAAATTTAACTAGAAAAATGGTTTTCCCCCCTCTTGATTCATTAAATTATGCATACTCTGAGAAAAATCAGCAATATAGTTCTGGCAGTATATAGTAGTCCTGACACTTCTCTTAGCATGAGGCATTTCTTCCACATCAGCACTAAAACCTGGCCAAATAGCATGACCTTGGCCTTCTTTATAAACTCTTATAATTTTTAAAATACACTGGTGGAAATGAAGTCTCTATGGAGATATGGATGATTTACTAATAACGGAAAAGTTCAACTTACATTACTACTGATGGCTATGCTTCCGTTTATGTTTTCCCTAAGCCATAACTATTTAAAATGTTACTGTTAGCATTCTTAGTTGTCCCATTTGTTGGTATATAACTCTCCTACTTAAATATATAGAACAAATCATATTAATTAAAATAAATTGCTTAGACAGTTAAGTTGTCTTGCAGATTGTCTCTGAAGGCTATAAATTCAAATTAAGGGTTTTGCTTCTTGTCCCCAAGCTTGGAAAGATTCCTTTTAATGCATTAGGAGTAGCACAGAAATCAACTACCTTATAAAAAAACATTCATTTGAATTCTTGCAGAAGTAGTTGGATAAACTGCATATATAGCTAGTTATCATAATCATATAAAAATTCTTGACTAAAGCAACCAAACTACTAATTCCTAGTGACAAGCATTAAATAGTATTGAGTATGGATTTCATAGATATAATTGTATTTATTTCTATATTCTTTAAATGTTTACTTCTATATTCATATCTTTATCTCTGTATATTTATATAATATATACATGACATTGGGCTCTAGGGGGTACAAAGTGGATACCATATTAACAAACTGATGTATTTTTTAAAATAAACAAATCTTTCTTATATTAAAGTACTAAATTGGGTCAAAATAATTTGTGGAGAGTTGCATGTTTTTCAGAAAAAGCCTATGGTGCATCACTTCCAAAGGCAAAGGTATGACTGCCATTTATAGTATTCTGCAGAAATTGAACATCTTTTACATTTTATGGAAACTTCAAATCTCAATCTATCTTTAAATTTCAAAATGGAATAATATAAATATTGGTAACTGTTTTTGATCTTTTGTGGATGTGTTCCTTAACATTTTCTTTTCCCTTTTAAATAGTCCCCATACCAGCACAAAGCAATAAGTTTGAGGAAATAATTAAATTAGACATAAATTTATAAAGCTCTCTCTCTGCTCCCTACCAAGGTGAGATTTTTGCCATCTATTACTCACCCTCAAACGTTTCTGTGCGAACACTGTAAGACCTTGTAATTCCCATGTAGGACCCCTATTGCTTAACTACTTTAGAGATTCAGTACAAAGTTCAGAGAAAAACAAATTTTTAAAGTGTTAAAAATTGCAACCTATGAGGAACTTTTAAACTATTCTATTTCAGTTAAGAAAACTGAGCAATAAATCATTAGATTACATGAGAAATATAATATTGATTTCTCCATTTCCACTAAGTATATGCTGAAAGAGATGTACTGAAACAACATAAATTTCTTAAGATGTGGGCTTTAACACATTAGACAAAAGTGGTGGTGGATTTGCATCACCTGGAAACATATTAGAAAGAAAAGACCTGTCTCCAAGAGAAGAGACTAACTCTCACTGTTCTCTGTGGCGGGGGGAAAAAAAAGAAGAGTTACTAAAAATGGTGCCATTTTTATTCAAGGTGATTACATTCAAAGCTGATTTTCTAGTTTGTAATAGTGTTCCCATAACTATTCAAAAATCACAATACTCATGAAGTTATTTTCAAATGGGGACTAGCCTTATATTTGTCCTTTCCCTAAAGTTTGTCCTTTAGGACTAAGTGCTATTCAGAATCATCTTCCTGTAGAAATGTCTTTAAAGAACAACATCAAATTCTATGGTTTCCAATTTTACCATTGAATTTGATAATGACTTCTCAAAAAAAAAATCAAGATCCTTTCTGTCATTAATGTTGCTGCCTTTCCAATGAATGAGGAAGGGCATGAATTATTACCTAAGGCTATCTCAAATTGCTTCATGAGTCAAGGAATAAATTCTTAAAATACGTCTTACACACAAACAATTGTTAAAATGAAGCCTAAGGAAATGGCACCAGAACCTTTCATTACCACTGACATTTCCCTCTTAAACTGAAATATTCTACAAAATCTTTTTGGGATTTTGAATAGAATTTACTATAATTATTCAGTCTAGTCCAGATTATGAACTCCCTTCATCTGAATAAGCTCCTAAGGAAAAGACCATATTAAGCTCATCTCATTTTATCTAATACAAATAGTGTTGATATTAGGTCCTATTGAACTGAAAAGAGAAGGGCAAGCATATCAGGATTAAGAAATTGGGACAGACCTCATGAAAGAAGTGAGATATAGATGGATCTGAAGAAAAATAAACAGATGGGGATAGATGGAAAGACATTTCAAGGAGGAGGAATAACAAATGCAGACAGGCAAATGTGAGAAGACATAAGGCAGAAGGCAATAATGAAAACCATTTTCTCCCCGAGGAGAGAGAGTGGCAGCTAAACAGAACTCCTGACAAGCTATTAAGACTGGGCAGGGTAGTCACTGCAGGTTTGATGAGAGAGAGGTCTGGGCGGTGTGCTCCATCTGGGGGATATTACACCATGCAGGCAATGAAATCATGGGTCCCTGAAGTGTGGACTGATAGCAGGGGGATCAGTAAACATGAATGTGGAGGAAGTTGTCCTTTAGCTGGTGACTGACTGTGTAGACTGAGAGCAGAGGTGTAAAGTACTTTATGCAGTTGAGTAACTGAGCAACTGAGAGGCTATAGAGGAAATGGTCAGTTTAGAGTGGGAATGAAAATCAGTGTCAAGAAGTTGAATTTAGAGAGTTTGAGACCAAAAAAAGGATAGTGAATTACAGTTTGGAAACAGATGAATTACAGATATGGAGACAACTGCTAACTATGTGGGTGTCAATATGGAGTTTTCCAAGGGAGAAGAAACCAAGGTTTAAGACTGCAGCCTAAGGAAAGCTCCCATCTATAGGAGAGCAGGAGGAGGAGGGCTGAGATGCCCTTTTCTCCAGTAATTTGATCCCCACCTTTGAAGCCAATCCTCATAATGTGTGCAGAGGAGAAAGAGACCAAAGGTTTGTTTCAGGAGAATAGAATCCAAGATGACTTCACTTTGCACTTATCAGCTACCAACCAGTAGGACAATTTGAAATTATGAATTTGCCATATGGTCCATGTTGTTTAGCAGTTCAATAAACTAATAAATAACTTTAAAACATTTTGCAACTATTAAATACCATTCTATATAAATGCTTAATTATTTAAACCAGGTGGCTTATTATAAGTTATATTTTAACATCCAAGTGTTTCATTGGTATTTATGAGAAATAGCAATAATGAGATCAAATGCCATGATTATAGACTGTATTTGAAAAATACATCAAAGGGATTATAGAAAAAAAAAAAAACCTTGATCATGCTAGGCTGAACAGAATGGACTAGCATGAAATACCTCCTTCATGAAAGACAAGCAAGAAAATGATATGACCATAAAAATGTATAACTGAACACTCATTGAAACCACTATTATATTAACAACTTCATTTTACCCACATTTTGATAACAAAGAGAATTTAACAGATAAAACAATTGGAAGAAAACAGAAAAGGGAACAGCAATGTAGGAGCTGTGGAGAAGCCACTTGATATTGAAACTCATCAAATAAGAGCAACATCTTATGAAGCCCTTATAATTCATTATTCACCTACTGTTTATAACATGATAGTATTGAGATGTATACTGTTAGCACAACTGAGGCAGAGAGGAGTTACGAAACTTGCCCAGTATCACAAAGCCAGTAAAAAACAGTCTTGCAATTCAAACCTTAATAGTATGACTACAGGATCTGCTATGAAGAACCTGGGAAAGATTTTGTTTCCCTAATAAAAAGGAACAGGGCAGTCGGTATGCCCCTTCCTCTTCCTTCCTTACTTAAAACAAGAACATGATGCTGAAGCTACAACAACCATCTGTCTTAGATCCATGTGGTAAAGGACAAGAGAACCACAGAGAAATTAGCCTTGCTTTTGCAAGATATTAATCCATACCAGCAGTCACACAGCTCATGATTTCTTGAGATGTGAAAAAAAGAAACCCCTTTTTTGTTTTAAGCAGTCAGGTTTTCTGCTATTTGCAACTTTAAACAATATACCAAATAATCATTATAATATATATTATCACATATGTACTATTATATAATCATGATATATAATAGTTATCACCCAGTGAATCACTATTTTATGCACAATCATTTCATGCTGATAGCAACTCTGAGGCAGGCAGTGTTATTCCCATTTTATTGAGAGTGAAAATGAGGCATAGTTTATCTGATTTGCCCAAAACCACACAGCTTATAAGCGACTCAAACCCAGTATCTTGTCTTCTAAACTTCCGCTCTTCAGCAAATTATATTCTGAGCAGTGGAACACTAAGACCTTCTCAGTTAGGGCCTCCCCAGTGGTGCAGCGGTTGAGTGCTGGGTTGGGAAGCTGTCCGCAGCCTCTGCAACGCCGGTTCGATCCTCGGCAGCTCCCCGGCCACTGAAGGAGGGTCCCACATGGCGCGCAGACCTCTCCTGCCGCCCGCTGCTCCCCTCAGCAGTGTACTTCCGTCCTTCTGCCTGCTCTGCTCCCCGCTCTGGCTCTGGTGAATTCTCTCACCCTCCCGCGCTTCTGACTGTACCCAGTTCGTGTATAAATAAATAAAAATAAATCTTTAAAAAAAAAAAAAGACCTTCTCAGTTAAAATAATGGACTAGACAGAGATATTCAGCATTATTTTGGAGGTCCTGGGGCACATGTTTCTAAATAGGGATGCTACTGATATTTTGGGAAGACAACTCTTTATTGTGCGGGATTGTTGCATATTAAAGAAGCTCACCTAGGTTATATGCTTCTTGACATCAGACCTAGAGATACACTAGGGAACTCAAATACAATGTCCAGGGAAACAAAAGCAAAAATAATCATATCAACTTAAAAATCTTCTGTACAGAAAAAGAAACTTCTGTACAGAAAATGAAAACACATCAAATGGGATAAGATATTTGCACATCATATGGCCGGCTCTGACACACAACTACCCCAAAATTCCCCAGAATGAAAGATTTTATCAAGCATCACCATAATACTTTCTCACTGATCTGTGACTGTTTGGTGTTTTGTACTCCTCAAAGTCTTATCGAGACCCCAAAGCTACTGCTGCTCATGGAGATGACAAAAATCAGAGCATGGAAGAGCTCTGTGATATTAACTAATATTCACATAATATACAGAGGAGCAGGAAGATACCTCTGGTCCTGGTTTGACTATGTATTTAAATCCAGGAAGAATAAGAACCTCCATGTCATTCAGAGTATTGCTGATGAACAAAGCTGTGAATGCTGGTTCTGTTACAGTATCTCAGCACAGGTTTTAAGGGGCTCTGATTTGTATGATAAATAAGAGGATCGATCCCTTAGTCCTGGACAGGACATGTTCCCAGGTCTGCCTACCCAGGCACACATTTCAAAAGATATTATGATTATGGGATTTTGTTCATCTGTGTCTAAGGTACATCATATCCACTGCCACCAGTTGGATTGGGATCAGGTTTTTTCCATAGTAGGCTGGGAGGGAAATTAGCAATAGTAAAGGAACAGTAGCAAATATCCAAGTCAGAAAAAACAAAAATATAATCAGTTTAGGATGACTTTTGGGGGAAAATAGAATATACCAGTTCTGACATTTTCTGGTTTCTGTAGGGACATATTTCTACTACAGATTTTAAATATATTACAGGAAACTAGGAATAGACATTTTAAACAGATTGCCCAGTCAATATTGTTTAACAAATGGATAGATTGTTTTATCTTCCAATATATTTTTTAATTGACTTGTTTTTTACACTGTGTTAACAAGGACTAAAACTGTGACTGAATTAGAGATAAACTTCTCTTAAGAACTTATATTTGTGATTTATAACAATGTTTATAATAAACATATATTTGAAATCCCTACTGCTCTTATTCAATGAAAGTCATTTTATTAGGGAAAATGTAGTTCTAATATATTTTCTCTTTTTATAATTTTTTATTCCCTTATCAAATGATTTCTTCTTAATAAACACCAAGAAAATATAAAAAGTTTGTGTTAGGTAAATAATTTTGCCTAATATCATTACTTACTAGCAACTCAATTATATGATGAAGTGCCTATAATTGTCATGAAGCTTCAAAAATCCTAATCTTGGATTCTATATACAAGTCATTTAAATTACATTAATTATACAATTTTTTTTAAATGAAGCAGAGAGATTGTGCTTTCAATTTTCACAAGTGGAGACAAGGACCAAAATATTTGTGTGCATATTACATTTTTTTTCTGTTGACATTCACAAAATAATTTACTCAATGCCATATTAGCACCTTTCATGAGAGAAAAGGCAAACTTAACTTTTCCTGTTTTGACTTATTTAAGTTATTTACATGAATTTTAGAAAGTTTTTTTTCATTGCTAGTGCAATTGGGCAACACTTTTTCAGGAAACGAACTATTTCACCTTTCTTTAACAGGAATTAATACCTACAAAATGCTTTTAAAACCGTAGTGTTGCATTTACAAACTCAGATTTTAGAACAGGTCTCCCTGATTTTGATCCAAAGATATTTGGGAAAATGACATTAATATCTGCGCCCTTGTCCCTCCCCAGTGGCGCAGCGTGTTGAGCGTAGCTCTGTGAAGCTGTCCACAGCCTCTGCAGCATGCGTTCAGTTCTCGGCCAGCCAGGGAGATTCCCACATGGCAGGGCAGACCTCTCCTGTTGAGCCAGCTGCTCCCCTCAGCAGTGTATTTCAGTCAGTCTGCCTGTTTTGTTCCCCGGTCTGTCTCTGGTGAATCCTCTCACCCTCCCATACATCTGGCCTGTACCCCAGCTCTTGTATAAAAAAATAAATAAAATCTTAAAAAAAAATAGTCTGTGCCCTCTGTAAAATACCCCTGTAGATTAGACCTCTCTGGTTTACCTCTGTAGAATAGGAATAATATTTTTTAGCAAAGACTTAAAGAGTTATATGTCAAGTGTTTGAAACAATGCCTAAGTCATAATTAATACTACGTAAGTAGTTTGCTGCTGTTGTTATTTATGTTCTTGCTTGGTAAGAATTCAGTTTAACAAGGCTATATTCACCCATATAAAATGGGTACTCACAGTTTTTTATTTAAAATCCCATGAAAGCAGAATAAGGTAAACTTGTCTGCTAAATGTTAAAACCCAAAATATTAATCTTAGTATTGCCCTTTGTGTCATGAATTTGAAGAATGTGGTAATGAGAATAAAACCTATATGACCAATGACCTAACTTTGACTATAAGAACATATGAAGAAACTAAGACAACCACAAACAGCAGTTTTTAGACCAGCCAAAGTTAGGGCTAGGAGGTGAGGAGAATACCAGTTAGAGGATGAAGAACTATAAATTAAACTCAGTTTTAATCTCTCATATAACTCCTTTTGGCGCTTTACTCTTCTCTCCTCTTTCATCTCTCATAAATACCACTTCCCAAGATTGGCCAGGACAGACTGAACCCAGCACATCAACAAGAAGACCTGTGTGGAAATAGATATCCTACTAGGAAGTTTCCACAGAAAATGCGATGTCCATGCTTTCTTTTAACCACTCAAAACCCAAAAAATCCCACCCCTGTATGACAGGCTGTTTCTTATCCAGGAGTTCTGATTATAATAAAATAGGAGCCCCTGGAAGACATTCAGTGAAAAGCTCCTTATTTGTTGGAAATCCTATCGTCTTGACTCCCTTACAGCTGAGGATCCTTAGGGATGTATCTACATTGGATTTAAAATCCTTTAGTAATAGCAAGTCGTGGTGAATGGCTTAGGGGATGGTAGAAATAGGAGTAAGGACAATAGGAAAGAAATGTATGCCGATAATTTCTTGTTGGAGTGCTGGGTTAGTCCTAGGGAAGTGGACCAGTTCTAGGGAGGTGGCATCTATGAAAGGAAGAAGGCAGGATTAATTATATCTGGATTATTGTCATATTTACTTTATAAATTATATACACATATTGTTCTGTTTTGTTCTGTATTCTATAAATGGATTTCAGAGTCTCTCTTGCTAAATGTTCTATGGAAACTTGCTAATAATTTGCTGCCTTTCTTGGGTGAACTTCAAATCTAACTTTATTTGTAGGAATAGACTGACCTGCCTTTAAAGTATATTCAATTTAGCCTGATACTCTTCTGTTGCCAAAGTCTTCCTGGAATGGTTAACGTCATTGATATGTTGATCAGTAGAGGAAAACACTATGAAAAATACTTATTAATTGCTAATTCTAGATTTTATTTATATGCACGTATATACTGGTAAATTATATAAAATTGGAAAACCTAGAAATCCAGAACCCTCATAAAAAATAATAATTTAAAATTTTGTCCTGGATCAGAGCTGGTTTGACTTTACTTTTTACTTTCCCTTCCCATTTCCCTGGCCCACTCTGCAGAAGCAGTGCCAATGAATTGTGTTGCCAAGAGGCAGTCAGGAGGAGAATAAACAAGGAGAAACAGACGCCTCAATAAACCAGTGACTGTACACATTCAAGTCTGAATAATGGAATGCTGACTATAGTTTGGAAGTTACAAAAATACTAAGATGTGATTCTTCTTTTAGGTGGGAAATGAAGAAGGATGAAAGACTAGAAGAAGAAGAAAAAACTATGCTGGAACATTTAAAACGAATTTACACCATCCAGAACGCTTCTGCTTCAGATAACACAGAGGAACAGTAATCTTCAGTAAACAGCAACAGCTTTATTTTAGGAAATAATCACATGTAATGGAGTAGGATTTTTACGATAGTCAGAATGAACCTCAGATGTGCTGTGAAGCATGAAACCAATGACTGAGTAATCTCTGAACTGAAAAGGAATATAGCACATAAGGAATGAAGTGCTATATGTTTTTTATCCTAAAAATGATTTCAAATGTTTTTCTCTCTCTAATCTTTCTCTTTATATGATATAACTGCTGCCATCTCGTGTTCCCTTTGAATTACTTTTTTTTTTCTTTCAGTCTTGGAGATTCTATAATAACAGGCAAAATATTTGGAAATCTTTTCCCTAAGGATGTTTGAATACAAATTTTGGATTTTAAGGTAAATGGAATCACATAGGCTCCTGAGGGTCACCTGAAAATCTCAATTTATTTTGTAGCTATAACCCAAGTCCAGGTCTTACTCATCTTTAATATCCACCATTGTCCTGCCTCCTTTCCCATATTTTCTTCCTTACCCAATTTATCTTAATCATAGCCATGATTAAGAACTCTGCTGAAGTATAATTATAGTTGTATCTTTGCTTTAAGATCCTATACCTATTGATTTTATGTACAGGCATTTGACTCTCATTCTCTTGACTCAGTCTACACACTTTCCCTTTTTCCTAACCAAAAAACATCTTTCTCTCAAAATTATGCCCAAAACTCATTACAGCAAGCTCTACCCCATAGATCATTATTCAGTTTCTGTTACTTCTGTTTTTTCCATTACATTGACACACACATGAAATTGAACATGTCCTTGCACCCATTCTAGCATTTAAAGTTATATTTACTGTATCCTCCTTATCAGTGCTTGATATTAGATTATAAAGACCTTGAAATCTTTATAGTTTCAAAAATCTCTGTTGTTCCCTTTGTAGCAATAGCCTTCCCAAATGCCTGCTACAGTTATTTATTTAGTGGGCAATTAACAAACACATTTTTTTTTGAATGCCTGCCATTGAAAGAAGAAGGTAACAAAGACAATGAAAGACTGTTGAACAATCTATAGGACATTTAGGAGAAGCCTTATGTCATAAATTCTTTTAAACCATTTAACATTGAACATCATAGTTTCTGGTATTCTCAGATTGTCTATGTGCCCACATTCTGTGATTTTTATAAAATATGTGTAGGCTACATGGCTTCCAAAGGAAAGTACTTATGCATTTTTCAAAGTGTAAAAGCTTAGAGTGCAGAGGAGGTCACCTTAGAAAATGTTTTTGCATTATTTCTTTAAATAAAAATACATAAATGGCCATGGAGCCAGCTGCCTACCAAAAAACATTTAATTTATAAAGAATGTACTTTAGTTTGGCCAATCTAATCACGAACCATGTGTTTTAAAACACAGTTGTAATAATTTCTAAAAGTTCTATGCAGACCATTTAAATAATTGTAAGAAAATTTTATGAGATTTGGGAATGCTTTCCATTTAATCCGAACTGTAAGCAGTTACTGGAAAACTCAGGATAAGGCAACAGTTGACATTATTCCTTCAGTCAGTAATGGCCTATCTATGAAATCTGCAAAAATTTGTTTTGTAAGAATAAACACTAAAATATAAAGTCAAAATAAAAATAAATGGATCCAATTAACTAAATACAATAATCTTATGAAGCCACAGGATGTCATATTTGTGTTCTTTAGCATCTAATATATCCACAGATCATCTTTCATATGACTTTTAACTTGAATCCATATATTTTTGTACCACTTCGTGGAAGTGCCTGAATAGCTCCAGAAAAAATTACTTTATGACTCACTTTTTTAAGGAAAGAAGTATATTATGGGGGAAATGTGAAGAATTGAAAGTAGAGAAAAATAGGAGAGAAGAGCTTGCATTCTTTTCTATACCTATTGAATTATCTTTTGTAATTTAGTGAAATTATATAGCCATAGTGCAATCAAATTTATAATTGGAAATGATAAATGACATCACTGATTTATCAGATGGTTTTGACTTTATACTTCATATGTTTCTTAAACTATGACAAGAAGTGGTATTTCAAAACATTTGTTCTTTCTCATCTTTATTTTGCATTTGTGGGAGTTAACAACAGGAATGAGGTCTAATATTTTATAACTCCTTGCATGCTTATTACAAAATGTTATATTCTTATAAAATAATATCTTTAGTGGTCCGCTTATGTATTTTCATATAAATACAGACTTATATTTTGACTTAGCAGTTACTATATTAAATAGTATGAATTAATTTTTAATAAAATATAGATAATATGTATATCAGATGTTTTACATTTTTGTCATCTCTAAAAAGCACTGTTACAGAACTATCAACTTAGAAATAGAAAAATAAATCACTTGTTTTGTCTACCAATTGTTGCCTACTCAAGAACATACATATAATGTTCTCTTATCCCAGTTCATATATTACTGAGTCAGAGATCTTCAGAACTTGACAGAACCACAAAGAAATGGAAACCTGGATCACTGATGTTTATAGAACCATGAAAGTAGTCCTGAGGTATCTACATTTATGTGTATGAAAAATAAACTTCTATTTTGTTTAAACTGCTATTATTTGGGTTTTTTAATTACCCAAATCCTGAACTACCAAATCTTATCCTAACAAATATATGATATGGGAGAAAAATTTCAAATAGCAAAGCTGAAGTTACACTATGGCTCTGAAAAAAGATATAAAATTGGCCAGAGGCCAGTAGTGTGGAAAGTTTGACCAAGAGGGATTTGTCCAGTGAACAAGTTGCTTTTTGCATCCTCATAATAATAGATAGAAAGTCTCCTTGCAAGATCAATATTATAATTGTATGTCATGTAATCACATGCACATAATCATGCAAATTCCATCACCTTCACCAAATTATAGTGGTTAAAAGCAAGTCACTCATTGCTCACATGCTCAGGGAGAAAAAAATCACACAATAGCATAAATGTCAGAAGGTAGGAATAATGGGAGCTACTCTAGAGTCTGTCTACCACAAGTTGGAATCTAGGCTCTGAAATCCCCTGTATTGCAGGGGTGAGGCAAACAGGGAAATGGAATAAGAGTTGGACTAGGAATAAGAAAAACTGGGACTTGTCTGCTGTCATTTATTAAGCAGCTTCTGTAAGCCAAGCTCTGTGCCAGGCTATAAGTAATCCATTTAATTCTCTTTAAGTTCTTACTGAGGTTATATATTGAAAACCTCATTTGGATTAGTAAGGAAATAAATTACAATGATATGAAAAAAACTGACCCAAATTTTAAATAAGAATGCACATTAAAGTTCAGACTTTAATATACCACCTCTTACTCAACCATATACAAATAAGTGAAATAATACAAGCAGAAAATCTGAGCTGGGTTCAAAAGTAAAATAAACAGACTATTTGAAATTTAACTGAGCATGTCCAAAATGGCACCCCTGAAGCTGACAGCGTAATTTATAGCATAACAACATGAAAGTTTCACTGAAACACTCCTAAGAAATATTTAAAGAAGAAATTTTTCCCATGCTTAACTTTTTAAAAATGTTTTATAATTAATTTTTTAAACTGAGGTAATTTTGGGGTACCTCCATCAGGTGTTATAACCATAGTACACCTATCACCAATTCACCCATATCCTTCCCAATTTTTTCCTACCCCTGCCCCACTCTCCACCTTGGTGCTTCAGTTCTGTAGTCAACTATCAAGGGTTAGTTTTTCAGCTTTTCTGATTATTAATTCAGATCCTTTTCTATTAATTCAGATAGCTTTTCTGGTTATTAATTCAGATACTTTATAAAAAGTAAGTATTGAAAGGTTCTGAAATGGTCCAAAAGGCAAGCAACAAATAAAGAAAATCCATGAAAACTGGGTAAGAAAGGTATGTATAGAATTTGAAGCAAGACAGCTACTTTCCTGCCCCAGTTGGTCTCAGCCGGGCAGACTCTGATGCAGAGTACAGCCAAAATCACAGGGATTCCTTCCTCCCCAGCTGCCAATCTGAGGACCTTTGTTTTGAAAGGAGCAAAATTTTTACATTCCTCATCCTGCTCTCAACTACCTGTTGAGGATAAGTCCTTGGCAAGTGCAGTCAGCAATGGGGCTCCCTTCTTCCCACCAACTCCCATTCATGAAATGAAAGCTCTATCTTGTGTGCGGTGCATTGAAAATGAAGGAGGGTAGGTTTCCTGGATCTGGGCTACTGAGGCAGGTAAGGAAAGGCAATTTTTGAGAATTCCAGCTTACTAATCTTTTCTCTTATGCCTCATACTTTTTGAATCCTGTTTAAGACTTTTTTTGCTATCTAAAAATCATGAAATCATTCTCCTGCTTACTCCTAGCTTTATTGTTTTACCTTTATATTTAGATCTGACTTTTGAACTTTTTTCTTTTTCTAAAAATGTGGGCATAAGGTTTTTGTTGTTGTTGTTGTTTTTGTTTTTTTTTTTTTGTTTTTTTTGTGGGACCCTCGCTGGCGCGGCCGGGGAACGAACCAGTGCTGCAGAGGCTGCGGGCAGCCTCACAGCCCAGTGCTCAACCGCTGCGCCACCAGCGGAGGCCCTAGACATATATAAGTTTTATATAAATAATATAAGTTATATATAAATTCTCTAATTTGCCATACAAATTTTCTCATTCTTGGACTTGCGATTTTTGTTGATATGATTTGGTACAAATTGCTGGACAATAGAGAGAAATACTAGGATTATGACTAAAGAACCCCAAATGAGACAGACCAAAACACACCTCAATGTATGCTCTACTAGAGTTCCCAGTAACCAGACAGGGTAAGTGTACTACCTCTATGTAGTCCTACAAGAACTCAGAGGACAATATGGATAGAGGCCTCTTGCCCCACCTCCATGGGGCTAAGTTTCCAAATCTCAGTCATTAGATTAAGTAAACATTTAATAAAAACAGAATTTTAAACTAGAAAAGATGACTCCAATAAGATCACAAATAGAAAAAGTCCTACCCTACTGTACTGCCAGGAAGGGCACAGTGCAGGTTTTCTATGATCTGAGCAGACAGGCGGGTAAAGGAGAGTCCTGGAGCCCTCAGTGGCTTTCTCGGGCTTTTATTGAGCTTTTACATGTAGTGCAACAACCAGGTACACGGCAGGCAGGGGGGCTGGGGGTGCCAGGAGGCTGTTAGGCCTCCAAGCCTCCAGCAAGTCTTCACTCTGAGCTTCTCTGCAGTTCTTTCTCCCCTTCTTTCTCTCCTGTCTCTCTCCTGTCTCTGCTTCTCTCAGCCAATATCTCAAAACTGAGCCATGGCCCACAGAAGTAAACAACAGAACTTATAACAATGTAACAAATGGCGGGAGGGCAGAAAAGCCTGAAAATCATTTAAAAATGAGAATTATAAAAGAGTATGTAAGATATTATAGGAAACTCCCTGGTGGTGCAAGGGGTTAAGCGCTGCACTATGAAGTCATCCACAGCCTCTGCAGCACAAGAAGCCCACATGGCACAGCAGACCTCTCCTGTCTCACCCACTGCTCCCTTCAGCAGTGTATTTCAGTTGATTCGCTTGTTCTGTTCGCCACTCTGTCTCTGGTGAATCCTTTCACCCACCTCACCTCTGGCCTGTGTCCCAGTTTTTGTATGTATAAATAAATCTTTAAAAAGTGTAAGATATTATAGAAAATAAAAATACTACACATCTGATCGTGTTATGTTTCATACCCTATTTGGCTCTAACCCGGCTGTGTAGCAATGCAATAGTCATGGTAAGGGGGTGGGGATCCCCAGGTTCTGTGTCCCACGTTAAGCAATGGTGGAGCTGAGAAGGCAAGGTGAAGCTACTAAAGACTGGAAAAGGACAGAGAGAAGGAGGAAGACATGGAGAGAGATGAAAAAAGAAGACTGAAGGAGACGTGGTGCAGGAGACATGTGAAGAAGGCACATTTGCATCTCAGCTTTGGGCTTGTACCAGGGACTTGGGGGACAGGGAAGGAGACACTTGAAAACAGATGTGGGTGAGGGACCTGTGGGAAGGCTGACAATGGCAGTCTTTATTTTAACTTGTAATTTGATTTTGCTCTTTTTTTTCCAGACTCGCCAGGCCCCTTCTACCCCGTTCCTGTGGCTCCCCACCAGAAGGTGCTTTAGTCTTGTGGCAAGCTTTCGGGCCTCAATGGCGCTGTTTTGGGCCAATCCTGTTTGTCTGGGCATTTACCCACAAGGGGATGGGTAACTTAGCCTATTTAATTGGAAACTATTTTCTCTTTTCTCTATTCCATGCTAATTGTACTTATTTTCTATTAAAGATCTTATGTACCAGGAGTATGTTTTGTCTTGATGTGGCAGATGGCAGAACTTCTTAGGAGCAGACAAGTTTGCAGGCCCGGGACTACCCCTCTTTCTGCCTGCTAACAATAGTACTAGTGCAGCAGAGTGGTATACAGGTTCAAGATATTTCACCTTAGGCAATACCATCTACAGGCTGGATTTAGTTATTTTAAAGCCAATAGAAAAGGGAGGCTGAAGAAACTTTTCCTCTGTACAGGTTTCTGGTGCTGTGCAAGCAAGAGTTAAAAACAACAGGATTGGAGTCGATGGGTCATTCAGTTGAACTTCTCCCTACAGGTCACAGTGGGTCACTGAGGGGAGAGGCATAATTTGCTTTTACAGATGCCAACCAGAGAGCCTTTACTGTCTGCAGAGAATACTGACAATAGCTTTTAAACTTCCACACAGTAATGCTTACTTCTTATTCAAGGAAACCCAAAATATAAAAGAAAGGTAAAGGTTATTTAGCAGTACATATCTACTTTTTTATAAAATCCTAGACAATTCTACAGAACTACAAAAATCATTGAGTGAAGCTTCTGGTTCAAGATGGTCAACTGAACAGAAAACAATTTCTTTAGGCTATGATACAGTGTTACCAGAATCTTTTGCCCCAGGCTAACATGCTGAGAATGGCTCTAACAGTGAACAATCTGCTTGGAAAATGTCTTCCTGTAAATAATGTGAATGTTGGGGCCTAAGGCAAAGACAGGTAGTTGTACCTGCAACATTCATTCCCCCTCTTTGTTTTGTGAGGCATATGGCCACCTCAAATCAAGATGACATCTTCTAGTACTTAGTAGCATGGTAGTTATGTGTGACTGTATGTCAAAGTACTAACTAATAAGATATAAATAAAAATGGTGTGAGCAACTTTTAGGAAATTCTTAAAGAATATTTTTTTCTCTTCCTTTTGGCTGGAGTGGGAGCAGCCACTTTGGTCAGATACAGATGGCACGTACTGAGCTTAACAGAACCACAAGGAAATGGAAACCTGGGTCACTGATATTTGTAGAACCATAAAACTAGTCCTGGTGTGTCCACATTTATGTGTATGAAATAAAAACTTTTATTTGGGGGCCTCCCTGGTGGTGCAGGCGGTTGAGCGCCACACTGTGAAGCTGTCCGCAGCCTCTGCAGCACGGGTTCAACCCCGGCCAGCAAGAATCCTACATGGCGCGGCAGACCTCTCTTGTCTCGCCCACTGCTCCCCTCAGCAGTGTATTTCTTCAGTCTGCCTGTTCTGCTCCCCACTCTGTCTCTGGTGAATCCTCTCTCCCTCCCGTGCATCTGGCCTGTACCCTAGTTTTTGTATAAATAAATAAATCTTTAAAAAAAAAACTTCTGTTTTGTTCAAACGGCTATTATTTAGGCTTTTTAAATTACCCAAATCTTTAACTACCAAACCTTAACCTCTTAACAAATATGTTATATGGCAGAAAAATACCACATAACAAAGCTTGAGGTTACACTATGGTTCTGAAAGATACAAAATTGGCCAGGGGCTGGTAGTGTGGAAAGTGGAGCAGGAGGGAATTTCCCCTTCAGAAGAATAAAATCTTTCATAGCTTGGTAACTGTGGGAGACTCAAGCTTACCTGTGTGTTTTACATCCCTATATCCTTAAGGGTAATGTGACTACTGAAAAGCCCTATCTACTGAATGAGAGCCCCTTATTTTCTCCTGTTTAGAAAATACTTACTTCTGTCCATACAAATATAGAAGAAAAAACAATGGAATCATTTACTTTGAAATGCATTTTTTAAAAAGACAAACTGATGGCATGATAGAAAATTAACAATTACATGATAAAACAAGTATAATAAACTGTTAGATTCTAAATGGTAGGAATACATGTGTCCACCTTGTGTGCTCGTAAATTTTCATAAACATTCTAGTTACATCCATACTAATGAACATAATCTACTTTACAAAGTCATGAACAGAAAAGCAGGGATCACCAGACAAAAACCATTAAAATTAAAGCAAAGGACTTTATTAACTTTGCATTGTAACGCTATATAAGTTTCAGATGTTCATCAGTGTGTATATACTACATTAAGTTCACTGCTAAAGTCCATATCTACCCTTCACCACACCATAATCCCATTTTCTAATATTTATCTACTCCCTTTCCTCCTTTTATTTTGGTAACTACTAATTGGTCTTATTATCCAAAAGTTTATTTTTATTTTATTTTTATTTATTTCACCTTTTGTTTGCTCTATAAACCACACAAGTGAAATCATATGGTGTTTGTGTTCTATTTCACTAAGCATAATACCCTCTTAGTCTACATATGCTATGGAAAAATGGAAGGGTTTAATCTCTTTTTATAGCTGAATGGTATTCCATGTGTATATATGCTTCATCTTATTTTCCATTCATAACTTTATGGACACATGTTGTTTCCAGTTCTTAGCTACTGTAAATAATGTTGCAATGAACATGGGGGTGCATATATATTTTCAAATTAATGTGACCTTGGGGGTAAATATCCAAAAGTGGATCACTGGATTGTATGGAATTTCTATTTTTAATTTTTTGAAGAATCGCCATACTACTTCCCACAACGGCTGCACCAATTTATATCCCACCAAGAGTGCATAAGGGCACCCTTCCCTCCACATCCTCTCCAACTTGTTATTTCGTATCTTTTGGATAATAGCTGTTCTCACAGGTGTGAGGTGATATGTCATTGTTGCTTTGATTCACATTTCTTTACTAATAAGAGATGAACATCTTTTTATATGCCTATGGTCATCTGTCCTCTTTGGAGAAGTATCTATTCATATCCTCTGCCAATTTTTATTTTTTTAAAGATTTATTTATTTATGCATACAAGAGCTGGGGTACAGGCCAGAGATGCGGGGGGGTGTGTGTGTGAGAGGAATCACCAGAGACAGAGTGGGGAACAGAACAGGCAGATCAACCAAAATACACTGCTGAGGGGAGCAACGGGAGAGACAGGAGAGGTCTGCTGTGCCATGTGGGTTGCTCCCTGGCCGGCTGGGGATCGAAATCGTGTTGCAGAGGCTGAGGATTGCTTCATAGTGCGGTGCCCAACCCCTTGCACCACCAGGGAGGTGCCCCAATTTTTAAATCAGGTTTTACATTTGAGTTTTTCATTGTTGAGTTTCATGAATTTTGCATATATTTTTTATATTATTCCTTTGTCAGATATGCAATGTCCAGATTTTCATTTGATTCATGTTTCTTTTGCTGTACAGAGCTTTTTAGTTTGATGTATACCCATTTATTTTCACTTTTGTTTCCCTGAGATTGGAGTTTAATGCCAAAACACATCTCTAAGACCGATGTCAAGGAGTATATTGCATATATTTTTGTCTATGTATTTTATGGTTTTAGATCTTACATCTGTCTTTAATGCATTTTGAATTCTTGTGTGGTATTAGATATTTTGTTTCATTATTTTGCATGCAGTTGTCTGGTTATTTCTAAACTATTAATTGCTGAGACTTTCCTTGCTACATTGTAAGCTCCTGACTACTTTATTGTAAATTAGTTGTGGTTTTATTCTAGGCTCTGAGTTCTGTTAGTTCTTTCCATTGAACTCTGTGTCCTTTTTTTAATTCCAAAACTAAGTTTTTAATTAATATCATTTTGTAACACAGTTCAAATTTGGAGAAGTGTGATACTTCCATTTTTGCTTTTTATTCTCAAGAGTGTTTTCACTATTTGGGGTAATTCATAGTTTCAAATAAATTTCATAACTTTTTGTTCTATTTCTGAGAAGAATGACATTGGGATTTTGATAAGCATGCATTGGATCTATATGTTGTTTTAGGTAGGATAGCCATTAATAATGCTAATAATTGCTAATTCTTTCAATCCATGAACATGGAGTAACTTACGATCTCTTTATGTCTTCTTCTATTTCTTTCAAAGTCATATTGTTTTTAGTATATAGGTCTTTCACTTTCTTGGTTAAATTTATTCCAAGGTATTTAATTCTTTTTGATGTGATTGTAAATAGGATTTTTTTCCAAATTTATCTTCCTGATATTACATGGTATGTAGATATGCAATAGATTTTTATTAGTTTTCTAGCCTTTACTGTATTCATTTTTAATTACTTTTAATAGCTTTATATTGGATTCCTTCGCATTTTCTATGTAAATGTCATTTGCAAATGTAGTTTTACCTTTTTCTTTCCAACTTCGGTACATTTTATATCCTTTTTAAAATTACTTTAAGTCCTATCAGTTGTATTATATTGGATGGTGTGGTCAGAGTGGACATCTTTTTATTGTTGCAGATCTTAGAGGAATAGCTTTCAGTGTATTGTCATACCATATTATATTGACAGTCGACTTGTGACAAAAGGCCTATGTTGATATTAAGGTCTGTTTATTCTATGTTCATTTTGTGTACTTTTTTAATCATAAAGGGTGTTGAATTTTATAAAATGCTTTTTACACATATATTGAGATGATTATATGATTTTTTGCCCCTTTTTTGATGTGGTACATCATGTTTATTGATTTACATCAGTTGAACTATGCTTGTATTCCATGACACCCTCAATCCCTCATTCGATCAAGGTGTATTATTCTTTTAATGTAATGGTGAATTTTTTTGGTCATTATTTGTTGAGGATTTTGCATCTATAGCAATCAGAGATATTGGTTTATAGTTATCTTTTTTTTCTTTAAGTCTTTGGTTTTAGAATAATATTAATGTTGGTTCACAGATCATATTTGGATGTTTTCCCTCCTTTTCAAATGGAAGAGATGGAGAAAGATAGGTATTAATTTTCCTCTGAAAGTTTGGTAGCTTTCAAAAGTAAAGGCATTCTCTTTAGTGAATTGTCTACATGTGCTGACCATTTGTGATTGAATATTTGTTTTTCTGTTGTTTTGGAATTGCATGAATTTTTTATATATCATGGATATTAATCCTTTATGAGTTATATGTTAGGTTTATCCCCCAATGAGCAGGGTGTCTATTTAATTATCTTGTATTTTATTTTGCTGTGTAGAAGCTTTTAACTTGAGGTAACCCCAATTGTTAATTTTCGTTTATAATTCCCTTGCCATTAGAGTTGAGTCACCAAAATATACTGTTAATACGGTGGAATGTTTCAATTCAGTTTTCTTCTAGGTATTTTATTGTTGCCTATCTTACACCTAAATCCATTTGCAACTTACTTTTTGTATGGTATTAGTGACTATTCCAACTTCATTATTTTACATGTGGCTTTCTCATTTATTAGAGAAAATACCCTATTTATTAGAGACTTTTTTTCCCATTTTATGCTAATGAATGAATGTTCTATCAAAGATTAAGTGCTGGTATATGTATGGACTTATTTTGGGCTTTCAATTCTGTTCTATTGGTCCATGTATCTATTTTTGTGCCAATTCCACCTTGGTCTTAATATTGCTGCAATATAATAAAGTTTGAAGTCAGGTAACCTTATACCTCCATTTCTCTCCTTTTTTTCTTAAGTTTACTTTTGCAATTCAAGGATTTTTGTGGGTTCATATACATTTCAATAATTTTCATTAAGTTTCTTTGAAATATATTGCTAGGATTTTAATGGGGATTGTATTAGATTTATATATCATTTTAGACATGATAGTCATTTTGATTATATTGTTCTTCCCATACATGAGCATGGGGCATCCTTACTTCACTATCTAAATCGTTTAATAACATGAGGCAGTTTTCATCTTTTACCTCCTTTGTTAGGTTGAATTAAAGGTGTTTAATTCTTTTTGAAGCAATTATAAACAGAATTTCTTAAATTTCTCTTTCTTCTTGTTCATTGTATATTTAAAAAGCTATGGATTTTTGTATGTTGATTTTGTAGCCTCTTACTTTGTGGCATCCATTTATTGCTTCTAATAACTTTCTGATGGTGTCCTTAGGATCTTATTTATATACTATCACATCTTCTATAAGTACTGATAGTTTAAGTTCTCCTTTTCCAACTTGGATTTCCTTTATCTCCTGTGTTTGTAGGATTGACTGGTGTTCCTATAAAAAAGAGGAAATTCAGACACAGAGACAGCATTCAGGGAGAAGGTTATATGAAGATGAAGGCAAAGATTGACGTGAAACATCAAAGAACATCAGCAAACCATCATAAGTTAGAAAAGAGGCATGGAGCAAAATATTCCTCACACCCATTATAGGGAACCAACCCTGCCTAACCTCTGATCCTTAACGTAAAAACTCCAGAACTGTGAGATAATATATTTCTGTTCTGTAGTCCACTAAGTTTGAAGCATTTTGTCATGGCAGCCCTAGAAAACTAATACACCATGCCATCCACTAACATGTCTACTAGTTGTTGGGAAAACTTAGCAAGTATTTTCTCTTCTTATTCTATCATAGGCGGCCTCTGTCAGTAGCCTGCCTTTAAACATTTCCAGAAAAGAACATCGGCATTCATCTTTGTGCCTGCCATTTTCTAAATTCTAATATATTGCCTAAATCCTAACTTCCCAATCTCACGTCACTGTCTTCCTAAGTGGCAGCATGGGGTGGCCAGGCGTCAGCTCATGCAGGATTATGTAGGCTTATGAAAAACAATTTCAGATTTCATCTATTTGAGTAGGAATGCTTCCAAAGGTGTTGAACAGGAAGGAACAAATTCTGGTTTGCATTTTATTTTATTATTATTATTTTTTTAATATATAGAGGCATGTTTTATTTATTTATGTTTGTTTGTTTTGTTTATACATGCACTGGGTACAGTCAGAAACACGGGAGGGTGAGAGAATTCACCAGAGCGGGGAGCAGAGCAGGCAGAAGGACCGAAGTACACTGCTGAGGGGAGCAGCGGGCGGCAGGAGAGGTCTGCGCGCCATGTGGGACCCTCCTCGGTGGCCGGGGAGCAGCCAGGGATAGAACTGGTGCTGCAGAGGCTGCGGGCAGCTTTGCAACCCAGTGCTCAACCACCAGGGAGGCCCTGGTTTGCATTTTAAAAGAATTTCTACAGTTGCAAATTGGAAACTAGACTCCAGGAAATAAGAACAGAAGCATGTAGGACAATTAGACAAAGACAGCATCTAGTGAGGACAAGAATGATCGCTGTAGAGATGGTGAGAATTTGTTTGATTTAGGCTAATTTTTAAAAAAGAAAAGAATCATGCTGAGGGATTGGATGTGAAAGAGGAATTAAAGTACAAAGATTGTACTACTGTAAAGGATTCTAAAAATCTGTACTGTAAAAATCAACGTGCCATTTACTGAGATTGAAAGGCTTGCTACAGAAACAGGCTTTGCAGGTAGTACATTTTAGAGTTCGAATGCTGATAAATATCCTGTTTGATATCTTTGATAAAAAGTTGAGTATATAGTATAGAAATCAAGAGATGTCAGGGCTGGTATGGGTATTGAAAGTCATTAACGCAGTGATACCAGGAAAGGGAGTGAATGAGATCACTGGAGAATGAGGGTGTCTATAGAGGGGAAGAGATTTGGGGGCACATGGCATTTACAAACCATGAAAATCAAGCAAAGGCATTCACAAGTCAAATGAAGAAACTGTTTCAAGTTTTGAGGATGTAATTAGCTATGTCAAATGCTGTCGAATGGGTAAGATGAACACTAAAAGTTAGTTGCTGGTTCTATTTATCTGGACTGTGTAAATGCCAGCTGTGTACACACAAACGCTTTCATTCTAATGGTTAAAACTAAGAAGTCTCAGGTTTAAATGTACATAAGAGCTAAAGATCTAGTTTATGCTTAACACCACGTATCCTGCAGTTTGTGGGCCATTTTCATAGGTTAATTTTACTATCAGGGATTTTTATCATAAAGGCTGAATTTAGAGTCAAATTCCTGCTACCTCTGTGATTAAGGCTTTTCACGGTCGTTTCCAATCTATCCTACTGCTATTTAGGAAACAGGAAAAAAGAGCGAAGTCAGGGAGCCTACTCTTAACTTTAGACTTTGCACAAGCCATAATTTGGATTGATATTTAATTTTTTAAATGTAGACTTTCCTACCTTTCTCCCTCCTGGAGTTGAAAGGAATGAGCCAAGTCTGATACACCATGGGCGCAAGAGAGGCAAATAGATACGGGGATAATCCCAGTATTTAAAAAACTCCACTCAGAGATACGGTTTCAGGGTGGCTCTAGCCTCTAAGGCTACCTGGTAAGGTGTATCCCTTGCTTCAGAAAAGGGGGAAGGCAGCACGAGCAAAGCCTGCAGGAAAAGACCAAAACTCTCAAGCCTCGCGTTCCTCTCTCCCAGCCCTCCTAGCGCCGAAAGGAACCAAACTCGCAACCACGCCCCGCCCACTTCCGGATCGTCGCTGCAGCCGTCGTCGCGTGCGCAATGACGTTATGGTCTCTGGCGGACCCCGGAAGTGCAACTCGAACTTGGTCGGGGCGCGGATCCCGAGAGGGAAAGTCATAACAACCGCACGAGGGAGTTGGTCTGGCGAGCTGGAAGGCCACGCCTCCTCCCGCCTCCCCCCGCAGCCCTGTAGCTGGGGGCAGAGCTCAGGTAGGACCTGCGTTGCCGGGGATTTGAGATCGGGGGCTGGACCCCGATGTAATCAGAGGAGAGGACTGGCCTGGTCTGTCTTTGGCTGGGGCTGCTGGCCGCGGGACGAGAGCTTCCCGGAGCCACGCAGCGTTTCCTGTGGACACCTCTGTCCTAAGTCCAGCATCCCGCTGTTGGTCAGGTTTCACTTACCATTTCCACTTGCGAGGCGTGGCAGGACACGTGCGTGCCCTGGGTGACTCTCCTTTAACTGGACACATGGGCTTCTGGGTGCCCCAGAGATTGTGGAGTATTGGGCCCTCCTAGGCTTACTTAGAAGGGGAGGTATAATACTGTGCTTTCTCTTTCTACAAAGATAATCAACTGCCAAAGTTTTATCAGAAATCTGTCAATAACAGAAGGTTAAAGTGCAGTTATAAAATCGTCACAAAACTTGTAACATGTATGAGTTCTTTTGGGACATTTCATTGGGATGAATTTGTAGTTGAATACTTTTGACTTTGAAATAAAGTTGGGAATATTTTGGAAGGAGTCCTCTCTAATTCAGAGATTTAGCATATTCTTCTAGTGCTCCAGAGTTGTACCTGTCTGTTGGGTCAAGTAACTGTTACTTAATTGACACTTATTTATTGAGAAGCAATGTGGTTGCATTTGTTCATTTCCTCAAATAATCTGAAAAGTTGGAGAGGGAAAATCATCTGATTTTCAGGTTAGTAAGTCTTGTAACTTATTAAAATAGGGGCAAATTGATGTTAATAAGGAAAGTGAAGTTCAATACATGATATCTTTTTGTCTTAAAGCAGTATTAGAATTATATATTTCTTATGTTTCAGCAGGACAGATACACTGTATTCATTTAGAATATTTAGAAACAGAGTTAGAGAACACTTTTCCATGTGCTGGTAGGAGGCTTCAGTCTCACTACTTTGTACTTAACTGGTGATGCCTAAACCAGGGATGCTCTGTATGACTTCCATGCAATACCCTTGCAAACAGAGTAGTATCAAGGCCAAGAGGGCGGTATGGTTGGGAACAGTGATCGATTCATTTAGTTTACAAATATTTACTGTCCATCTTCAGTATTCCAGGTAGTGTTCTAGGTGCTCATTGAACAATAGTGAACAATATAGGTGAAGTTTTAGTATTCTGTATTTAATTTAAGTTTTAGTATTTAGTATTTAATATTACATGTGTGAAGAAGAACAGTTAGTAAGTGTGTGTGTGTATAGTAGTGATAAGAACTATGAAAGTAACATTAAGGGTAGAAGCTAGTGCAGGATGCTAATTTGGATAGGTTGGTCAAGCTCAGCCTCTCTGATAAGGAGACTTTTGAGCAGAGATCTGAATGAAATGGGAGTGAACTCTTCGGGTATGTAGGGGATGGATATTAAGACTAACAAAAGACCCTAAGACATAAATCTGTTTGGTATTTCTTGGAATAGCAAGAATGTAGAACTGGAGTCATCAGAGTGTAAAAATCTTGAGGGTTAATATTTATTCAGTGGTTTTGTGTGCATATGAAGGGTCTTATTTATTCACAGTGTATTTTTCCATCTTTTCCAGATAGATTTCTATCAGGAGACTCTGATGCCATTAAAAATGCAGAGATGTTTCCATGCTGTTCATGAGTACTGACAAAATTAAGCACCATTTACTCAGTTGCATATAACTTGTGTTGTCTGTTTTAGAATCAGAATGGTTTTGCACAATAGCCTGGATACCTAAGTAACAAGCAAAATAAGCTCAATTGTAACAATGCTTGTTTCCATTAATTTCTTTTTATTCTGGTAAAATATACATAACTTAACATTTACCATTTAAACCATTTTAAGTGTACATTGCAGCATCATTAAGTAATGATGTAATACAGCATCACTACTAATCTCCAGAACTGTTCATTTTCCCCAAGTGAATCTTATTAAATGTTAATTCTCCATTCCGCCCTCTTCTCAGCTCCTGACAACCACTAGTCTACTTTTTGTCTCTGAATTTTCTATCTCTACTCTGTGTGCCTCATGGAAAATGGAATCAGACAAAATTTGTCTTTTTGACTGGCTGTTTCACTTAGCATAATGTCTTTAAAGTTTATCCATGCTGTAGCATGTGTTCAAATGCCCTTTCTTTTTAAGACTGAATAGTATTCCATTTTATGCACACACTCACACACACACATTTTGCTTATTCACTAATTTGTCCATGATGCATGTGTTGCTTCTACCTTTTGGCTATTATAAATAATGTACTGTGAATGTGCATGAATAAATACCTGCTTGAGTCTTGGCTTTCATTTTTTTGGAGTGTATATCCCGAAATGAAATTACTAGATCATGGTAATTCTTTGTTTAATATTTCAGGGACCAACTGCTGTCCACAGTGGCGGCATGGTTTTACATTCCTATGAGCAGTGCACAGAAGTTTCAGTTTATCCAAATCCTTACCCACATATCTTTGCCAGCACATTTTCTATTTTTTGATAATAGCTACCTAATGGCTGTGAAGTAGTACCTCCTTTGGTTTTGATTTGCATTTGTCTAATTACTCATGATGTTAAGTATCTTTTCATATGCTTTAGCCTGTATCTTTTTTTGAGTATTATTATTTTTATTTTATTTTCAATTACATTTCTTTTCCAGTGAATCGTTTAAGGGTGAAGAAGTCAGCCACCATGTCTTCTTTTCCAGTGAATACTATAATTTTGACCCTAAAATACTATAATTATAAAAAATTAAATATATATCTATATAGATATATAAATATATGTATAGTAATTCCAAATTTAGAAATAAAAGAAACCATAAAGTATCTTTTGTAACAATGAATAAACCTTTGAATATCAGATTGTGATGGGAACAGTTCAAAAAAGCCAAAGATCATGCTGATCTGAAGATTTTTGTGTATCACACTTTGATTTTTTTTCTTTTTAATTTAGAAGGAGAGTATTGATTGACTATACCTATGAAGTTAAATCTCTTTTGTTTGGGAGCTAAGAGGAGCAGGAAACAGAAGAGACAAAAGTGATGAAGAAACAGAGAAAAGAAGTGTTGGATAGCAGGATAGCAGTTGGATGGAGTTAGATGGAAAGTGGCAAAGGAGATTAGTAATAGTAATGGATGCTTAGCACAAGAACTGACAACAGACGAGTGGAGACCCAACAATAAAGTAAAAGTAAATAGAAAGAAATACCGCTATGCAGATTGGAATAGCATGGGGGATATGGCAAAAGATTATAAAATTGCCAGCCACATTTCAGCATGTGGTTCTGAAGTTCAACTCTTGCACTTCAGTAATTCAGTAAGATCTGCTTCATATGAGGTAATGTCTGTCAATTCATCTGGTTCACTAGCGAGTCATTGAGAGGTTTGCAGTATGTACATCGCTATAGGAATAGTATGTACATCGCTATAGTAAACTAAGTTGTTCACATCATTTATCCCATCATTTTTATCCATAGAGATAGATAAATGAGGTTTAATTGAGTAAGTTAATGAGTAATTGTGTAATTTAACAATGTTCAGCATTCTTAAAAATATTTTTAGATAATTTAAGAAGGAAATGAAATTTAAAAAAATTTAGAATGGCTTGTGAACCATTAACTCAAGGTAACATTTTTGTTGTTATTATTAAACATCATCATCATTGTTCAATGTTTTGTATACATCATCATGTATTAAATACTCATTGGGTACTACATTTAGCTAATTCTTTCAATTATAAAACTGTTGAATACTCTGCTTTGAAGTAATGGATAAAAAATTGTACCATAATTTTGCTTATTACTCTTCGGTAAGTTTAAGTTGATTAATTTGCTACAGATGAGTAGCAGTTGACCTGTTAAAGGTTTCACAGCTAAGTTAAAGGCAACTTAGAGACAGTAGTGCTATGTTGGTTTCTCTGAGACTGTGTTGTGTCCTTTTCGGGATAGCAGTTCAATTTTGCAATTTAGATATTGCATTATAGATAATACAGTTAATTGTTGCTCTAGATCAAAGATCATATTGAAGCAAGGCCTGTATTAAATATTTCCATTTTTATAGCAGATTGCATATTTAACCATAGTCTAGGTTGATAATATATTTAGTATTGATAGAGGTTAAAGAGGAGCTTATAGGATTGAGATTGTGGATTTGAGCCCCTGTAAAGCCCATCAGTAGCTGTTTATAGGAATGGTGACATCTAGTATACAACAATATACTAGTGTACAGCAGTTTACTAGTATACAACAGTGTACTAGTAACTACTAACTGCAGTGTGGCATGGCTATATTCCTGTTGCCTTCTAATCACTTTAGTGATAAGAAAGTAGCACAAATAATACTATATATGGCTCAACAGATGATTGAATTGTCCTACCTCTATTAAAAAAATAATTTAGAGTGAATATTCAAGGTAATGAAGTTGTGAGAGTGATGCCCTTTTTATCTACAAAGCATAGCTTAGTTTTGTGTGCCTTGTTTAGAACATGAAACAAATTGAATTGTGATCAGATTAGAACTCAAGCTGAAGTGTTTAAAAAATTCCAAAAGATTGCTTGATAAGTCAGATGTGCTCTTATCAAACATGCAGCCCATTCTTGCTGTCATCTTTTTTTGTCTGCACTGGGAGTGATTCTGGTTCTAACTCACAGAGTCTGGAAATTAATCATCCTGATACACATGGTTTAACACCCCCTAATGTAGTTAGAGTGTTTATTTGAAATGGTAGGAGTGGGCTGGGGTGATTGGGAAGATCTGACAGGTTGAGGAGGCTTTAGGCAGAAAAGAAAGGAGGTCTGTCCACAGAGATTAGCTGACTAAGGATAGGACTCTGGTCTCAAAAGCAGTGGCGGAAAGGGAGGGATAAAAAAATGGAAAGGCCCAAGATCTATGTGAACTGAAATAAGACGTAAGGAAAAACAGAGCAAGAATTAGGCAGAGTCTTAGTCATTTGATTCTGGAAAAGCAGATACTGAGGCAAACTCAACCCTACATTTGAGGATCTTACATTTATCTGTTGGGAATTCTGCAAATGCTTTAAGTTTCATCATCATTGAATAAGAACTGTTCAAAGCAAGTTTATTTATTCTGAATATTTTTCTTCAGTAAGAAACAAGTATAATTATTTTTATCCAAACAAGCATATGTGTTTGTGTTTTTCAACTGTTCTAATTAAAAATGTAAGGGTTCTCTTTCTCGCTCTCTTTCTCTCTCTGTTTCAAGAAAGACTTTTAGCCAGATCAATCTGTACTAATGAAAATCTTGAGTTGTAAAATTTACTTTCCAGTTTTTTTAAATACAAAGATAGTAATGGAATCCTGTTTTTGCTAAGTCCAAAGGAAGCTCCTTCCTCACCTAGAAAATAATTTGTTGCTGAACTGTGCTATCATTAAGCAATTGAGTGATGATAATAAATGAATCTGGGAGCTAGAGCTGGGTATTTAAATATATGTTGTCTATTTCTGTGTAACAGACTATCCCCAAATTTAGCAACTTAAAATAAAAAAAAGAAAAAACACTTTTTATCTCACACCATCTCTCAGGGTCAGATATTTAGAAGCAACATAGCTGGGTAGTTCCGGTTTAGGAATTGTTTATGAGGTTGTAGTTATAGTATCAGCCAGTGCTGCAACCAGTGGTTTCATTTCTCTGCATCTTTTACAGTCCCTAATTAACAAAACTTTAGTTTTTGACTTATTGTTGGTAGTTGAATACATGTAGCATTTTTCCAGTTACAATTTCCCATTCATTTTTAAAGGTATTTGAATATGAGATAGATATACAAATTAAAACATATAAATAAAGATTCAATATTCATTTCATAAAATTAAAAAAATAAAACTATATTGTTAAAGACCTAAAATAGTGATTTTGCTAGACTTTCAAAATATCAATATAAATAAGCATAGTATTTTAGGAACATATCTTTGATGTAGTAAGGTAGGTATATCATTTTAATTGATAGCTTTGTTAAATTTTTCTTTAGTCATAAGAGTCTGAATAATATTCTTCCTATATCTCTTTACTTATTCAGTTTTTAAATCCATTTTCTTAATTTATGTGTTTCCAAATTCAGTTTAATATTTGGTCAGAAGAATTTCTGAGCTCATCTAACAAATTTATTTCAGAGTTTACACTTTATTTTTTACATTTTCTCTGGAATGGTTCTTACTCAGAACTGACAGTTTTCTCTGCTCATTGATTAAATCACAGTAAATTGGGATTAAGAAGTCAACTCCAAAATTACTGGTTGTATGAGGAATTGTTTTAAAAGGGAAGTTTGATTGCCACATTTGGAATTGTTCTAGGACTTTGCACAAAACTTGGTGTCCATTGAATAGTATGTAACAACTATTAAATGAGAGACTGGGCTTATGAAACAGCTGTGTCTAGGCCCTTCCAGTTCTGTGACTTTATTTAAACTCGCTTTAAGTAGTATCCCTGTACTTAGTGATGTTTAAAAGACCAGCACTGGAGATTTGAAGATTCGTTCGGGACCTTTGGGAAAAGAGAGCAAATGGGAGATTGTTCGAGAAGGCAGAGGGAGGCACCAGGTTTGCATCGACAAATGTAAAAATATATTTATTTTCATATAGTCAGATTTCAGGTGGTATTTATAAACTAGGTTGTGCCTGAGGTCCTATAGCAAAACTTGTGTGCAGCATTTCAAATGAACAAAATAAAGTATTATTTCAAGTCAAGGATATGCTTTTAAATATACACTTAGACAAGGCACCAGTGTTAATTCTTTGTCAATGCAGGCAACTTTATAATTTTCTTATAGCTAATTTGTGTACCAATAAAGGATGGTTGAATCAACATCTGTTTTTCAGTGAAAAAAAACTTCAGCTCTCATGTAGAAAAAGCAGTATTTTCAGCATGTCATTTAAAGAAATAGAAATGAGTTTAACAAAATGTTATGTTCAGACAAAGCACCATATAAAATGTTTTATGCTTGTTTTATTCTCATTCAAACATCAAGTCCTCCCTCCAGTGGTTGCTGTTACAGCATTTTTCTTTTTTACCTTATTTTGGAAAAAACAAGGGAAGGGTTTTTTTTTTTTTCCTTCCAGAATTACAGCCTATTTTTGTGTCATGTTGAAAAGACTGGCAGATGATCCTCTGTGAGATACATTTTGTGATTAGATGAGCCCATCTTTTAGTAGCCAAAGGGACAGATTATTATGAATTGAATTCTTAGTCTTCATTTTTCATTTCTAAGGTACTTATAGTATCCCTTATGTGATCTTTTTTTTTTAATTACTTGTATATCCTCAAAGGCAGATTTTACTTGTTATGCTTACTAGTGGCATGTACCAAGCAAAGAGCAAAACATAAATGACAGTTGACATTTTCGGAAGTGTTTAGTTGTGTTTTAAAATATTATAAATTTGTGGGATATTATTTTTAATACAAAATTTAAAAATATTTTGTTTTTTTAGTAAAGGCTTGAGCAATCACTTTTAAATTCAAAACATTTCAAAATAAATTAAGTTTCTGAAACAATATTTTGTTGATATTTTATTGCTCTGAGTTAACTCATTACCTGCTTATCCTTTTTAAAATAACTGTCTACTAGAGTCTATTCACCAGCAGGACACCCACATTACTGGCTAAATAAGTAGGACTAGACTTTGAATACTATCTATGTTAAGAGAAAAATCCCCAAAGAACAAATTACAAAAGATGATGCTACTAAAATTAGTTATAATAAAATTTTTCTTTTGCATTTATTTAATATATATCACTGATTCTAAAAATGATCATGTGCAACCAGAGCTGCTGTGTGATTATGTGTATATTATACACTCATTGAAAAGGGGCCACCTTAGTAATATGATGAATAGCTATAAATTCAGCACTCATCCAAGACTTAAAATGCTATTAATAATTGCACTGTTACATGTTTGTTCCCATCTTATGACTTTCTCATCTTCCCAGACGTAATCACTATTCTGAATCTGTTTAAACTTGTTTTAAATGAATACCCCTATTCTGATTTTTTTTTTTAGTTTTGTCACTCACATTATAATCAGTAAATTGTTTTCAGTTTCTTTTCATGCTCAATGTAGATGGAAAATTCATCCATGTTTTTGATTGTAGTTGTTTTTTATTTGCTCTGCTATATAATACTCACCTCTATTAATACAGTCATGTATTGCTGAACAACATTTTGGTCAGTGATGGTCTGCATTTATGATGGTGGTCCCAATAGGCTGTAATATACGCCCTAGGTGTCTAGTGAGCTATACTATCAAGGTTTGTGTGATTACACTCTATTATGTTCACACAATGCTAAAGTCATTTGATGATGCATTTTTCAGAATGTATTCCTTTTAAGAGACTCATGACCATGTACTGCTGTGTATCTGCTCTCTTGAAATTGGAGAGCAGCTTTTCCATTTGTGGTACCCATACTCTAAAATGAATTCCAGTAATCTTTGCTTTTTGATACTTGTGCCTTTGTGAAGAAACATTCTCTATTGAATAGAATAGCTCCCTGTGTCAGTACAATATTGAGGAAATGATGTTTAGACTTGCAACTTTCCCTTTGCTCTCCTGGATCTATCTCTGGCCAAAACCAGTGGCTATGTCATGGGTGATGCTACAAAGAAGCCATGTGGGGAAGTACTGAGGCTTTTAACAACAACCAGTATCAATAATTTATCTGTATAAATGAGCATTTTCTAGCCCCAGTTAGGCCTTCAGATGATTGCACATCTTGTCAGTATACTGTCACTAAAACCTCATCCATTTGATTCAGAATCTCCCAGCTAAGCTGCTTCTAAATTTCTGATCCATACAAATTGTGGGAGACTACAAAGATTTTTGTTTTGGCAGCTACTACATTTTGAAGTAATTTGCAGCTATAAATCATAAATGAACTAGTTTTTTTTTTTTATGAAACTAACATTGATGTACCTGTCTTCTTACATACTTGAACAAGACCAAGTAGCGAGTTAAGACTTGACTCTTGGGTTAAAAGCTATGGGAGAATGTTTAACTTGAAATCTCAAGCCACTTTTCCATAGTGATTGTGCTAATTTGTATTTTGATCATCCATTCTTTCCATATTGTCAGGTTTTTAAGTTTCTTCTAGTCTAATGGGTGTTAAAATAGTATCTCACTAGGATTATATTCTCTGCCCAACATCACAATAATAGTCTCCTATGGTTTCTGTGTGTGTGTGTGTGTGTGTTCCCCATGTGTACTCTTAGTCTATTCAAAATTGATATCTATATGTGGAGTGAGGTAGGTGTTTAATTTCATTATTTTTTCATTATGTTGTGTACCATTTTTTCCAGCTATTGAAAAGTCCTTCCTTTCCTAATGCTGTCCTGATATTAATTATATCATATGAATCTGTACATGGATCTGTTTTGAACATACATTCTATTCTATTGGTCAGTTTGTTTATTGCATTACTATGTAACATACTGGTTTAATAGTATGAATCTTACTATTAAGTCTTGGTAAGTCTTCCCTATCATATTTTCCTATTAGAGTTTCTTAACTATTCTTGGTCATTCTTCTTGCATAGAACTTTTTGATTTTTAGTTTTTCAAGTTTTGTGGAAAACTCTGTTGGGTTTGAGTGGAATTGTACTGAAAATATGTGTCAACTAGAGGAAAATGGTCTTTCTATACTTGAATGTGGTATATCTGTCTATGCATTTCAGTTTTCTTTAATGTCTTTCAGTAACACTTTACCATTTTCTACATGTAGCTTTAGCAAATCCTTCATTAGATTTATTCTTACTCTTGATTTTTGCTATTATAAATGGTGATGTTTTAAAAATGATGCTTCAAACTGTCACTGGTATTTATAAAGATACTTTATTTTTATATATAAATATTATAGCAAACTATCCTATTAAATTCCTAATAGTGTGTTAGAGATTTCTCTTGTTTCTTGATTCTAGAAAATCTTTTTTGTTGATTATTATTTTTTTTGTATCATCTACAAATACTGGTAATGTTTTCCTGTTTTCAGATTTTATACATTTTATTTATTTTTCTGTATCTTAGTATACTGATTAGAACATCCAGAAAACTTTGACTTAGAAGTGGTAATACTAAGAGTTGTAATAAGTATTCTTTTCAGTTACTTGATTTTAAAGAGAATGTTTCAAATATATTATTATGAAGAATAATTGTTAGTTTATTTAAATTTGTATTTTGAAATCTTATGTCATGTTTAAGTATGTTCCTGCGTATTCCTGCGACTTTTCTTTTCCAAAAATGGGTGTTGAATTTTATCAAATTCTTTTCTGTGGTTATTGAAGTTGTTTATGATTTTCTACCTTTACATTAAATTGGTGAATGATATTTACAGATATTCTATTGTTTAGTTATTAAGTTTAGGTTAGTTTTCTAGGCAGAAGGGTGTCTTAGTGAACTTAATTATAATGTTGGAAGTGAAGTCCATTGTACAATTTTTGTGTCTTATGGTCATGGGAAGTAACTCTATACGTTGTACCTGTATAGACAAGAGTAATGAGAGCCAGCTGGCATGCCGATTTTAAGCATAAATCTAATAGCATAAATGGCTTAACATTACACAAAGTATCCTCCTTATGCTCACAACTTCAGTGCCATAGAGTTCATTCATATAATAGTGTGGCTACATAATGGTTGTCTTTTCTGAGGGGAAAAATACTTTTTAGCAGCCAGGAGGGTATCAAAACCTTTTGATTGTTGTTGGAATAATAGAATTTTGATGCTTTAAATCCTTTCTTAATTTAGGCAAGGTATGAATTGTGTATGTTGTTTGATAATAAAATAGTCACTGTAACTAATATTGAAGTTTACAAAAGGTGACTTGAAATTTTATTCCTAATTTTCTTTGTTAAGATTGGCTATTTGTAGTATCGCAGTAATACAGAGCCTTCTCAAATTTTTCTGATTTCATTCTTATTGGTCCCAATATATGAACATTGTTGAAATAACACACAAACAGGAAATTCTACAAAGTACTATGACTCCATAAATAATTGGGAAATTGTGGAAGCTAAAAAAGAAAAATTCTGAGTATTTTACTTATAACATTCCCTGATAACATTTTACTGATAACATTAGATAACGTCAGGCTTTACAGAGATTTTCCCTTTAATAAGCAATAAGGAGTAATAGATATGAATGCTACTTATATACCTTATTTACACTATGACTGTGGTCTCCACAAAGCTTGACTTTGCCATTAAACATTATTGTTGGTGTTATAAATTGTTTAACTCCATGCTTAGCTTTTTTATTGAAAGTGGTGTGTTTCTAACTTTTAAGTAAGTTAGTACAATGTTGGGGTAGTTAATAATAACAATAACAATAATAATAATAATAGTAAAGCAGTTACTACCAGATTTCAATCCTTATTAAAAATTGTACATGAGCGCAACATCCTATGGCATAAAGCAATGGCAGGGTAGAAGGAACTCATAACTAAGAGACAGAATACCAGAGTGAGAATTGAGCCATCCTTTACCATCTGGGGTGTTTTGATTAGGTTACTTAATTTTTCGAACCCCAGGATGCTCATCTTTGTAAATTGCAGATATGTCAACTCCTTTCAGTTGTGGTGATGACCTAATAAGATAAATTAATCATTATTGAAGGACATGGTGACTTTGTGACCAACATGTACATTTAGGAGATGTTTGAAACTGTTTTTCTATGGGCAAAGCTTTAAATGAAGGTAGAACTCACATAGTTGAACATTTTCCAGGCACAAATTTTAATAAGGTTGAAAATAATGTAAAAAATTTAAAGTTCATTGTGATTATAGCAATATAGTCTTGGATGCCCAAATGAACTTAATAGGTATCTATAGTGTGGCTTTATTATTTGTTCACATAAGTCACACAAGTAATACTTCTCAAAAGATTCTCATTCCTGTAAGCAGTACTGAGTTGGGTACCCTTCTTGCAACTTGATCATAAATTAATTGATTTTATTTAGATTACTAATATTTATAATGGTATTTATAAGATGTTTTTCATGTACTCATAAAATCTTTATAATTATACTGAAAAGGGAAGTGCTCTTATTTTCATTGTTACTCCTATTACTTAGGCTAGAAAAGTTGACTTTCTCAAGGTCACTGGGTGGTAGAATTAAGAATTAAGAATCTAGATTTCTCTACTGTTGCTACGTGGTAAGCTAAGGATTTATGTTAAATAAGCTTGAATAGGTATTTCTAGTCTGAACTAAATCTTGACTCGAACTCAGATTACATTTGCTGTAGAGGTTGCCATTTTTTGTGAGCGCGTATTACTCTGGGCTTTGTCTTCCACGTTTACTCAAGTCCAATAACCTTGTTTTACAATCCATAAATCTATCCAAAATGTACACATGAACACACACACTACAAAACATGTATTTTTTGCACTGTCTTCTCAGAACTCTAAGCTGTCCATTGTTATTATGAACTAACCTTCACTGATGAACAATTTAAGACTAACAGATATTTAAGTGTAATTTGGGTGGGTCTTTTGGTTTCCAGAAAATCTGTTATGATTCACTTAACTGTACTTTTGATTGCATGTAGGCTATTTTGAGCTGGATTTCCAGAGCTTAATTTAATTAACATAGATTCTTTGGGATGAGATAAAATCAGACCAGTTCCAGGGGTCCCAGAAAAAACCCAGTTTTACTTGTCTTGTGATATACTTTGTATTTTCATCATTGTATTCAGAAATTGAGGTAGAGAGACCTTCTGTTGCATAATCATTTTTATTTAATTCCTATTACCTAAGAACAAAGGTGAAAAAAACTTAAGGGTTCTGTGTATCTTTCTGTATATTTTATGTGTTCTTGCCATATTTTAAGCCAACAGAATATAAAAAATATTCTACTGTTTCATATTTTGAAATGCTGACTGGATAAAGATTACACATGACAAGTTATTTATAGCTTTATTTATACATAGAGGATTCTCTGTTAGAATCGTAGAAGTGAAGAAGATATGATAATTGCTTTGTGTACTTCACAGAATGAAATTGCAAACTGAGATGTTTTGAATCTAGTTTATACTGTAACCATTTCTAGAAAACCATATTTAAACAGCAGTGGTTATCATGAAGTATACAACATGTCAACTGTGTCCCAATTCACATAAGTAAAACCTTCCACCACTTTATTCCCTATAACCTAACCTCTATCAGATAATACTAAATAAACTATGTCGAGTGCACATATTAATATATATCGAATGTATCAAACAGCTTGCTAGCTGCATTTTCCGTAGTGTTTATCTGTGGTCATGCAGGTTATAACTCTGAATTTTTATTAGGAAAACTAAATTGAGAATTTATAATGTTCCAGATTTAGCTTCACCAGCTGTGCCACAGCCATGGAAAATAACTTGAGAAGGTAAAAATCTAACAGTGAATAAGAGAGCAACAAACAAATTGCTTTTCTTTATGCTTACCTGCTTTGCATCTGCTGCTGTAAGCTTTAGGGTCACAGTAATTAGTTGTCTTTTTCCTTGTATGTCATCATTTCGGTGAGTTGCTGTAGGTAATTCTAGATTATAGAGTAAGAATGATTATTGGTATTTAATCATGGGACTCTTGAAAATAATTCTTTAAAATGTAAATCTTATTTCCCTCTATATTTTACTCATTTTTCCATATATTGAATAAAGATCCATTGAACTCCAAACATCCCAGACACATTCTGGGGACAGCCATGGTACCAATTCTCATGGAAATCAAACTGTAAAGTTGGGGGAATGTTACTAAATATTGGAGTATTTAGAGATTTTCCTTCCTCTCCAGCTTTATTAAAATATAATTGACATAATATTGCATAGGTTTAATGGGTACTATGTAGTGATTTGATAAATGTTTATATCGGGAATGGGCTACCACAATAAAGTTAGTTAACACGTTTATCACCTCACATAGTTACTTGTGTACATAGAACACAAGTGGTGTGCTAAGAACATTAAAGATCTACACTCTTAGCAACTTTCAGGTAGAAACTCTGTTGTTATCAAGTCACCATGTTGTGACCTAGGTTTCCAGAACTTTAAACTGTGCTTCTTGAAAATGACTTATCACCAAAAATCTTTTAAAAATTTATCTTTGTTCAAGCTAACAATAAATCAGTTATATAAATTGCTCTTTTTAGAAATCATACAATTTGGGGCTAATAAAAAATAACCTAACAGTTTATATTTAGAAGAAATACTGAATTGGCAAAGAGAGTCATAAATGCAAGAAGTTCCCTATAAATAGTTAATTCAGTTGTACAGTTGTCAGCAAAGAACCCTATATGGAATCTCTCATTATGAACATTTCTCCTTAATTTCTACTACAGGATGATGTATATTAAGAAGTTGTTTGTTAAACTTGTGGGACTTGACAGATAAGACTAATTCCTGAATGTATTTAAATAGATGGCCCTTACAACTATTGATTTTTCTACAGCATTGTAATGATAAGTCTATAGCATATATACTTTATTTGTGGCTACTTGATCATTTGATTTGATAGCTATAGAATAAGCCCCCACACAATGACGTATATATTTTTAAATTAATTTTTTTTATTAATGACATTTTCCCCCTTACATTGTTGTAGTCCCCATAGTTCTCCCGCCCCTGTATTACCCTTGAGCCATTACCATATTCTGTTGTGTTCATTTGCTACTGTTTTACCCCTTCTCCCTCCCTTCTTTGCTATATGCCTCATGATCTTATCTGTTTTACTTACCATTGCATCCCTGGTTTCTTATTTCCTTCCCTATAGACTAGGATATGTTTCTTGATAGATATATTTTACTCATGTAGAATTTCTAGGGTTTTGAGTTACCTATGCGCAGAAGACAAATATCAGCTACTTCCACTGTAAGTGAACATGCTTTCCCAATCAAAAATAGTCAGACATTCTGGTAGTTATCGGAAACCTCACACCATTGAGAAGCAGTGGTACTGCTTGTGATAACAATGATGGACTAGTCACACTATTTATAATATTCAGTTCTCAACCACTCTCTGTGATCTACATTTTATGAATGAGAAAACTAAAAGTTTTGGATGTAAAGTGACTTGTCCCCGAAGTGTGAAGCTAGTATACATTTTACAAAAATTAAAAAATAGAGGACAACGTATGTTGAGTGCTTAATAATGTATCAGGCACTATCCTATTTTATGTTTTACATAAAACATAAATGGTTTACATTTAACCTCTTTATAGTATGATGAGAGAAGCATGGCTGTCTTTTTCATGTGGAAAATGAGATACAGAGAAGTGAATTAATTTTTTCAAAGTCCCATGACTAGTTAATGGTAGAGCCAGAGGACTGTTTTATACCACTCAATACAGTGAGTATTGAGTGATAAGGATAACACTAGTTTATGACCATTTGGAACATAGTTTAAAATATTTATTTTCAGGGCCTCCCCGGTGGCGCAGCGGTTGAGCGCTGGGTTGCAAAGCTGCCCGCAGCCTCTGCAGCGCGGCTTCGATCCCTGGGGGCTACCCGGCCACCGGAGGAGGGTACCACATGGCGCGCGCAGACCTCTCCTGCCACCCGCTGCTCCCCTCAGCAGTGTACTTTGGTCCTTCTGCCTGCTCTGCTCCCCACTCTGGCTCTGGTGAATTCTCTCACCCTCCCGCATTTCTGACTGTACCCAGTGCTTGTATAAAAATAAATAAATAAATAAATAAATAAATCTTAAAAAAATAAAATAAAATATTTATTTTCAGTATGATTTTTTCAATATTTTCCTCTACTTTCTACTGATTATGAAAAGCTTTTAAAGATAATTATAACTGTATCTCATAATGGAAACAGGTTTGATTTGTGGGTAGCAAATCATTTGGGTCTCTTAATCAGAGGAATATTATTTCTAGTTTCATTATTGTCATGAGTGTGGTTTTTATATAGTTCCATCAACAACTATGGATTGATGAAAATTAGTTTGTTTTATCGTTTGTATATGTTGAATTTTTTTTCTTTTAAACTTAAGGATTGGTGGGTCTTTCCTGTTTGTGTGTATCCTGGGAAAAACCATCTAGATTTAATGCCATCCTTTGGGCCAAAGTAGAGCAGAATTAAATTTTCATCAAGTCATAATTTTATATTATGATTGTTTATTGGAGTGTCATTTATAGAGTATGACTCCCAGACATTTGACATAGTTTCATTTTAAAAGGGCTCTAATTTTCCCCTTAAACTTGTATTTGAATTACACTATCGATGATTTATAGGCATTTTATGTATTTAAGTATTTTTCTCCTTCTGAATGTCTGCATGTTCAAGAGGAAGACATTTCAACCTCTTAATGGCACATACTTACAGTTTATTTTAAAAGCAATGTCAAGATTTTTGAAACGACCTAAAGATTTTTCTTAAAGTTGGGTTATTATCTGTTACTATTGATTTACAGAATTAAACCTAAATGATAAGTTTAGCAAAATTCAGTCAGCAACATTAGGTATCTGTATGTACATGGTATTGTTAGGTGAAATGAGCAATATAAAGATGATAAAAATTTGATAGCTCTGTTCTGTGTCTTGTAATCTGTTAGGTGACCCAGACAAATACATAAATAACTATAATGCAAGGCAGGCTGTGATCAGTACTGTGGTACAGGCATCAACAAAGTACAGTGGAAAATCAGGATAGATTAATTCCAACTGGGAGGATCTAGGAACTTCTCATGGAATAGGTAGGATTGAGTAGCACTTAATTTATTGCTTTCATTCATTCTAGACTGTCTTCTGAAGATTGATGTCTATTACCTTGAGCTCTTTAATTTTGTTGCCAATTTGGATAAGCATGGCACAAATCCTGCAGGGAGGTCCAGATGAAAAAGAAAAGACTACAGCACTGAAAGGTACATACTTAATTTACTTTTTCAGGATACTTTATTGTGCCTAATGAAGATATAGGAATATTTAGGGACTTCCCATTCATTTCAATACAAAATAATAATATCAGTGCCTAAACTATTTGTAGTTATTTGTATCCCTCACAGCATCTGTCTTAGTGCTGGAGATGCATTGAATAGTTTGTATTCAGTATATACATCGTAAAATCATGTAATTTTACAGCTGTGAGATTCCTATCGCCTTTCTTATTCGAAGTCATATATTTAATGATAACACTAACATTGTAGGTTTCTTGAGTCAAGACTAGTAGTATCCTTACCATATATTTGTTGATTGGAATGTCATACTAAGTTAAGAAAATGACTAGATAATGCCTAATTCTGTATTGTATCTTTATAGTGTTGGTTCTGGGTACATTTTATGAGAGACATTCTATGTTAACTCCTTGGAAGGAATTTGCATTACCCATTTTTTTGGAATTTTTATTTCTAGATGTAGATAACACCAGCTATCTAAAATAATCTTACTCCTGAAAGATGTAAAGTTTCTTAATTAGCTTATATTTCAATCTAATTGTCTAGTGACTTGCCTAGGATCAGATTATTTTAGTAACCTGTTGCAAGTTCCCACAGTTACTTTCTTTGTGGTGGAAAAAAGTTTTTTGTTTTTTTTTTTAATTTTCTAGATGTCAAGATGTTAGATGATAGGCGTTCCTTTTATTTGATTTGGTGTAGGGTTTGTGTGGTCTTCAAAATGTTTGGTAGGAGAGGCCCCAGCTCAATATGTGCTATAGCATCTTGGCTACGGTTGCTTTCCTGAATCCCTAGCTGCTGTCCTAATCTGCTGTGCCAGACGGGTTAATTAAGATACCTCAGTACTCTTTACGTGCTTCTTTTCTGCCTTTTCATGAAATTCTATGCATATATAGGAAAAATTTGTCACTTTCTTAGCCAGCTGTCCCTCACTGTGCCCTGCTTTAAAAAAAAAAAAAAAGATCTATCAAGGAGATGAAGTAAATAGTTCTTGCCTACAAAAACTGGAAAATGGCTAGGAGTGTTGCTTTAGTCATGTTTTCCACACTAAGTCTCCTTACAAAGTAAGAATATAATGTCTTGGATTAGGGTGATGGCAAAGGAAATGATGAGTAGATACTCTGGATATGTTTTGAAGGAAGAGATGACATGATTTGTCATTAGATTAGGCAAGAAATATGCCTAATTGTAAGGTTCTAGGCCTAAATGAAGTTGGAGACACCCCCTTTGCCCAGGGCTCCAGTGCCTGCCCCAGAAGCTGCTTGCAGGTAGGAGAAGCAGCAGCAGGTAGTGAGCATTTTATCACCCACCATTAGTCGCTCCTCTTGGGCTCCAGCTGCAGGCAGGGTCAGCAGTGATGGCAGGCAGCAGTGGTTCCTCTTCCATGCAGCCCCAGGACATCCAATTCCTGGTTCAGGTTGTAGGGATGGGGATGGGGCCACACTGTGCCAGCTCCAATACTGTGACTCCCTCCAGCTGCAGGCAATAGAGGCCCATGGATTTTTGCCTGGATTGTAGCATGGACCAGTCAGGCGTGAGCTATGAACTGATTGGTAAATGGTCCAGTCAACCATAGGATTGAAACCAGATCTGTATGTGGGGGTCCCCGAAAGATGATATAAGGCAGGGCACGAGCCAGCTTGGGGCTCTCACTCTGTTCCTGATGGATACTCACTTAGGGAACTCTGTTCCTGAGAGGTTCTCAAGCTCACTCTGGAAAGGATGCTGTTCTTGGCCTCTGAGGAGGGACTCAGACTCTGAGACTCAATCTGTGTTTGAGAAGGACTCTGTTCTTGGCCTGTGAGAAAGAAGAAAGAAGACGCATCCAGTAGCCGAGGAAAGAAGAAAGAAGAGTAGCCAAAAAACTTCACAGAGAAGCTGAAGACCTTAGTATTGCATCTACCTCCAGCCTGCCTCTGAAATCACTGGAAAAGAGCACCAGGCCCTAGGCCTGGTATCTCAAAGATTTGTTTATTGTTGGTGTAAGGTAAATAAAAATTGCTCAGGCCTTTGCAGTGTTGACCTCTGTGGCTATCACCTGTGGCCTTGAATGCAGGAGTCATTTGGGATTGTGGGCTCGGGGTACCCATGCCTGTTGGTGGATGCCTGGAGTATGGTCTGGGCACACATAATTGGGTACACTTGAGCCTGGAGGCTGAGCATATAGGGGTGGTGTCATAGAGGATGGGTGCACAAAGGACTGTGTGGTGGTGAGTGACAGGGGACAGGGCAGCAGAAGATGGTGCAGCAGAACAGATACAGAGGAAGAGACTACAACGCCACCAGAGAGAGCCCAAAGAGAATAAAGATTTGTTGGGTCTGGGAGGCCTACCAACCTCCTGGACCCCAGCCTCCTGCCTTGCCAGCCTGTGGGCTTGCCCCACAATTGGTGTAGATAGAATACTAAAAGCCTGAAAAAGTCACTGAGGGCTGCAGGACTCTCCTTTATCTGTCTCCCAAATCAATAGAAAAATCTGCCTTGTGCCTTGCTGGTATAACAGTTGGTGTGGGCCAACAATTCACAAAGAGCTGTTAACATGGTGTATCTGGCCTTCTGGCAGCACCTCCCAGTGCTGTTCCTTCTGGTGTTCCATCTTGTCCAGACTGTTACTGCAGGCTGCTGCAATGTCACCTCAGCTGCCCCTCCTCTGAGCATCTCCAGCTGTGGTGAGTTGGGTCCTGGCCTGCTGCTTGCCGGCAAGTGCCAGGCCCTTGTTGGTGGGACAGCACCATCTTGGATAAAGCAGCCTTTCGTTTGGACTTTTGGACCCTGTGGATACTGTCTGGGTGAGATGGTTGGCCACTGGGGCCTTGAAAACTCCTTTGTTTCCCCTGTTTGTTAAATGAACCCCATTGTTGTTGTCCCCCAAGCATGAGTGGTCTTGAAATTGTGTGTGTGTGAGAACCCATTGTGTGTGTGTTCTACTGGCCACTGTTCTTGACCCTGTAGCCCTTCCCACTATAGCATTGTTTTATAAATAGCACTAAAATAGATGCCAATATTTTGATTAACAAAACTGTGGGAAAATCAGCTTGTAGTGGTTTTATGGAAAGAGAGAGTTAGGTTTTAAACATATGAAATTAAGATATAACTTAAATATTAAGTGGAGATATTGATTCTCAAGTTTGTTGAGTAATTGGGTTAGTCATAAGATGTTTGGGAATCATTAAGCCTAAAGATAATATTTAAAGTCATGATCTTAATTGAGATCACCTGAGGTGTTAGTGTACCACTTAAGAGGTCTGAAGATTGAGCTTTGGGCTCTCTTGACTGTAGAATCAGGAAGGTGAGGAGGAACCATCAAAATAGACTGGAATTGAATTTTTAGTAAAATAGGCTGAAAACCAGGAGCAAGAATGAGAGCCTGAACACCAACTGAAAAAATGTAAATAATTTAGTCATATGCTGATGATGAATCAGGTTAGACAAGGACTAAGAATCTTACTTTTGGATTTGACAGTGGAGGTCATTCATGATCTTCATAAAGACATTTCAGGAAACTGATGTAAATGAAAGCCTATTTGGAGAACTTCAGAAGAGAACAGGAAGACAGGAATTGGAGACAGTTGTGGACAACCATGGAGGTTTGACTACACGCTTGGTTCTTGCTGAGAGTGACTTAGCTAATTTGGGAGAGAATATAAAGAATGTGTGTGACTTTCTATCTAAATAGTCTTTCTGGGTTACCACATACAAGATTTTGTGCATCTTTAACCTTATTTGATGTGAAAATTTGATCTCCCATTTCGTGATTACAGTTTACACTCTGACAAACAGTATATAAGTGTTCAAATTTGATTTTCTGGATTTTAGAAGTATTGCTGTGGGGCACACTTGGGAGGCAAGAAGGATGACCTAGATTGAATCCTCACCCACACACTTAAGAATACAGGACAAGACACAAAATCTGATTCACAGTGGAGTAAGAGAAGGGAGAACTAAGAGAAGAAGAGAATCTATGACTTTATGCAGCAGGCTCTTGTTTGTTCTACCAGCAGAGCATTAGCTGAGCAGAGACCAGAGTGCAAACAGAAACCGAAAGAAGAGTGGCCTGCCTGTGTTAAGTCTTTTTTTTTTTTTTAAAGGTTTATTCATTTGGTACAGGCCAGAGATGCAGGGGAGGAGGTATGAGAGGATTCACCAGAGACAGCAGGGAACAGAACAGGCAGATCTATGGAAGTATGCTGCTTGGGGGAGCAGCCGGTGAGTCAGGAGAGGTCTGCTGCACCATGTGGGTTGCTCCGTGGTGGCAGGGGATCAAACTCGTGCTGCAGATTGCTTCACAGAGTGTTGCTTAACCTCTTGCGCCACCAGGGAGGCCCCTATGTTTAGTCTTTTTTTTTTAGATTGATTTATTTATACAAGAACCAGGATACAGGCCAGATGCGTGGGAGGGTGAGAGGATTCACCAGACAGAGTGGGGAACAGAACAGGCAGACTGACGAAATACACTGCTGAGGGGAGCAGCAGGCGAGACAGGAGAGGTCTGCCCCGCCATGTGGGATTCTCACCTGGCTGGCCAGGATCGAACCCGCACTGCAGAGGCTGAGGACAGCTTCATAATGCGGCGCTCAACTGCCTGCACCACCAGGGAGGCCCTGTGTTAAGTCTTTTTGAGGTCAATCTGGCAGCTCCATTGCACCCTTAGAACCCAACAACCACCATTCAGGGAGTTAGGGAGTGGGATCTGGAAATTTTCATCTTTTACCATCAAGTGCCATCCACGGGCTCAGGTGTTATTTCTCACTGGTCCTTTCACAATTCCCCACTTTCAATTTTTGTCACCTTTTCTATGGTGATGAAAGTCAGGTGTCTGGATGTTTGGGCATCATTTTGGAAGACAGTTTTCTCCAGAGTTTCACTCTTTTCAAAGGAAATACCAGTCAGTCATGAGGTATTGTCCTTGCTTAGCCAGTGTAGCAGTATCTTCCATTTCCACAAAATAGTCTTAGCCAAAAAATGCTGGAGACTTTAGTGTAACAAATAGCAAACATACAGCAGAAAAAGTTATAGGGTGGGGGGCGCCCTCAAAACTTTCTAGGAGACGCTCCTATTAAAATAATTTTCTCAAATAATTTTCTGTCCACCTTCATCCCAGTTCTATCAAATAGTACAATAAAATGCATTTGTAAACTACATATAATTCTAATCCATTTTATCTGTTTTTTCATAAACTCATAGTGTAAAATAACCAAGTAGAATTTCCAGTGATTTTGTTGCAACTTTCCCTATGGAATCTCATATTGAGCAAATTTGGCCTGTCCAGGCTTGGGAGCAACTCTGTGGTACCATCTCAACACTCCAGTTGTACTTTAGGAGATTTCCTCTTCTATCAGTTCCTAAGGCTTTTTCTCTCTGGTGTCTTTGGCCTGCCAATGGAGGTATGTTTCCCTACTCTGCTGGGAAGTTGAGGAGAGCTCTGCGTGCAAGGTGGCAGGCTCTTTTTTATCTGTTCAATCTCAGCCATCAGAAGCAATCTATTCTAAATTGTGACATTCCAATCACAATTCCAATATTAATGTAACCATGTTTCCAATTTTCTTAAACAAATAATAATACGTACTGAAATTATACAAAGCTATACACATTGCCTTGAGTGATAAGAATACCTGTTACCATTTTTCCATATTATGATGATTTCAGGGAGAGAGTTCTACTCAGAAAATGCACTTTAATGTTGGCTGCAGATCATGGTCAGCTAAAAGAAAAAAACATTTCTTGAATTAAAAACTGGTATCATCTGAACAAAACTTATAAAAATTGGGCCTCCCCTGGTGGCGCAGCGGTTAAGTGCTGGGCTGCAAAGCTGCCTGCAGCCTCTGCAGGGCCAGTTTGATCCCCAGCCACCGGCGAGGGTCCCACATGGCGTGACAGACCTCTCCTGCCGCTCCCGCTGCTCTCCTCAGCAGTGTATTTCGTCAGTCTGCCTGTTCTGTTCCCCGCTCTGGCTCTGGTGAATTCTCTCACCCTCCCGCGCTTCTGACTGTACCCAGTGCTTGTATAAATAAATAAATAAATAAATCTTTAAAAAAAAAAACTTATTAAAATTATGTTCATTTTCAATAGTCCATTCCTATATTAGCAAACTCATCAATTAGCACTGATCTTACAATATTGCCAAGTTTTTTCTCCTGTAAATTTTTCCAGAAACATTTATGCAGATGTTAAAATTTTGAAATACCAAAAATTAACATGGATATTTGTTCAGCATTACAACTTACATTATTCCAAAATAGCAGCCACCAGAATTGACAAGCAATATTATATGAGACTTAAGAAGTCCCACATAATTTTTAAAACACCAATATTAATATTTATGTGTGTACTAAGGTTAGACATTCTCTCAAGAAAAGTGCTTCCCATTAAGTTCTAAAAAGCAGATAAATATTGAATAGGTCAAATTTGTCATATCTTTCCCATAAAAAATAGAAATTTTATGGGTTGTCTTAGGAGCTCTACTGAGCTTAAAGTTTCTTTTAATCAGTCAAACAAAAGGCTGCCAATTTTTCCTAATTTAGATTTCTGGGAAGTTTTAGCATAAAAGGAAAAAAAAAATGTTTACCCAACAGGGGCAATTTAAGATATAAAAACTCTAACTAAATTCCATCAGCACAGTGTTGACAAAATTAGACTTCCCATTGTCTTATATTATTTTTCCCCAAAAGTAATAATTTTCCATTTATCATACCTTCACTTTTTATTCCATTTCCACAAAATGGAATTTTTTTCCTTTATTGAGATAACATTGGTATATGATTTAGGGTAATAGGTTCATATCTAGTCAGATGTATGTTATTATCCCATACCCACCATCCAAGTGCCTATAATCCTTTGCTAGAGACCTTTATGTCCTCTCCCACCTCTGTTACCCACCCCCTTTAAGTATCCTCAGTTTTGCAGTCATTTTTAGGGTTTATTTTGATTTTGTTCTGTCAGTTTCTTCGTGATCCTTTTTTGTTACTATTTGTTTTCTCTATATCCATGTATGAATGAAATCATCTGGTATTTTGTCTTTGTCTTTCTGGCTTATTTCATATAGCATAATCCCCTCCAGTTCCACCCATATTGCAAATGGCAAGAATTCATCTTTATTGATAGCTGAGTAGTAGCCCATCCTCAATTGGAATTTTTAACTTTTAGAAACCCTTAATTTCCCAACTGTTATTTTACCTGATGTTTAAAGACATAATAGGCAAGTTCATCTTAGACCTGCCACTTCCATCCTGTGTGTACCCTACACAAATGATGTAGGTAGTAAAGTAAAAAAATAGTATCCTTGATACCACAACTTCAAACATGTACTTGGTGGGGTGGTGTTGTTTTTTGGTTTTGTTTTTTTGTTTTTTTTTTGTAGTACCCTCGCCCGTGGCCGGGGATCGAACTGGCGCTGCAGAGGCTGCGGGCAGCCTCGCAACCCAGCGCTCAAACGCTGTGCCACTAGGGGAGGCCCAAACACATCCTTGTTTTAAAACAAACCATTAAATTCCAAGTTAGTTTTCTCATTTACTGAATATTATCCCACAGCACACCTCCAGGAAGCACCTGTACTAGTTCCTTGTATGTGGTTGAGCTCAAAATTACTATAGGTGCCATATATATCAATTTTGTCCTCCAGATACCAGACTAAACACAAAGGAGAAGATATGCAACATGAATACCGCTCTCTTGGTTTTCATTTAGCGCACGTGGAATAACATAAAATTGCAGTTTAACTCATTTGCAAAGACACAGAGCTTTCTCTTTGCTTCTTCATGAGGACAAACCTCAGTTTTCTAAAGCTAAATTTCTTTCACCACTGACTGCTGGAAAGGCAGTTTTATTTACATTGAACTAGCCAAACTATTCACCTGTGCAAGGCCAAGAGCTCTAGTGGTGCTTAATATCTTTGTTACTGGCTGGATGGTGCCTTCTTTCTTTCCATATGACACCATGTGTTTTCAGAACCATGAAGGCATATTAAAAGTCCTTTTTGTATGGTTTACCCTCTTAATTGAGAGTTTTTCGGGACTCAGGTCAGAGCTATTATTTTGGTTTTCTGTACTCACGTCTCAGCTGGGAGAACTTTGCCTTCTATGGTATCTTGAAGCCTCACTACTGCATATCCTACATATCGGCGTCCCTGTTCCATAAAACTGCTCTCATTTATAAACTGTTCCTACTCTGAATCTGGCAGGTCCTGTTCATACAAATCTGATTGACTAGCATACACTGTCAATAGTTTCTAAACACTTATTGGTTAAGATTTTATCCTCAAAGCTCCCTGCATAAATTGGGAACAAAGTAGTTGGATTAAAGAGCTAGTGATTCACAGCTGCACTTTGGGATTATCTAATACAACTGCTGGATATTTCCCCATGCATCCTGCAGTCCACCCTTCTGGTCTAGTAATATCAAAATCTCATGTAGCACATACACAATGATGCACTGCCCTAACTACATTTCTCTGCTTTGTATAGAAGGTCGCATGTGGCAGCTGCATCCCATAAACATGGAGATGACCCTTAGTTTTGTGGTCCACTTGTTGGATAGGTTTGCAATGGGCTATATTTCTTTCCCTAATAATCAGATTATTACTCCCAGAATGATTTATTATCACAGACGGATTATCATTGACTTCCTGTCTCTCGTGTACATAGAGTTGTAAAGGCTTCTTGGGATCTGGCAGCCCTAAGGCTGGTGTTGAGATCAGTTTTGTCGTTATTTCATCAAAGACTTGACGACATTGCAGAGTCCAAAACAGAGGTTCAGTGTCTGTGTCTCACTGTCTGAGATGTTGCTATTAGACCCCATTTGGGGATCCAAGTTCTGCAAGTTCCAGACATTTCCAAAATCCATGTAATTGTCTTCAATGGCCAGTGACTTGAGAGTTTAAATCACCTGTTTTCTGTCTGAAGGCTTTGTTTGCATTTCTTAATCTCATATCCCAAGTTTGTTACCTTTGAGTCTTCTGAGTCAAAATTTTATTGTCAAATTCTGTCAGGTAGTTCAAAGACAATATGTTATTCCTTAGACAAGATTCATAGTCAGGGCTGGCAACCAGTAAATCATCCACATATTGTGGGAGGATCCCATTTTGGTTGGAGCTTTCTGAGATCACTGATCAGTATTTCCCTGTAGGGGCAGGAAAGTACGTAGCGCAGGATCTTCATGATACTATGCAGACAGGTAAAGGAGAGTCCTGGAGCCCTCGGTGGCTTTTTCAGGCTTTTATTGGGATTTTACCAGGTACACGGCAGGCAGGGGTGCCAGGGGGCCAGGAGGCTGGCAGGCCTCCCAGCCTCCAGCAAATCTTCACTCTTTCTGGGCTCTCTGCGTGGTCTCGTTCTCTCTCTTCTGCCCTTAAGATGCCGCCCTTATAGGCTCTGTCTCAGCCCATGTGAGCCCACCTACCTATGCCCACACCCTGCTCCAGGTGCCCGCCATCAGGCATGCATACAGGACCTCAGGGATCCATCACCAATCCTAATGGAGGCAGGGCAGAAAAGCCTGACAATCATTTACCCTAAATTCCCCAAAGATGATCAGGGCATTTTTAAACCCTCAAAGAATTATAGTGAATTCAGCAATATTGTGTAGTGCTCTTAGACTCAGTGTTCTTCCATTCAAAAGCAAAAAGTAACTGATTCCAGGAATGCAGTTGATGCTATGAAAGGCATTCTTTAAGTCCAATGTTGAAAACCAGCAGAAATCGTCAGGTATGGCTGTTAGCATAGTGTAAATATTTGGCACCTTTGGAAATATGTTCTGAACAGTCTCATTAGTGTCCCTCAAATTCTGAACAAAAGGGGTAGTTATTTGTGTGTGGTTTCTTACTGGTAAGATCGGAGTGTTGTTGGTTAGAGGCAGGAATAAATGAGGCCAGATTGAAGAACATTTTGTGATAATGATTAAATTCCCTGCAAGACCTCCTCATTTAGAGGATATTGCTTTCTCCTTGGGGTCCTGCTCCCTTTTACTGCTTTTGTTCTTACAGGGGGTGCATTTTTGGCATATCCCAGAATTCCACCATCCTAAGCCATTTTATTTACTCTTTTACCTTTTGGTGGAGTGTTCTGAATGAGTACCATCTGGAATTGCAAGGCATGTTCTGGGGTTCCTTGTAGGTATAACCTGTGATTGTCAAGTGAGAAAATATCTGTTGCATTAAGCTTGTTGAAGAGGTCCTAGCCAAGGAGAAAGGGAATGGGACACTCTTTCATGCATTAAGAGATATGTTGGAGGCTTATATTACAAAATGGCATTCCAAAGATTATAAGAAGGCTTTCTGTTGCCTTCCCACAGTCTCAGTGATTAGTGTAGTACACCTGCTGACCATGCTAATTTAGAATTCAAAGCCTAACAGCGGTTGCTCCAGTGTCCACCAAAAAGTTGATGAAACAGCCCCCTATGGTAAGAATTACTTGGGGCTCCAAATGGGTTATCATTACAGGCCTTTTTCAGATTGAGTGGGGTCCCTGTACCTCCCTGTTCCTCATCTGAGTTTGGACTCTTGACTACTGTTTATCTCCTTTCCCCTCTCCTTGCTTCTTAATTCCCTCTGCTCTGCCTAAATTCCATCCTGTGGCGGTTACCAGAATCCTCATTTCATGCTGTCATCTGCTTCCTTTCCTTCTCACTTTCTCTCTTTTTTTTTCTTCCAACCTGGGACCCCTGTATTTTCAATGTTCCTTAAAATGAGCACACTAATTCTTCCTTAAAAGTTTGCTTCTCTTTTCCATGTCCCTTCTGTCTTTCTCCTAACCCTGTCCTGTCCTCTCTCTACAAAAACAATGGAAAGTTAGGCCTCCTTTTTTCTCTTACATTGTAAACTCTAAAGACTACATCCACCAACTTGGAAGGACTCATTTCTGTGGTGCCTTTTATCTTGGTTAATTTCTTCCTAAAATCTGGAGTATTCTGTGCAGTGAATATTGTGTTAATCATCTGAGCATTCTCTGGAGTATCTGATTAATGTCTACGTAAGAACAATAAGTTTGAATAATCCTATTAAGAAATCAGGCATATCCTCATTGGATACTTTGCTGATTTTGTAATGTCTTACTAAAACTCTTTTGCTTGGGCATTCAGCTGTGTATGTCCTCCTTAGTAGGCTGATAGAAACAAACAATTCAGTCATCCTTTGAAGATCCTGCTGGGATGAAGGCCTAGGATTTCTTTAGTTCAGGAGGTCTGTGGTGGAATAAAGGGTATATCACCATAAGTAACGACAGGTTGCCCCAGTTGTTCCATTGATCCCTTGGTAATTGGTGAAGAGGGAACTCTCCTATCCCAGGGCAGCATCTTTGGCCGAACTGGGTGCCCTGAATGGTATTAGAAGTAGACGCCATTCTAGTCCATTTTGGGGGAAGCAGTGATCCCTGTGGATCCTCTGCAGTCTTCTCAGGAGGAGCATTAGCCCCTTGAAAGGGATTTTCCTCTGGTGAGTTCAGAGTCTCCACTGAGGAGTGGGCCTCCTCCTACTTTACCCCCTTGACAACTGTCAAGGTCAGGGGAAGACTGTTTCTCTTTCCTAGTGCCATCAAATGGGCCTCTGGCTTTTCTAATTCTAATTCATGTGTTACATAATGGGTTTATATATGAGACTTCATCCCTTCTGCCTGGTCTTTTACAAAATGCTTCCAATCACAAAATAGCATCATAGTTGAAAGATCCACCAATAAGTCACTTTTCCTCTAACTCTGTGTATATAGTATATAGTTCAAGTAATATCACAACAAAAAAACCACATGTTTCCTAAAAAGTGACTTACAACTGAACTTGTTCCAATCATGTGTTTGCCCACAGGACCTCCCATATGACAAAAATCAGCATCTATACAACAGCCTTTATCATATTGCCTAAATAAAAACTTGAAGAAAAGGAGGAGAAAGAACTGCCTTAACGGAGGGTTGAAATTATGTCTGAAGAAAACACACACAAGAGAACTACTGACGTATTTTGCCAAACACCTCTAAAGGAGAAGATAAAAATTCCACCACATGTCCAGCAATTGCAACATAGCTTATGGTGACCAAGACAAAGAAGGGTCCCTTAGCCTGGCTAACTACAGATGTCTGGGCCCACACTGGGTGCCAAAACTCTGTGGGGCAAACTCAAGAAGAGGGAATGGACCCTAGTCATTCCTTACCTCATTGAGTCCTCACCCACATATTTAAGAATACAGGACAAGCCTCAAAAGCAGATTTACATCTGAGTAAGAAAGGGGAGACCTAAGAGAAGGAAAGAGAAGGAAATTTAGTGGCCGTCACTTGGCAGGGTGTCCTCTGTCCTGCAAGCAGGTACTGTCAGCTGAACAGAGACCAGAATGCATATGGAAGCTGATAACAGGAGAGCAGTTCTCCTGTTTTAAGTCTTTATAAGGTCAACCTAGTTTTTCTCCCCCTCTAGTTCACAGCAGCCTCCATTCAGGAATCAGGGTGGAGTCTAGAAAGCTCTACCTTTTACTGTTGAATTGGCTATAAACTACCTACTGGCTGGGAGGTTGCTTCCTTTAATAGTATGGTGACATTAAAGAATCTGAGTAGGGTCTAAAGATAGAACTATCTATTCAAGCTCATATATTTTTATCAATACTTACCTTGAACAGGTTTAACTTCTCTAAATCTTTCTCTTCACTGGCACAATAGGAATGAGAACACTTAGTAGTATACACATGAACTTGTAATGATTAATGAGGGAATCGAATTGGAAATGTTAGTAAATAACAAAAGCACAGTAAAATAAATTTCAGGACGAATTGGCACATTGAATAAAAGTTTATTCCTAAATCAAGAAGGCATTTCTATTCTTGTGTTTGTTTTTTTTTTAAACCGGGCTATATGATGCACAGAATAATGAATTGATGATTATCCCTGATTGCAATTCTTTAAAGGGTTTAGGTTTACATGGCAAGATCTACATAAAGGTGATTTAATTTTTATGACTGGAAAAGTGCTTCATATAATATGATAAATGACTAGAAAAATCATGTAAGATTATATCAGTGGGCAGAAAAATGGCAGATAAAACTCAAGATGAATAAGGATAAAGCAGTGTATTTTGGAGGAAAGTACTTTAAACTAGCTTACTGTATTAATAATGATAATGCAGATGGTGATGATGCCTGTTACAACTAAAAGGATGCATATTATATGAGACATTTTTCATCTCCTTAGAGATGGCAATGGAATAGCCATGTAAAGAACTGCTTCCATTTCTTAAAAAGATTCTTTTATCCCTTTGCCATGTACAAGATTTTAGTTTGTCTAATAACTTACACTGATTTTTTGAAAACTTTCTTTGTTGTTGGACTTCTAGGAGAGTTCTATAACCTGGCAACTTGTATTTTTAAGTTCATGTAAACTTGTTTTTATTACTCCCCTCACCCTGAACAGTAACAACAACAAAATGTTTGACCTTGATCAAAAATCCATCTAGACATTAGAGAACATAATGTTGAATTATTTTCATTATTTGTGATGGTCTTTATTATTGTTCAGTAACTACTACTCCCTCTCTGGGGAATAGTGTATTTCCAACCTCATTGTTGAAAATCAAGGTTTCAGCTTTGCTTTGGCCAGTGGATTGTTAATGGATGTGACACAAGCAGAACCTTACAATATGCTACTGCTGTATGACTTGTCAGCGATTGGACTCATGCCATTATCCATGAAAAGAATATACCTCCAGTAGCCACTAGTCTAAAGAGGATAAGAAACACATTTGAGCAGACCTAAATTTATATGGCAGCAGGGAACCTGAATCCTAGAATTTAGGTGTCAGGGAATTACAATGAAGCATTTTCAAATGATAAACCGGTCTTTCATTGCTAGGGTAAACAATTTTAACACAATTTCCAGTGTACTGCCTGCTTATATATTGATTAATTCTATTTGATACATTTTTGTTGAAGATTCTTGCTTCTGTTTGTGAGGTATATTCTGTAATTTTCTTTCTTTACAAAAAATTGTCTGGTTTTGGTATCAAGGTTATTATGCTGGCTTCTTAAAATGAGCTGAGAAGTGTTTCCTCAGATCTGTCTCCTGGAATGCTGTGTTTTTCTTTCTTAACTTTTGGATAAAATTCATCAGTGATGCCCATGGGTCTGGCTTATCCTTTCATCTTTTTTCTTTCTGTGGTAACTTTTATAGTTTGAATGTAGTTTCCAAAAATAGATATAGGGCTATTCAGATTACCTGTTTTCAAATTTCGTTTAGTTTATTGGATAATTCAAGGAATGTCTATTTTATCTCAGTTATCATGGTAGTGGTATAGCATATTTCTTAATATTCACTATTATACTTTTAGTGTTCATAGAATCTGATATTGATAACTTGACCTTTTTCTTTTTTTCCCCCCTGATTACTCTGGCAAGTGATTTGTCTATTTATCAATTTTTTTTAAGAAACAGCTTTTGGAATAGCAAAATAGATAACAGCTGTTACATGTAGACAAAAGAATACAGATCTATCAAGGAAATAAGAAATAGCCTATGATTTATTGATTTTCCACATTCTTCTGTTTTCTGTTTCATTGATTTCCATTATTTTTATTATTTCTTTTTCACTTTGAATGGTTTGTCCTTTATTTCTCTTTCTGGAAAAAAAATTCATATCATTTGAGACCTTTTTTGCTTTCTACTTAAATATTTAATATTTATATTAAATATGTAAACTTTGCTCAATATAGTGCTTTACTGTGCTACACAAATTTTGATATGTTGTGTTTCCATTTTCATTTATTTAATGTTATTTTTAGAAAAATACCGGATGGTCTCACACATAGCAGGAATTGAGAAAACCTAAATAAGGGGCCAGGAAAAAGACTAATTGCAATAAAGTAAAAATCAAGGTCAACAAGCAACTATAGACCAGAGACATACTACAGTGGGGGGGCGGGGGGAAGGAAAAGAGGGATTAGGGTCAGAAAAAGGGGGGTGGGAATTATATGGGGACTATAACTAAAATGAAAATGCATACATTATGCAAAAATGAAAAATGATGTAAGAATTATATAAAAAATAATTCATTAAAAATAAATGAACTTTACACTAGAAAAAATAGTTATTTTTAAATTTTTGTAATTTTTTTTTTGATTCGTGGATTTTTTTGAAGTTTTTTCTTGTTTAATATTTGGGTATTACCTAATAGCTTTCTCCATTGATTTCTAGGCTAATTCCATCATACTTTTTGTGATTTCAATTCATTTTAGTTCATTGAGATTTGTTTTGGCCCAGTGAATGTTTTATGTGTATTAACATGAAACTTGGTGAATGTTTCATGTGCATTAAAAATGTGCAAGTTACTGTTTCTTAGAATGTTGTATAAATATAAGTAGGTTGATTTGCTTCTTTTTCAGATTTTTTATACCCATTTTATGTACTTATTCTATTGTTGCAAGGAAAGTATTGAAATCTCCGTTATAATTGTGGAATTTTTGTTTTCCATCCACTTGAATCAGTTAAAGCACTGTTATTAAATAATGCACATTTAGAACTGTTAAATCCTCTTGATGAATTGAGACTTGTCATTGTGACCTTTCCCTTTTTTACCCTTATATAGTCATGTTTTTCTGAAGTGTACTCTGATATAATATAGCTACTCTGTATTTAATTTTGATTACTGTTTCCATGTTATATTTTTCAATCCTTTCATTTTCTGTATCTTTATATTATAGCCACCATATAAGTAAGTTTGCTTTTTGAATGAAAGTACCTTTTAATTAGAATTTTTTGTAATTACCTGCATGGTTGTGTAACTTGACCATCTTGGTATTTGTTTTGTTTGTGCTACCTATGCTTCATATTGTTTTAAATTTTTTCCTGCTTTATTTTGAATTAGAAAATTAATAGACTTAGCTGTATAGAATAGTTACAGATTTACAGAAAAAATGAGCAGCTTATTAGTCAGTTTTCTAGACAATTATAACTAATAGGAGGTCTCTTTCTCTCCCTCTGCATGACTATCCATTTATCTATCTAGATTAGATAGATATTGAGAAAATTTGCTGTTGAAAATTGGCTCATATACTTAGTGATTGAAAATTTGAAATCTGTAGGGAAGCATGCCAGCCTGGAAATTAAGGAAAGAGTTGATGTCACAGTATTGACTTGGAAAACCTAAGGACAGCAGGAGGGAAACTTTGGAAGGATTTCTGTGTTGCCCTCTGAGGAGAATCCCTTCTACTCTGGGGAATCGTAGTCTTTGTTTTTAACGCTTTTGTCTAATTGCATGAGACTTGTACATATTATGGAGGATGATTTGCTTTGCATAAAGGCTTCTATTTAGATGTTAATCACATCTAAAAAATACCTTAATAGCAACATAACTGGGTATCATAGTCTAGCCAAATTGACATGCAAAATTAACTATCACAAGTAGATAGTAGAATTTACATATATACCTAGTTCACTGAAGTTTCTCCTATTGGTAACATCTTGCATTAGTACAGTACATTTGTTATAATTGATGAATCAATATTGATAAATTATTGTTAAAGTCTGTCTTACATTAGGGTTCACTTTCTATGCTGTGTCATTATATAAGAGTTTTGGCATTTTTTTCTATTTCCTATTACAATTTGCTTATTAATTATACCTCTGTTTTATTTCTTTTTATGCCCAAGGGTTCACAATCTACAACTTCAATGAATCAAAATCTACCTGCAAGTAGTATTATACTACTTCACATATATTTAAGAACCTCCCAACAGTGTACTTTCTCTTTCTAGTCTTTGTGCTTTGTTACTATACATTTTATTCTTACATAAATTATAAACCTCACAGTAAGTTATTGTTTTTCCTATAAACATTCTACTACTATTTGTCTTCTACTTTTTATTTTAAAATAATTACAGACTCACAGAAACTTGCAAAAAATAGTTCATATTGTTCTGCGAACACTTTATTTAGATATTCCTGATAGTGGCACCTTATGTGGTTATAGCATAATATCAAAACCAGAAAATTCACATTGATATGGTACTGTTAACTGTAGTCCTTAGATAGTTTTCATCAAGTTTTAGACAGTTTTCATCAAGTTTTATATCCAGTCTTGTTTGTGTGTGTGCACATTGATGTAGTTCTATACAAATTTGATCCCATATATTGACATGTATAACAAGGGCCATAATAAAAATATAGAAATGATCCACCACCATAAACAAAATCCCTGTAGACATACATATTCCCTGCTTCTCACCTCTATCATGTAATAATCTGTTTTCCATATCTACAGTTTTGTCATTTTGATGACACTGTTATGTCACCTTTTCAGATTTTCTTTCCACAACGAGCTTGATGCCCTTGAGAGCCATTCATGTTGTTGCATGAATCAATGGGTCATTTCTTTTTGTTGCTTATTCCATTGTCTGACTGTACCGGTACATTTAACCACTAACCCATTGAGAACGTTTGAGTTGTTTCTACTTTATATTAATATAAATAAATTTCCTCAGTGCATCCATGTATAGTTTTGTGTGATAAAAGTTTTAATATTTCTAGGTTAAACATCCAGAATGTTATTGTGTACCATTTTATAGTTCCACCAGGCATGTATAGTGATCTATCTTCTCTACATCCTATGCAGCATTTGTTTTTATCACTTTTTAAAAATTTTTCTCATTCTCCTGGGTATGTATCGCACTAATGATGTTGAACAGCTTTTCATGTGCTTATTTATCATCCATATCACCTCTTTGATGAACTACCTATTCCTATCTTTTCCCATTTTCTAAATGGATTGTTGGTTTTTTAGTATTGAGTTTTGAGAGTTCTTTTCATAGTCCAGATATAAGTCCTTTGGATGCCCTTTGTAATTATTTTCTCCCAGTCCACACCTTGACTTCATCTTTTTAAACAAGGCAAGTGATTTTAATTCTGAGCAAGTCCTATTTATTAATTTTTCTTTTATGGAATGTGATTTTCATATTCTATTTAAGAATGTTCATACTAAACCTAGTTATTTTCTTCTAAAAGTTTAATAGTTATATTTTATATTAAATTAATGATGCATTTGCAGTTAATTTTTATTTAAGGTAAGCGACTTAGGTCAGTGTTTGATTTTCTACCTGTTGATGTTCAGTTGCAAAAATATGTAAATCGCTTCTTCACCTTTAAAAAAATGTTCTACATGATTTTTGGTAGATTTCATTCTGGAGTCTTTGTTTTGTTCCACAAATATGTATCCATGTCTTTTTGATACCACACACTGAAATCTTACATTGAAAAGTGATTTCTTCTCACTTCATTCTCTTTTCAAAATTGTTTACAATTTTAGAGTAAATTTTCTTTAGCTACAGAAAAATCTCTGAGATTTTGAGAGTGGTTGTATTTAAAACTATAGATGAATGGAGTAAGACTTGACACTTACTCTATTGAGTCTTCCAATCCATCAGTATGATTTATCTCTCACTTACTTAGGTCTTTGATTTTCTTCATCAGCATTTTGTGATTTTCAGTATGTCTAATACATTTGTTACTAAATTTATGCTTAAATGTTAGTTGTTTTTTTTTTTATAGCGGCATGTTTTTTATTTATTTGTTTGTTTGTTTGTTTATACATGCACTGGGTACAGTCAGAAGTGCGGGAGGGTGAGAGAATTCACCAGAGCCAGAGTGGGGAGCAGAGCAGGCAGAAGGACCGAGGTACACTGCTGAGGGGAGCAGCGGGCGGCATGAGAGGTCTGCGTGCGCCATGTGGGACCCTCCTCCGGTGGCTGGGGAACAGCCGGGGATCGAACCGGCGCTGCAGAGGATGCGGGCAGCTTCGCAACCCAGCGCTCAACCGCTGCGCCACGGGGGAGGCCCTAAATGTTAGTTTTTAAAGAGTGATTCTAAATGATGTGTTTTAATTTTAGCTGCTACATACTTACTGTTAGTTTATGAAAGTGCAATCAGGTTTTCAGTGTTGCTATTATATCCTTTACTTTGCTGAAATCACTTAGTTCTAGGAGGTTTTTGTTGTACAGTCCTTGGGATTTTCTAAGTAGTAACCATGTCATTTGTACACTAAACTGTTTTATTTCTTCCTTTACAAGTCACATAACTTTTATTTCCTTTCTTGATTCTGCATGCTGGTTAGAACTTCCACTGGTGGGCTGGATAAGAAAAGTGAGAATAGACATTCTTTCCTTGTTTACTAGTGATAATAGTGACTGGTTTTGTAACAGGGTGGTCCCCAGGAAAGGGGGAGGTTCCAGCTTCCCTGCCCCACCCAAGGAAGGGTGGAGCTGAGCAGGGAGAGAAGGAGCTGCAGAAGAGACTGAGGAAGGAAGCTGGATGGAGCTAGGAGACCTGGAAGAGGCACATGGAGCCTAGAGACACGTGAAGAAACTGCGCTTGTCTTTTGGTCGTGGACTGGGTGACACAGATGTGGGTGAGACCCGTGGGGAGGTGACAATGGCAGCTTTTATCTTGATGTTGATTTTGCTCTTTTCCTTCCGGGCTTGTTTGGTTGTTTCTGACTCTTTTCTGTGGGTCCCCACTAGAAGATGCTTTAGACTTGTGGCAGGCTTTGGGGCCTTGCTCTGGGCCGATCCCATATGGATGGAGTTTTACCCACGAGGGGACGGGTAACTTTGGGTGCTTCATTTAGAAACTAGACTCTTTGCCTTACCTGTATTGTTTCCTAGTTTTTATTAAAGTTCCTTCCCATTAAAGTGTCATATGTTTTGTGTTGATGCGGCGGATGGCAGAACCCATTTAGAATAGGCAGGTTTGCGGGGTTTGGGCTGCCCCTCTCCCTGTCCTATAACAGATTCACTTTCATTTTAACCCTTAATTTTTAGAGATGAGAATCCTGACTTTGGGAAAAATAGAATGAAGTTATTAGCTACCAAGTTAGTATATACAGGTTTCTGGAGAATCTTGCCCTAGCCCTGTAAGGTATGGATAGTTAAATGGCTTTGTAACTGAGTTTTTGGAAGGCCATTTCACCATTCTATAAAACTAGCTGCTTTTAGGTGGTGTGGACTATGATAAAATCAGTGGATTGTGTGACTGTGGATACATTGCTGCATTTATTTTGTTTGAAATGAGTTCCTCTATCAGAAGTAATGCTGCATAGGACACCATTATAGTAGTTAAGCAATTCTGTATGTCTATGGTTAGTATGTCTATCACTAGTATAGTAGAAACATTACATGCAGGGATGGCAAATCTGAATCCAGAGAAAGTATTTATTTAGCGAAAAAAAAAAGTCCCTTTCCTCATGGAAGCAGTCCAGTGTCATCCTGCCAGCGATTAGTTAGCTGATCATTCAGGGGATGGGTGACGTTGACATATTGGGGTTTAAGTGTTGGTTTATGCAGAGGTGGAACACTCAGCAGTGGCTGTAGACAGGTTGACTTTAGAAGTGTTTAATGTTGAGCTCATTCATAGCCTCCATCCCTGCCACCATGGCCACTTTATTACTGAGCCCATTGTCATGGGGTAAAGAGTTGGTGTGCACAGAAGAGTTCATCCTATCTACTTGATTATAAAATCCTCTGTTGCAGTCACTTTCTAATGAGCAGTCATTTGAGACACAGATGCCTTCCCATCTTTGCCCATTCCGAGACTTCAGAGATGCCTGTCCTCTTATCTCTTATCCAAATTTGTCACCAATTTTCTTTTCTTTTCTTTTTTTTTTTTTTTTGGTCACCAATTTTCTAATCATGTTCCTTGCAAGTACCTGACCCTCTAGTCAAACCACCCATGAATCATTGTATAATCACAGGTCTGGCCACATTTCTTTCTAAGAAAACTGACCAGCCAGGTGCACTGCTTTAAGTTCTGCCTAGTGGGAAGATTTCCCTTCACTGTTGTCCTTCAGGGATATCCCAGAAAGGAACTCTAATGCTACAGCTTTTCACTTTTGGGTGGTGCCTGGATATCATGCAGAACCTTTTGTAAATCAGAATCAATTCTTCCCTTCCTTTTTTTCAAGTGTTTATGGGAACTTGTCATGAGACTTTAAGTGTATACTGATAGGTAAAGGCAGTATAGCATGAATGAAGACCATAGTTGGTCCACTTACTACAAGTAACTTTTGCATTCATTGCTTACTTGTTCCTGATATACTACTGATGTACCACTTCTATTTTAGGATGGAATACTGTTGTGTGCATCTAACTTTATTACTTGGTGGGTCACTTAACACTGAGTTCATCATGGGTAGCTCAGGTGACATAATAACTTGTCAGTCCATGGTTAAGCATTTAGTCTTCTCTGACGCCCAGGAACAGACCAAAAGTTGTTTCTCAAAAGGAGAGTAAGTTATCTGCAATGGATGTCAGGACTTGCTCCAAAATTCCAAGGTCTTGTGCTGTGATTCTTCTGTTGGGGCATAGCAACAATTCCAAACAGCATTTCCATCTGCCACTGATACCATTAGATCTGATGGGCCATATGGTCCAGGAGGCAGAGCAGCTTGCACAGCAGCCTGGATCTATTGCATAGCCTCCTTACACTTGGTACGATACTCAACACTCGCAGCTTTTTGGGTAGCTTGCTCAGTAGGTCAGGGTAATACACCTACAGGAAGAATATGTTACATCCAATCTAAAGAAGTCCACTAAACGTTTTGCCTATTTTGATTGTAGAGAGACCAATTGTCACCTTAGAAGGGACATCTCAGTGTGTCTTACATAAATAGATCTCCAGAAATTGCACTGAGGTAGAAGGCTCCTGAATTTTTTTATCAGATTAATTTCCTACTCTCTCATATCTTACCAGTAAGTCATGAGTAATTGTTACTTTTTACTAACTAGTTCTAATTAGTGTAATGTCATTGATGTAAAGAACCAGAGTGATACCTTGTTGAAAAAGGTGATCAGGATCCCTGTGGACTAATTTATGATATTGGACTGGAAAGTAGATATATCTCTGAGGTAGGATTGTGAAAGTATATTGTTGGGCTTGCCAGCTGAAAGCAAAATGCTTCTGGTGGGTTTTATTGACATTGATGGAGAAAAAGGCACTTGCCAGATCAGTGTCAGCGTACCAGGTGCCAGGGGATGTTTTAATTTGTTTTAGCAATGAAAACACATCTGGTATAGCAGCTGTATTTGAAGTCACCACCTTATTAAGTTTAATGATAATCCACTGTAGCAATCTTCTTGCATTGCTGTTCATCCAATTGCAAAATGAGAGTAGGTTCTCTTTTAGGGCACATATAGAAACTTCTGTTCAGGTCATTTATGCTGTGCTTGAGCTCTCTATTGTCAGATCACACCATGGGCTCTCACTGCACTTTTTTGCTGGGAAGTCAGTCAAAGTGGCAACCCCAGAACCAATTCAGAAATTCTTCCTTAATATTCTAGTCTTCTAGAACCACGCTTGATATCAAAGTCTGTATTAGTCAAGGTTCTCCACAGGAATTGGCTTCTGCCATTATGCAAGCTGAGAAGTGCCAAGATGTATTGTTGGTAAGCTAGACAACCAGAAGAGTTGATAGTATAATTCCACTCTGACTCTAAAGGCCTGGAATCAGAAGAGGCAATGGTATAAGTTCTAGTCCAAGTTTGACCCTAAAGACAAATGACTGATATCCCAGCATGAACACAGACAGAAAGTGGGAAATCTGTCTTAGACTTTTTATTCTATTTAGGCCTTCAGTAGAGCAGATGAGGTTCACTAATTTGAAGGTAGGGGACAGTCTGCTTTACCTAGTCTACAGATTTAGATGTTAATCTTAACCAGAGATAGCATTATAGACACATTCAAATATTGTTTAGTCAAATTTCTGGCCACCTCATGGCCCCATCCGGTTGACACATAATAATTCATCATCACACTATTCATTTGTCTATGGACACTTTGGCTGCTTTCACTTTTTGGCTATTTTGAATAATGCTGCTATGAACTTAGGTATACAAATATGTGCATCTCAGTTTTAAATTCTTCTGTGTTTTAAATGGTATTTTTTTTATTCAATTTTTATTTATTTATTTATTTATTTTTTTAATAAATTTTATTGTTATATTCCCCATACAATTGCAGCCCCCCCATTCTGACCCCAATCCCTCCCCTCCCGCCCCCGCCCCCCTAAAAGTGTCTCTGGTTCATAGTTTTTTGTTGATTTTGATTTTCACTTTCTTATAGTTATTCATTTTCCTGGTCCCTTATTTAAGTTCTCTAGATTCCTGCTATGAGTGAGACCATCCGGTATTTTTCTTTTTCTTTTTGGCTTATTTCGCTGAGCATGATCCCTTCCAGCGCCATCCATGTTGCAGCAAATTGCATGTGTTTATCTTTTTTGAATGCTGAGTAATATTCCATGGTATATATGTACCACATCTTCTTGATCCAGTCATCTATTTTTGGGCATTTGGGTTGTTTCCAAAGCTTAGCTATTGTAAACAGTGCTGCTATAAACATAGGGGTGCAGGTGTTCTTTGGAATTGATGTTTCTGTGTCCTTTGGGTAAATACCTAGGAGTGGAATTGCTGGATCATATGGAAGCTCAATGTTTAGTAGGTCCAGAAATCTCCACACAGCTTTCCACAGTGGTTGGACCAGTTTGCACTCCCACCAACAGTGCAGAAGAGTTCCTTTTTCTCCACACCCTCGCCAACATTTGTTGTTGCTAGTTTTTTTAATATGTGCCATTCTCACTGGTGTAAGATGGTATCTCATGGTAGTTTTGATTTGCATTTCCCTGATGACAAGTGATGTTGAACATTTTTTCATATGCCTGTTGGCCATTTGCATTTCCTCTTCAGAGAAGTTTCTTTTAAGCTCTTCTGCCCATTTTTTGACTGGATTATTTTCTTTGTTGTTGTTGAGTCTCATCAGCTCTTTGCAGATTTTTGTGATCAGTCCTTTATCATTAGTGTTGGGTGCAAAAATGTTCTCCCAGTTGGTGGGGTTTCTCTTTGTTTTTGTTATTGTCTCTTTTGCTGTGCAGAAGCTCTTTAATTTGATGTAGTCCCAGCTGTTTATCTTTGCCTTCACTATCACTGCTTTGGGTGATGTGTCTGTAAAGATGTCTTTGATGTGCAAATCACGTAGTGTTTCGCCTATATTTCCTTCTATATATTTTATGGTTTCAGGTCTTATGTCTAGTTCTTTAATCCATTTTGAGTTGATTTTTGTGTATGGTGTGAGGTGGTGGTCAAGCTTCATTCTTTTGCATGTAGCGACCCAGTTTTCCCAGCACCATTTATTGAACAAACTTTCTTTGCTCCAATGCATATTCTTTGCTCCTTTGTCAAAGATTAGTTGACCATAAATCTGTGGGTTTATTTCTGGATTTTCTATTCGATTCCATTGGTCTGTATGTCTGTTCTTGTTCCAATACCATGCAGTTTTGATGATTATGGCTTTGTAGTATAGTTTGAAGTCTGGGAGTCTGATGCCTCCATTCCCTTCTTTTTTTTTCAGGAGAGCTTTGGCTATTCGGGGTTTTTTGTGATTCCATATGAATTTCATCAATAATTGTTCTATTTCTTTGAAGAATGACATTGAAATTTTGATTGGAATAGCATTGAATCTGTATATTGCTTTTGGAAGGATGGCCATTTTAATAATGTTTATTCTTCCAATCCATGAGCAGGGGATGTCTCTCCATTTCTTTGTGTCTTCTTCTATTTCTTTTAACAGTGTTTTATAGTTTTCTTTGTATAGGTCCTTTACCTCTTTGGTTAGATTTATTCCCAAATATTTGACTTTTTTTGTTTCAATAACAAAAGGGATGGTCTTTTTGATTTCTTCTTCTTCAGATTTATTGTTGGTGTATAGGAAGGCTACTGACTTTTGCGTGTTGATTTTGTATCCTGCCACTTTACTGAACTGATTGATGAGTTGAATTAGCTTTTCTGTGGAGTTTTTGGGGTTCTCTATGTATAATATCATATCGTCTGCAAATAGTGATAGTTTGACTTCTTCTTTTCCTATTTGGATTCCTTGGATGTCTTTCTCTTGTCTTATTGCCCTGGCTAGGACTTCCAGTATTATATTGAAAAGCAATGGTGAGAGTGGACATCCTTGTCTTGTTCCAGATCTTAATGGAATTGCTTTCAGCTGTTTACCATTGAGAATGATACTGGCTGTTGGCTTGTCATAGATGGCCTTTATGATGTTGAGGTATGTTCCTTGTATCCCAAGAATTTCAAGGGCTTTTATCATGAATGGGTGTTGCACTTTGTCAAAAGCTTTCTCAGCATCTATTGATATTATCATATGGTTTTTATATTTCTTTTTGTTGATGTGTTGGATAACGTTGATTGATTTTCGGATGTTAAACCATCCTTGTGCCCCTGGAATGAATCCAACTTGGTCGTGGTGAATTATCTTATGGATACATTGTTGGATTCTGATAGCTAAAATTTTATTGAGGATTTTTGCATCAGTGTTCATTAGGGAGATTGGCCTGTAGTTTTCCTTTTTTGTGTTGTCCTTGTTCGGTTTTGGTATTAGTGTAATGTTGGCTTCATAGAACGTGTTTGGTATTGTCCCTTCCTTCTCAATTTTTTGGAAGAGTTTGTGAAGGATAGGCACTAATTCGTCTCTGAATGTTTGGTAGAATTCATTTGTAAATCCATCAGGTCCTGGGCTTTTGTTTTTGGGGAGGTTTTTGATTACCTTAAATGGTATTTTTATCTAGCTACTGCATATGCTTAGGTAAAGTTTAGAATTCCTGTTGCTGAGTCACAAAAATAAACAGATGAGAGCATGTCAGAGGTGTGTTTTAGAAAAAACAGTGGTGTCGTATCTGCTCCATATTTAGGTTTTATGGATTCAGTTGTACTGTATTTTGCAGATGATTGAAGGAATTTTCAATGGAAATGTTGTATTATACTTGATTTTTGCCTAATCCACTGTCTTTGGAATCCATTGTATGTATAAAGCGCAGCTATACAGTATTGCTTTCCTTTCACATAGCAAAGAAATAATTTTTGACAATTCTATGTCTTCTCAATGCAAATGAAATAAAAACTATCTCTGGTGTTCTTACTAATAGAGGAGAAGATAGAGGAATGCCTATTTAGTTCATTTTATTCAAAGGAACATTTTGAGCAAAGGAAAAGCATTTGTATTAGTATCTGCTTGTACTTTAGAAGGCAATGGAGAAAGAGGGCAGAATATTTTAGAGTTGATATGACACTTAGAATGAGTATGTGATTTTGAAAGAGCGCTGAGTTAGGTATTGGTAAATATGTTTATTTTATAAATTCTACTTTACTATTGAGGTATACAATTTTGGATAAATCTTCCTACTCCTGTGAACTCATTTTCTTGTCTGAAAGACAGTGAAGCTTATAATATGCATTACTATTTCATAGGGTTATGATGACCAAATGGAGTAAAGTATGTAAAATCTTTAAAATGATATGAAGTTGTTAGGTAGCGTTTTGTGATTTAAACAGAAAGAAAAATGGCTATTAGACATAATACATTTGCTTATTTATTGGATGGTTTCTGTGCATCTGATTAAAAGTTTTCTAAGTTTTGAGGTGAAGGGATCATATTTTGCCTCAGTGCCTCAATTCTTTGGAAAGAAAGAAGTAAGCTTCTTCTAAGCACTCGAAGCCAATTTTTGATATGAAATACTCCTATTTTACTGTTTTGCAGACTTATATGGTGTTCACAAGTTTACTAATGAATGAAAATTTTTCAGCATATATACCCATTTTAGTCCAGATGGATATTATGTGACATTTCTGTTTTACTAAAGAATTTGCCAAAATTTTTATGTTTGCATATTGAAGAGGGTATATTTTTGTGAGATGAGGTTTATTTGATACAACATTGAAAATTACTAAAGAATTTTTTGTTGATTTATTGTTCTCTTAAGAGACTAGAGAGGAGGTAAACAAGCTATTTTTTCTCTGGCATGTTTTGATGGTCCATACAGATGGATTTGTTAAATCTCTATGAATGAGAGACAGAAATAAAGTGTTACTCTTGAGATATTTCTTTAGTAGAAAAAAGGACTGATTTTCTTTACTATACAGAGGACTTTTACTTTCTAGGAATTTGAGTTTCTTTTCAGGAACTTCAGTTAGAATGAAAAACCTCAAAACCTATTTTTTTCTTTGCTCAACAATAATGATTTCATATCTTTTTAGAGCCAAACAAATTTGAAACTTTTCATTTTTTATCTTCATTTTTTTGAGTTTTGAGATGACTTTGATATAGTAAGAACTTTTGCCTCACCCTATAATTAGTTTAATGGATGTCATTAATTACTTGTTGACAAACTGATTCTAGGACTAAGGCAAGGAAAATAAATACAAATGAGCCTGGGGCATCTTGTAGTAACAGAAACTAAGGAAATGCTCAAAAAAATAAATTGATGAGAGCATGTAAAAGAAAAACAGGAGCCAGTTAAAATGGCCAGCCCTGGAATAATTTGAGAAACAAAATAAATAATGTATTGGATTTTAACCCATAGTGTACAGTAAATATCCATGAGTCCATTCTAGTATAAATAAGTGACTGAATAAGTGCATAAATGGAGGGAGACAACTCTTCCACACAGAAACATTGCATAAATATTTAGATGTACTCTATTTCAGTAAGTAGAACTAATTCAGCCTCCCTATTTGAAAGTGGGGTTACACTTAGTCACTTCCAAGGAATAGATTATGGAAAGGGAAAATCAGTAATTTCATAGTAGGGAAGTCTGCAAAGGCTACCTTAAACAACCGATAAAGGTTACCATCAACAGTGATGTCCCGTGGATATCATGTTCCTCTTGAAATAATGAGGATGAGAAGGGCAGTTCACTTCTGTGGTTTTCTTTCTACAAACTTGTAACTCTAGTCTAATCTTAAGGGAAAACATCAGACAAACATAAATTGAGGATCATTCTACAAAATACCTTACTAATATACCTCGAAGTAGTTTAAGATCATGGGAAAAAAAACAAAGACTAAAAGCTGTCACAGACCAAGAGAGACTGGGAAGACATGATGACTACATGCAATGGGATATATTGTGGATGCAACCTGGAACAGAAAATGGATATTAATGGAGAAACTGATGAATAATATGGGGCTTGGTTAATAATAATGTTACCAGTGTTGGTTTCTGTATTCTGCAAATACCATGGTAACTGATAGTATGTATGGAGGAAACTGGGTAAAGTATACACAGACGCTATTTGTACTATCTTTCAACTTTTCTGTAAATCTAAAATGAATACAAAATAAAATGTTTATTTAAAAAATCTTAATGACTTTTTTTTTTTTTACTCCATGGGATCAAGTGATGTGAAGAACATAAAAGCTTTGTGTCAACCAGTTTTGTCCACTGAGCAGGTTTTATTTTAATAGTTATTTCCCCCCAACAATGTAATATTTTCAGTACTATAGAAGGACATTAATAAGTTACAAATAAGTTCTTATATATTTTGAAGGGAAGAAGTTAATAATTTATGTAGTATTACATAGGATCTGAGTTGTTACTGTTGTAAGTACTTTCAAAATCCTGATTTCTTAAATTATATTGATATTGTACTTCATCATAATATAGTATTTTAGGAACTTAAAAATTTAATAGTATTACTAGCTAAGGCACCAAATAAAAATTAATAGAAAATATTTATGATAAAATCTCTGTTATTGTGAAAATGTTTACAAGCAAATTTTGTATCATTTTTTTTTCTAGATTTATTATCCAGGATAGATTTGGATGAACTAATGAAAAAAGATGAACCACCTCTTGATTTTCCTGATACCCTGGAAGGATTTGAATATGCTTTTAATGAAAGTAAGTGGTGCGTACTATCTGCAGGATTTACTGGATAATGCTAATGCATCATAGGGGAGAAATTATTTGCTACCTTTATTTCCAGTTAGAATGCTGAAAAATAATGACTTATCCTTTCCTAGTAAAATTCTTTAGTCAAGTAATATGCCCTTTCATGTACATTCCCTGTACTTACCACCTTTGTACATAGTTATACCTTTGCACATGTGTGTGCCTTTCATATATAGACATCTAGAACACACTTGTATAAAAACCTACTATTTATTTTTTAAATATCCTTGATATTGTCTTGCATAAACATAGACTAACATAACAGCAAAGGTGCTTGCATTTCGAGAGGAAAGGATGTCACTTTTAAGGATCTTACTTTTAGCATAATACATTTCACCTTTGAATTGGTGAAGGAAATTCTATGGGGACTACACCCGAGGTGGGGGGGATAAGTAAAAAAAAAAAAAAAAAAAAACAACGTTTAAAAATGAGCAATGATGTAAAATATATATAATTTAAAAAAATACAGTTCACCTTTGAATTCAGGATTAATTAATATATTTTGAAGGAGGAGGATTTGAAAACAGGAAACTGGGTCTTAATATTAAACTTCTAAAAGAGCAGTGTTAACTTGGTATATTTAGCAACATCTTTTTCAGGTTTATAATGGCATAAACTCTTAGGAAATCTTTGAAATGAAACTTTCATTATCTCATTTAAGAAGCTTCTAAATTTTTCTAAAGAATTTTAGAATTCTTAGTTGGCTAAAAGAAGAATTCGGATATAAAATTTGTGGTAGCCAAAAAAAAAAAAAAAACCCACACACAAATGGTAACAAAATGGAAGAGATTTTTTAACCCACATTAAATCTATACTTTGTTCTTTCAAATCACTGTGCCATTTCAAATACTCCTTATATTTGAAATTCCCATTTAATCATTTTCCAGTTGTTATAATTATATAGGTCCAGCTCAGATTTCCGTGGCTTAGAAAATGATGTGTATAAAGACTTTTTGTTTTTCACCCATACCTATCCTGCCTGTGTGCTGGTGCAGTATTATGAGGAAGCACACTTTTGTATCACAAAAATATTAAAGCAGGTAGGTGGGTAGGCAGGCAGGCAGGCAGGCAGGCATGCATGCAGACAGACAGACAGATAGACAGATAGATAGGTAGATAGATAGATAGGAAGGAAGGACTCAGTGGCAGATCATCTGAGTTTGAATCTTGTCTTCCATGGTACATGATATTTATGGAACTCTAAGGACATGCTGAAAATTATCTTAAATCCTTCGAAGTCATTAATTCATTTAGGTCAGTAATGATCTATTTTGGGTCTTAGATTCCACCACAAATACGTTGAACTGTTTGGATACTATTCCTAATATTGGTATATATATGAAACTGCAACTATTTTAGGGGACCCTCTATTCAAGTGCCCTATGTCAGATCATTGACATTCATTGGAGAAATTTTTTAAACCTTTGAGAAATGCTTAATTTTCAAATGTATCTGTAATATAATTGACACAGGTATTTTTTTCTGGACAAGAAATGATTACTTTCTTTGCCCCTTTACTTATTTTCATTTTTAACGTTAGCGGTGATAGCTGTTTTGATGGGGCTTATTTTTTATAGAGTCAAAATCTTTATCAGTTCATGAGAATTCTTCTGTCTAAGCTGAGAAGAAATTTTTTTATAAAGCAGCTCTTTCTTGAGATGTAGATGCAAGTGGTCTGTTAAACTCACTTGCTAGCTAAGTTTTTAACTTATAGAAAATGCATTTTAAACTTCAGCTTCCACAATGCCCTGTACCTTTAAGGTTGCTCTTAATCAAAATCATAGGTTTGCAAATGCCCCCAATCTACTTCTGTTGGTATTTAAAATGGAATTTCTCTCTGCTAAAAGGAGAACCACATATATATGTCTTATGATTTGTGTGGCAACATCTAATTACAAAACAGTGTTATTGTTTTCCAGTATAATGTCCTACGTTGAGAGTATGAAAGAATTTAACAAGTAAAGATTAACCCTTATTTTATACATTATAAGTATCCATTTATGTATGGTAAAATTGATTCATAAAAATAGTGAAGTCATTTTACTTGAAGTAGTGTATTTCCTGAGTTCATTATCAGTGTCATAACTTTAAAGTCTTTATCCACTCCTGCATATCGTCATTTACATGTAGCTTGCTTATGTCCTTCTGCCTTTAAATCCTTATTCAAAGGCCAAGATCCAGAAATTCGGTCCTCCTATTTGATCCCAACAGATAATCTTGTGTCTGTTAATTTGGGTTAAATGTTGTTTCACCTTTCTGTCATTTTTCATTATTTTCTTTATATCGTGGGTGGTAAAGGTTTTGGTGTTAAAACAAATGACCCCTGGTCTGTTTCTCTCCTCATCATAAGGGGAATACTCCCGAGGAAAGAAAGAAGACACATGGCTTGATTATTTCTCCTTGTAAACATGCTGATAATTTAATCTGTTAGTGAATACAGACTGTATTTGCTATGAAGTGAGTCTTCTTCCATGGGATACTTTGAATAGAATGACTGGTTTGGCATTACTTATGGTACACTTAAAATCTGTGGATAGGTGAGGCATGCTTTTCTGAAGAATATCACATAAGCAATATTACTCTCTGGCTCATAAAAGGGTATTTCTAAATCAAAAGTTTCACCAAATGTGTGAGGTTCCTATATGCCTGTACCTCACTTGATACCTCACCGTCTCTGGACTAAAGGTTGCTATTCAGTGAGAGGGAAGGATAAGAGAAGAAATGTCCTGCTTTGCCTATATCTCTTGATTGCTTATACCACAGAACTCATTAGTAAAGTTATTCCTTATCAGTAAAATGTCTGAAGTGAGTGAATCTAACTTGAGAGTCTGAACCTGTGTTGGCAATCTCTTTCCGTTATCCATTTGAAATCTTACCTGTACTTCAGGGCCTAGTTAACAAATTTCACTAAAATCTTCTGATACTATTCTAGCCTATAGGGATCCTCATGTTTTTAAAGTCATTTTGAACTCTATTTTCTACATGAATTGCCTGTACCAGTTTTTAGGTTGTTGACTTCATTCTCGTTTCACTTCCTGAAAAGTTGCTTGACTACTATTCATGCTTTTACTCCAGGGGTAGCCTCTAAGTTTAAGAGGTGGAACCATGTTCATGAACTGCAGCTAGCAAAGACCTTTTTATGTTGTAGGCTTTCAAATATAATTAATTTACTTTAGAATAGAGAAATGAAAGTTGAAAAGCATTACATTTGAGAACTTGGTGCCCTTTTTTTATGCTACTTACATGTTTGCATCATGTTGATATTTTAAAAAAAATTAATGGCAGAAAAACTGTTCTGAGAAAGTTGTTTTAAAATTTTATCAGATATTATTTATTATACTTTAACATTATTATAAATGGACACTAAATCATAGCAATATTGTTTGTTTATTTTCTAGAGGGGCAGTTAAGACACATAAAAACTGGGGAACCGTTTGTTTTTAACTACCGGGAAGACTTGCACAGATGGAACCAGAAAAGATACGAAGCTCTAGGAGAGGTATGGCCAAAGATACTCCTTTAAACTCCGCTCCCCCCCCCCCAATTTTAAATAGAATAAATGTTTTGAAGCTGAAACTGTTCATGCATTCTTTCTACAAAAGGTGATTTAAAAAAGGTTTATGCAGTTTTTGTTTGGTTATTTTTAATGGTTATATTAGAAACATAATTCTGTGTAAAAGTTTTTTATACAAATACATCTTTCCCACAACCTTAATATTTTACATTGAGTCTTTGTATCGGAAAACCAATTCATACCAATTTTTTTATTTTTATTTTTATTTATTTATTTTTTCAAAGGATTTATTTATTTATTTATTTATTTATTTATACAAGCACTGGGTACAGTCAGAAGCACGGGAGAATGAGAGAATTCACCAGAGCCAGAGGGGAGAGCAGAAGGCAGATTGACGAAGTACACTGCTGAGGGGAGCAGTGGGCAGCAGGAGAGGTCTGCATGCCATGTGGGACCCTCGCCGTTGGCCGGGGTTCGAACTGGCGCTGCATAGGCTGTGGGCAGCTTCGCAGCCCAGCGCTCAACTGCTGCGCCACTGGGGAGGCCCAATTTTTTTATTTTTTAAATGTTTTGAGAGGTTAAGTTCTCTGCTCTGTCAAGAAGAGTATTTTGAGGTGCTAATCCAAAAACAAAGAAAATAGAATTTAAGGCATCTTACCTATGTGAGGAGATAAATGTGTTAATTATCTTGATTTTGTAATCATTCTACAGTGGGTATGTGTATCCAATCATCGTACTGTGCACTTTAAATATATACATTTGTCAATGATTCTTCAGTAAAATTAAAAAAAAGGGTTTCTATAAAGAAGATTAGTATTTGGCTAATGGATTAGATCTAACCTACTTACCTTTGACTTGGTAAGGGTTAAGGTCTTGTGAACATTCAGTATCTCACATGGTACCACTGGCAGATATCTCTGAAAGTGTCATTTTTGATTTAGGGGAATGTTTTGTTTGCTAAAGCTAAAAATTTTACTCATTTTGTGTCATAGTAAGTATTTTTAATAAAATAGATATGGACAAATTTCATTAGTGTGACAATTTGATAACTTCCTTAAGGAAAAGTTGGGAATTCTGTATTTCTTTTTGATTCTTTGATAAAGTAGTCAAAGTGAATTACTTGGTTAAGCTCTAGCATCAAAATATATGTGAAACTTAGTTTATGTTTTCTGGAGACTATTCTCCTTGGATCTGTTACATTTATGCAGGTTTCTAAGCAAAGACATTGGCACCTGCTTTGGACATTTATTTATTTATTTATTTATTTATTTATGCATACAAGAACTGGGGTACAGGTCAAAGGTGTGGGGAGTGAGAGGAGTCACCAGGGACAGAGTGGGGAACAGAACAGGCAGATTGACTGAAATGTACTGCTAAGGGGTGCAGCGGGTGAGTCAGGAGAGGTCTGCTGCGCCATGTATGGGTAGCTTCCTGGCCGGGGATTGAACTCGTGCTGCAGTGGCTGTGGACAGCTTCGTAGATTGTGTCTTAACCCCTTGCGCTACCAGGGAGGCCTTGCTTTAGACTTTCTTTTCTAGGATATTTGTACAGGAAACAGTCTTGGAATATAGGTTGCATCTTCCTCCAAAGCTGAGGGCATATCGTTTACTGTCCAAGGTTGTTGGCAACATCCTTATAAGACTGAATTTAGTAAGTTTGAGGTTTTGCATCTTGATGCAGTCCTACTGTGCTTTATCCTCAGCCTCTTCTCATTGCCTTTTTGGAATTTGAGGGGTAAGAGAAAAGATGAAAACATGACACTCATGCTGCATGCTGTATTCTGTAACTTTGTCTTTGACTCAGGAAAGTAGTGTCTTCTGGACATGTAACTATAGGAGACTAACTTGTTAGCTTCCAATCAGGCTAACATTTTAGGCCCTTCACACTGAAATTGGTAGGCCCTTGACATTGTTCTCCAGCTTTTATAGCTTAACTATATTTAATATCCTAAATAATTTCTGCTGCACATAAAAAAGAAATGCCCATTTCCACTTGAATTAATTGTATGCTTTAAAATGTTAATATTTTGTTCATTACTATTTGGCAATTGGGAAGGAATGTGGTTATTTACCTTTTTTATAAATGGGGCTTACATTTTACTCTTTTCCATAAGACATATATACTTGTTTACTTGAATAGATGTTACTCTCCTAACTCAGCAAATTTAAGCTCTTGTATAACTTGACAGTTCTTCAACAACAAATGAGCCTTTGAATTTAAATTATGAAAATAATTTACTAATTTTTGCTACCAATAAGACCTCTAGTTCTGTTGAGTTAGAACCTATGAAAAGTACCTTACTATATTCTGGACAATAAAAACACTGAAAACCTTCCTCCTCATCAATGGACAGGTTGGAATTCAGAAGTTAGTGTAAATTTGAGTTTATTGCTGGGGAGCCTATATTAACAAACAACTTTGATATCCTTAAGATTGAAGTTTAAAGAAAACATATTTATTTCAGCTGGCAAACTAGACTGAGATTCCTCCTGTTTCTTTAGTGTTTTCCAACTGAATATTGAGTTTTGTCTTTAGCTGAGAGCTACTATATATGTTTCACAAGTGCCAATTTAGTTTATTTTTGACTTAAGGAAATTATTACAGCAGTCATTCAGCAGAAATTGTTTCTAAGACTTGCGCCTGAAAGCTCTATCATTTCTATATAAATTAAAACTTTTTGTGTAAATAAAATAAACTGAGATGTCAGTTTGTTTTTGGAATGCAGTGCCATAACTGCACAAAAGAATACTCTTTACATTTACACATTTATATTTTATAGTTAAACAAATTTATATGAATTTTTTGCTAATTTGTATGAAAGTGTGCTAACAAACCTGCAGTTTGATAAAATCATATAATCTTTACTAAGGTAGATAAATTCTCCAAATTGAGAAGGATCTTGTCAGTTTTAGGAAATGGGAGAGTTGTTTGAAAGAGTAATTTTTGAAATAGAAATACTTAGTGTGTGTGTATATTAGAATTTAATTCTAGGGAATAATGTTTCTGGTTGGCTCAATCAGAAAGACTAGAAAGTGTATCAAGTTGAGTAATAAATAGGATGGCAGAAACTCAGCATACAACTTGTGAAATTTTCTTAATAATCTCATGTCAATACTGAATTACTACTAAATGAAGAATTTGTGATCCAGTAGAAATTATAGTGAAAGAGAAATTTGACTTTCTTTTCTAATTTGGGTCTTTACATTTACTTTGATATTTATCTGGATTACCTCATTAAGAATTAATAAATAAGTTACCAATGCACATAAAATATTTAGTCTTGTCTCTTTATTCATGAATACTATTGCATTTACAAAAACAAAGGACATAACTTTTTTGCTGCTGAATCTAAAGTAGTAATATATCTTGTTAAACAGTAAGAAATTCCTGAAATCTTTATATTTTTATGACTGAAATTTATTAAATAATGGAAGATCATGTTGTCTTACAGGGATTTTTCTTTTCTTTTTTTTTTTTTTTTTTTTTTAATAAATTTTATTGTTATATTCCCCATACAATTGCAGCCCCCCCATTCTGACCCCAATCCCTCCCCTCCCGCCCCCCTAAAAGTGTCTCTGGTTCATAGTTTTTTGTTGATTTTGATTTTCACTATCTTATAGTTATTCATTTTCCTGGTCCCTTATTTAAGTTTTCTAGATTCCTGCTATGAGTGAGACCATCCGGTATTTTTCTTTTTCTTTTTGGCTTATTTCGCTGAGCATGATCCCTTCCAGCGCCATCCATGTTGCTGCAAATTGCATGTGTTTATCTTTTTTGAATGCTGAGTAATATTCCATGGTATATATGTACCACATCTTCTTGATCCAGTCATCTATTTTTGGGCATTTGGGTTGTTTCCAAAGCTTAGCTATTGTAAACAGTGCTGCTATAAACATAGGGGTGCAGGTGTTCGTTGGAATTGATGTTTCTGTGTCCTTTGGGTAAATACCTAGGAGTGGAATTGCTGGATCATATGGAAGCTCTATGTTTAGTAGGTCCAGAAATCTCCACACAGCTTTCCACAGTGGTTGGACCAGTTTGCACTCCCACCAACAGTGCAGAAGAGTTCCTTTTTCTCCACACCCTCGCCAACATTTGTTGTTGCTAGTTTTTTTAATATGTGCCATTCTCACTGGTGTAAGATGGTATCTCATGGTAGTTTTGATTTGCATTTCCCTGATGACAAGTGATGTTGAACATTTTTTCATATGCCTGTTGGCCATTTGCATTTGCTCTTCAGAGAAGTTTCTTTTAAGCTCTTCTGCCCATTTTTTGACTGGATTATTTTCTTTGTTGTTGTTGAGTCTCATCAGCTCTTTGCAGATTTTTGTGATCAGTCCTTTATCATTAGTGTTGGGTGCAAAAATGTTCTCCCAGTTGGTGGGGTTTCTCTTTGTTTTTGTTATTGTCTCTTTTGCTGTGCAAAAGCTCTTTAATTTGATGTAGTCCCAGCTGTTTATCTTTGCCTTCACTATCACTGCTTTGGGTGATGTGTCTGTAAAGATGTCTTTGATGTGCAAATCACGTAGTGTTTCGCCTATATTTCCTTCTATATATTTTATGGTTTCAGGTCTTATGTCTAGTTCTTTAATCCATTTTGAGTTGATTTTTGTGTATGGTGTGAGGTGGTGGTCAAGCTTCATTCTTTTGCATGTAGCGACCCAGTTTTCCCAGCACCATTTATTGAACAAACTTTCTTTGCTCCAATGCATATTCTTTGCTCCTTTGTCAAAGATTAGTTGACCATAAATCTGTGGGTTTATTTCTGGATTTTCTATTCGATTCCATTGGTCTGTATGTCTGTTCTTGTTCCAATACCATGCAGTTTTGATGATTATGGCTTTGTAGTATAGTTTGAAGTCTGGGAGTCTGATGCCTCCATTCCCTTCTTTTTTTTTCAGGAGAGCTTTGGCTATTCGGGGTTTTTTGTGATTCCATATGAATTTCATCAATAATTGTTCTATTTCTTTGAAGAATGACATTGAAATTTTGATTGGAATAGCATTGAATCTGTATATTGCTTTTGGAAGGATGGCCATTTTAATAATGTTTATTCTTCCAATCCATGAGCAGGGGATGTCTCTCCATTTCTTTGTGTCTTCTTCTATTTCTTTTAACAGTGTTTTATAGTTTTCTTTGTATAGGTCCTTTACCTCTTTTGTTAGATTTATTCCCAAATATTTGATTTTTTTTGTTTCAATAACAAAAGGGATGGTCTTTTTGATTTCTTCTTCTTCAGATTTATTGTTTGTGTATAGGAAGGCTACTGACTTTTGCGTGTTGATTTTGTATCCTGCCACTTTACTGAACTGATTGATGAGTTGAATTAGTTTTTCTGTGGAGTTTTTGGGGTTCTCTATATATAATATCATATCGTCTGCAAATAGTGATAGTTTGACTTCTTCTTTTCCTATTTGGATTCCTTGGATGTCTTTCTCTTGTCTTATTGCCCTGGCTAGGACTTCCAGTATTATATTGAAAAGCAATGGTGAGAGTGGACATCCTTGTCTTGTTCCAGATCTTAATGGAATTGCTTTCAGCTGTTTACCATTGAGAATGATACTGGCTGTTGGCTTGTCATAGATGGCCTTTATGATGTTGAGGTATGTTCCTTGTATCCCAAGAATTTCAAGGGCTTTTATCATGAATGGGTGTTGCACTTTGTCGAAAGCTTTCTCAGCATCTATTGATATTATCATATGGTTTTTATATTTCTTTTTGTTGATGTGTTGGATAACGTTTGCCCCTGGAATGAATCCAACTTGGTCGTGGTGAATTATCTTATGGATACATTGTTGGATTCTGATAGCTAAAATTTTATTGAGGATTTTTGCATCAGTGTTCATTAGGGAGATTGGCCTGTAGTTTTCCTTTTTTGTGTTGTCCTTGTTCGGTTTTGGTATTAGTGTAATGTTGGCTTCATAAAACGTGTTTGGTATTGTCCCTTCCTTCTCAATTTTTTGGAAGAGTTTGTGAAGGATAGGCACTAATTCGTCTCTGAATGTTTGGTAGAATTCATTTGTAAATCCATCAGGTCCTGGGCTTTTGTTTTTGGGGAGGTTTTTTATTACCATTTCAATTTCGCTAATTGTAATTGGTCTGTTTAGGTGTTCTATTTCTTCTTTATCTAGCTTTGGGTGATTGTAGAGTTGTAGGAATTTGTCCATCTCCTCTAGATTGTTGAACTTGTTTCCATATAACTGTTCATAGTAGTTACTGATTATTCTTTTGATTTCTGCTGTGTCCGTTGTGATTTCTCCTCTTTCATTGATGATCCTGTTTATTTGTGCTTTCTCCCTTTTTTCCTTTGTGAGCCTGGCTAGGGGTTTGTCTATTTTATTGATTTTTTCAAAGAACCAGCTCTTGGTTTCATTGATCTTTTGGATTGTTTTTTTAGTTTCAATTTCATTTATTTCTGCTTTGGTTTTTATTATTTCTTTTCTTCTACTGGTTTTGGGGTTTTTTTGTTGTTCTTTTTCTAGATCTTTGAGCTTCGAGATTAGGTTGTTTCTTTGCGTTCTTTCTTGTTTCTTGATGTGAGCTTCTATTGCTATATATTTTCCTCTTATTACTGCTTTTGCTGCATCCCATACATTTAGGATATTGGTGTCCTCCTTGTCGTTCAATTCAAAAAATTTTTTAATTTCTTCTTTGATCTCCTCATTAGTCCAATGGTCTTCCAGTAGTGTGGTTTTTAATCTCCATGAGGTAGGAAAGTTCCTTGCCTTCTTTTTATGGTTTATTTCTAGTTTGATGCCTTCATGGTCAGAAAAGATGGTTGATATGATTTCAATCTTGGTGTATCTGTTGATGTTTGTCTTGTGCCCCAGTATGTGATCGATCCTGGAGAATGATCCGTGTGCGCTTGAGAAAAATGTGTACTCCGTTTTTTTGGGGTTTAGTGTTCTATAGATGTCTGTTAAGCCCAATTGCTCTAGGTCCTTATTTAGAGCTTTAGTTTCTTTACTTATTTTTTGTCTTGTTGATCTATCCATTGTTGATAGTGGTGTGTTGAAGTCTCCCACTACGTATGTGTTTTCTCTGATGTCTGTTTTCAGAGAGGACAACAGTTGTCTGATATATTTTGGTGCTCCTTCGTTTGGTGAGTATATGTTAATGAGTGTTATTTCTTCTTGAAGTATTGTCCCCTTGATCATAATGTAGTGACCCTTGGGGTCTCTTTTTATCTTTTTGAGTTTGAAATCTGTTTTATCTGATATAAGTATAGCTGTTCCTGCTTTCTTTTTTGGTCCATTTGCTTGTAGGATTGTTTTCCATCCTTTAACTTTGAACCTATTTTTATCTTTTGTAGCTAAATGTGTTTCCTGGAGACAGCAAAAGGTTGGGTTTTGTTTCTTAATCCAGGCTGCAACTCTGTGTCTTTTTATTGAAGAGTTTAGTCCATTTACATTCAGAGTTATTATTGATATGTTAACATCTGTATTTGCCATTGTGTTTGTCTTTCCTTTGATTTTATTTATTTATTCTTTTAATAACTTTTTTTTTTGGCCTTCTTTCATTGTTATTCGTCCCTCTGAGGTTCTGGCTTTAGGACTCCTTGTAGTATTTTTTGGAGTGGGGGTTTAGTTGCAATGAAATTCCGGAGTTTCTGTTTGTCTGGAAAGGTCCATATTCTTTCTTCAAAGAGGAAGGAGAGCTTTGCGGGATAGAGTATTCTTGGTTGGCATCTGTTTTCTTGGAGTCTGTTGACTATGTCCCTCCACTCTCTCCTTGCCCGTAGTGTTTCTTCGGAGAAGTCTGATGTCAGCCTGATTGGTTTTCCTTTGAATGTTATCTGTTTCTTCCCTCTTGCCAGCTTCATTATTTTTTCCTTGTCCTGGATTCTTGGGAGCTTTACTATTATGTGTCTTGCTGTATTTTTCCTTTCGTCGTGGAAGTTTGGTGTTCTTCTTGCTTCTTGTATATCAATTTTCAGCTCCTTCTTCACATTTGGGAAGTTCTCTTCAATTATCTCTTTGAATATTTTCTCTGTTCCTACATCTCTCTCCTCTCCTTCTGGTATTCCTATAACTCTTATATTTCCTTTCCTCATGGAGTCAGATAGTTCCCGAAGTCTTTCTTCGTTCTTTTTCCTTCGTACTTCTCTTTCCTTTTCTGTTTTGGTTCTTTTTATTTCTATGTCTTCAAGATTACTTATTCGTTCTTCCATTTCATCTATTCTGCTTTCATTGCTTTTCCCAGAATTCTTTATTTCTTCCATTAATTCTTTGATCTCCTGCATTTCTTTTACTTCCCTCTTTAGGGACTCAATTTCTTTCTTCTGACCATTGTTTTCCCTCTCTAGGGACTCAATTGCATTCTTCTGATCGTTGATTATTTTTCCCTTATCATTGTTTTCCTTTATGACTTCTGTTAGTTTTTTAATCACGGCAATTTTAAATTCTCTTTCTGGAAGGCTCAGAAATTCTTCCAAGTTATTGTCTTTGCAATCTGGGGGCTGGCTTTCTTTTTGTGGTGTGCTTTTTCTCTGGAGAGTTGCTAGGTTGCGTGTGGTTCTTCTCTTCCCTACTGTCTGTTTTCTAATTTGCCGTATGCGTTGGGACACTGTGTAGTTGGGACTGGCCGGCATCTTGGGTGGGCTTCTCTGTTCCCCTCTGGTTCTTCCAGGAGTCATCTGTCAGTTTCAAGCAGTCTTTACTGGAGAAAGGTACCTGTTCTAAAATGCCGATGTAGGGACACACTCCCCTGTGCGCCTGGTCTGCCCCGGCGGTGGGTTCCTGCTCCCCTCTGGGCTTGGACTGCAGGCCAGAGGGGGTCTGGCGTGGGCGAACTTCCCCCGCTCACCTCTGGCTCCTGAGGAAGCCTTCTGCAGGTAGTCTTTACTGAAGAAATGTCCCTGTTCTAAAATGGTGATGTGGGACACACTCCCTGCGTGTCTGGTCTCAGGCACACTCTTCTGCGCGCCTGGTCTGCCCCGGCTGTGGGTGCTCGCTCTCCCTGTGGGCTCAGACTACTTGTTCGGAAGGGGCCCGGTGTGGGCAAACTCCCCAGCTGGCCACTAGCTCCTTCAGGAGCCTCTGCTGGCTTCAAGTCGCTAGGTGGTGCCAGAGATCTCTCCTAGAGCCCTTGGGGAGCTGATTTTCCACCCCGTGGGACAGGGAGCAGAGCGGGGATGGTAGGGTACACCTCAACGGCTTTGGGGTGCTGTGTCTGCCTTGTGCCCCACCGTCGTGGGGAACCCACGCCCCTAATTTCGTGCCCCGGGTCTCTGTTCCAAAGCCCTCAGTTCCAGGACGCGGGCTGTAGCCCAGATCAGTGGGGCGGGAATGGCGCCTTTTGAATCCCGCTCCCCTGCCTGGGCGCCTTGTTCCTGCTCACTCAGGATGGGCCTCCGCCGTCTCCCCCTAATTTCGTGCCCCGGGTCTCAGTTCCAAAGCCCTCAGTTCCAGGATGCGGGCTGTAGCCCAGATCAGTGGTGCGGGAATGGCGCCTTTTGAGTCCAGCTCCCTTGCCTGGGCGCCTTGTTCCTGCTCACTCAGGGAGGGCCTCCGCAGTCTTCCCCTAATTTCGTGCCCCGGGTCTCAGTTCCAAAGCCCTCAGTTCCAGGACGCAGGCTGTAGCCCAGATCAGTGGCGCGGGAATGGCGCCTTTTGAATCCAGCTCCCTTGCCTGGGCGCCTTGTTCCTGCTCACTCAGGGAGGGCCTCCGCAGTCTCCCCCTAATTTCGTGCCCCGGGTCTCAGTTCCAAAGCCCTCAGTTCCAGGACGCAGGCTGTAGCCCAGATCAGTGGCGCGGGAATGGCGCCTTTTGAATCCCGCTCCCCTGCCTGGGCGCCTTGTTCCTGCTCACTCAGGGAGGGCCTCCGCAGTCTTCCCCTAATTTCGTGCCCCGGGTCTCAGTTCCAAAGCCCTCAGTTCCAGGAGGCAGGCTGTAGCCCAGATCAGTGGCGCGGGAATGGCGCCTTTTGAATCCAGCTCCCTTGCCTGGGCGCCTTGTTCCTGCTCACTCAGGGAGGGCCTCCGCAGTCTCCCCCTAATTTCGTGCCCCGGGTCTCAGTTCCAAAGCCCTCAGTTCCAGGATGCGGGCTGTAGCCCAGATCAGTGGCGCGGGAATGGCGCCTTTTGAATCCCGCTCCCCTGCCTGGGCGCCTTGTTCCTGCTCACTCAGGGAGGGCCTCCGCTGTCTCCCCCTAATTTCGTGCCCCGGGTCTCAGTTCCAAAGCCCTCAGTTCCAGGACGCAGGCTGTAGCCCAGATCAGTGGCGCGGGAATGGCGCCTTTTGAATCCCGCTCCCCTGCCTGGGCGCCTTGTTCCTGCTCACTCAGGGAGGGCCTCCGCTGTCTCCCCCTAATTTCGTGCCCCGGGTCTCAGTTCCAAAGCCCTCAGTTCCAGGACGCAGGCTGTAGCCCAGATCAGTGGCGCGGGAATGGCGCCTTTTGAATCCCGCTCCCCTGCCTGGGCGCCTTGTTCCTGCTCACTCAGGGAGGGTCTCCGCCGTTTCCCAGCAAGCCTAGGTCGCAGGCGCGGGGACCTGGGCAGCTGCGATCCGGTCCGGATCCGCGCCGCTTTCTGCACGCAACCTTACCGGGCGGCCGGGGCTGTGTGCTGGTGCTGGTCTCCTCCTGGGGGGCTTCTTTTCTTTTTTTTTAAGATTTATTTATTTTTATACCAGAGCTGGAGTACAGGCCAGAGGTGTGGGAGGGTGAGAGGATTCACCAGAGACAGAGCTGGGAGCAGAACAGGCAGATGACTGAAATACACTGCTGAAGGGAGCAGTGGGTGAGATAGGAGAGGTCTGCTGCGCCATATGGAAATCTCCCTGGCCGGCTGGGAATCGAACCCACGCTGCAGAGGATGCAGGCAGCTTTACAGAGCTTTGTTCAACCTGATCCGCCACTGGGGAGGCCCTTACAGGGATTTTTCAATGACCACATTCAAATATTTGAAACTAAGAACAACTGAAGGAAGGGATGGTTACACAAGTTATCACTTTGATATTAATATGCTTGAATATAATGTGATGGATTGTGTATAATTAAAACTTTCAAATAACATGAAATACATGCATGTTATATTATATCAGAAAAAAGGAGCAACCATCAAGAGATCTGTGTCCCAGTTCTGATTCAGTCACTGTCTGTATCTTTAGAAAGATAGTTTCTGAACTTTCTCTGTAAATGGGGATAAAATTATTCACATTATGATGAGGAATAAGTAAGATGTACACATGTGATAACATTTTATTTTCTTTAAAATGTCATGAAGATGTTAGGGACATAGAATGAGAATACAACTACACCATTGTAGAAGATTTCTAACTTTATTATTACTATTATGAAGATTTTCTTGTTTTTCTCTATTACTGGCATCTGATTTATCTTTCTTAGTAGACCGATGAAAAAATGACCACTGATCACTGTTGTTTAGCAGGTTCTTTTGACTCACAACCTTCTATGGTATCCAGTCTTAAAAGTGGGATACTTCATTTAGGATAGCATTAGTAATTAGGCATCTTAGAATTGAAGAAGTAGTTAGAGATTAGAGAACCAGAGAGGAGTTGATATTGCAGTTTTGAGTCTAAAGACATTCTGCAGGCAGAATTCCTCTTGCTTGGGAGATGGTCAACTGAATTTATTCTGTCAAGCTGTTCAACTCATTGGATGGTTCTTACAGCATTATGGAGGGAATCTGCTTAAGTCAGAGTCTACAGATTTTAGTATAAATTTCATTCTAAGATACTCTCATGGGAACACACAGAATAATGTTTGACACATATCTGAGCACCATGGCCCAGACAAATGACATACAAATTAACCATCATAGATAGTGATTATACCTACATATAATTTATTCTGAATATGCTATGAGTCTTTACAACTTTACTCAGTGTTGGAGTAGAATCATGCCCTGTGGGGATTCAAGCCTACCATGTGATGTCTACTTCTTTATTCTTACCAGAAGTCCACTTTTCCCTTCATTTATCCTGGTTAATATCTTTCCACCCACAGAAAAATATGTATTTGTACATAGGACACTATGGCATGGGAGGTATAAATAGCTATATCTTGTTCATTAATGTCAGGAGCCTTTCTAAACTTTTAGTCATAAGCTTTGCAGGTATTAGTGATCAATCAGCCAGGTATTGTATATCTCATGATTTGATGATTCAGAAGGGAAAAATCCCTGGAAATTCCTTTCCAACTGATATCCTTTGTAGTAGAAGTGACCTGAAAAGTAAGAATCAAAAGCTATATTACTTGTGTAATATACATATAATTTTGTATCTCATCAAATGCTTTCTCTGCCTCTTTAGATAAAATCATGATTTTTATCTTTCCTTTTGTTGATATGGTGTTACAGTGATCAGTTTGCCAATGTTGAACCATCCTTGTATCCCAGAATAAATTCCACTTGGTTATGATATATGATTCTTTTATTGTATGGTTAAATTTGATTTAATTTTATTGAGAATTTTTGCATCTATGTTCATCAGGGATGTTGGAATGTGGTTTTCTGGTTTGTGGTTGTTGTTTTTTGATGTTCATGTCTGCTTTTGGTATCAGAATAATATTGCCCTCATAAAATATCTTTGGAAGCAGCTCCATTTCAATTGTTTTTGAGTTTTGAGAAGAATAGGTAGTAATTCATATTTGAAGGTTTAGTAGAACTCCCTAGTGAAACCATCTGATCCTGGGCTGCTACTTTTTGGGTGTGGGGAAGGGACACTTCTGATTACTGTTTCAATTTCCTTGCTTATAAAAGGTGTTTGTAGCTATGTGTTAGCACTGTAGGAGAGGGTCCTGAAGGGACCCAGCTGCTAGTGGGGATATGCTGGGATTGGGGAAGAACAGGCACCTCCTCTCTGGGCTTCCAAATCTGACACTCTGCAGTCTGTGTACTTCATGAGGTTATTACTAATCCCAAGAGGTGAGAGAGGGACATGCAATCCAGAACACAGTTTCTGATCTCCTTATTTGTTTCCCTCAGTCAAGGGTATATGCTTTCACACTTTTTTGTTCTCCTGCACTAGGGTCCCTGGCTCAGTTAGTAGCCCTGCCCTGCATTTCAGGTCTCTATCTACTTCCTGTGTAATGAAACATGACTCTCTGAATTTCCTCTCTGCACTCTGTGTTGGTCTCTGATGGACAGTTTTTCCCCATGCCACATGTCTCTCTGGGAGTAGTGTCCCTTTGGTTAACTGTTAGATGTTCCTCTTGGGAGTACAGAAAGTGTATTTCTAACAAATCCCACTTCTGATGTGAAATTTGTTATGGGTCCTCACTATCAACTCTAGGCTCAGTGATTCACTTAGAGACATCACCGGACTGAGAAATCATTACAGTCCTCTTTATGGTTTATTATAGAAATCAGAGGCCAAACAATTTTAGCAAAGGGAAAATCCACAAGGGTCAGAGCCTAGAGGAAATCAGGCACAGCCTCCAAGAGTCCTTTTCCAGTGGAGTCTCACAGAAGATACTTAGCACCTCCAGTAATGAATTGTGACAACATTTGACATGTTATCTACTAGGGGATCTCAGTCCAGGAATCCTGGGATTTTATAGGGGTCATTCATAGAGGTACATAGTGCTATATGACTCATCATAGCTTGCACAGATGCAAACTCCACAGATAAGGAGATATTCAATATAAATCACATTGTTTTGCATAAATTATCTTTAAGAACAGGTGCAGTGTTGTTCAGAATCCCAAGTATACAAAGGTCTCATATCAGAATTATTGCAAGAGCTCAGTTGCAAAGGAATCAATGCAGATCCAGAGGCATTCATTAAAAGATTCCTTTTTTTTTTTCAATTATTATTTCCATTGGGTAATAATTGACATTTAATATTTTAGTTTCAGGTGTACAATATAGTGATTTATATTTGTGTATGTTACAAAGTAATCACTACAACATGTTTAGTTACCATTTATCACTCTACAAAGTAAATTTTTAGGATTTTCTCTTTTTTATTTTTATATCATCCTTTATTTTTTAATAATATAGGATTTTTCCCTTCTGGGGTAGTCACCATTTTTTCCCCAACATCAAAGCACCCATAGTCCCCCACCATAGTTCATTGTGTTCCCCCACTTATTTTCTTCCCTCCTGCTCTACCTTCCCCCTCCCTTCCTGAATGCCTCAGATCCATGGTCATCTTGCAAGGGTCAGTCTTAAAGTTTGACTGATCCTTTGTTTGATTTCTCTGTATTCTACATACAAGTGAAATCATCTGGTATTTATCTTTCTCCTGCTGGCTCGCTTCATTTAGAGTAATTCCTTCCAGTTCCATCCAGGTTGCCACAAATGGCATGAATTTTTGTTTTTTGATTGCTGAGTAGTATTCCACTGTTTATATGTATACATCACATCTTCTTGATCCATGCATCTGTTCTAGGACATTTAGGCTACTTCCATATCTTGGCTATTGTAAATAATGCTGCTATAAACATAGTAATGCAGGTGTCCTTTCAAATTGGTGTTTTTGTGCTCTTTGGATAGATACCTAGGAGTAGAATTGCTGGTAGATCCATTTTTAGTCTTTTGAGGAATCACCGTACTTCTTCCCATAGGGGTTTTAACAGTCAACATTCCCACTAACAGTGTGGAAGGGTTTATTTTTCTCCACGCCCTTGCCAGAACTTGTTGAAAAACAGATTTTTAATGGGAATTAAGAACAGGGTACAAGGTCTAGCTGATTCAGACCTGCTGAATTAACTCTTTTCTATAAATTAGACCATTAGCTTCTGGAGTGATGGAATCAGGTTCTCTTTCATCCATTGTGCTCAGCAGTTTCTGCTATGTGTACTCCACACAATGGTAGTGAATAAATGTTCACTGAATGAATAGAAATGACTTTTCAATTTGACAGGGGAAAAACCCACAACTTATTTTACAGTGTGAGTGGTTGGCAATCACTAATCACAATCCAGCATAGCTTTGAGTATGGTTTATCATGTCCCTCTTGCTCTTGAACTCATGGGTGATTCTGACACTACCTTATAGTTTAGGCTTTTTCTTTTTCATTTCTATCCTTTTTAGTGAGAGAATATCTTAGCCATTAAGTTATCCTTTGTATGGAAGTACTTTATTGTCAATTGTAAAGTGGGAGGCTAGACAAAGAGTTGCCAGAACACTTTTGACTTTGCCTTTTATGAACTCCTTCCAGAGTGACCAAGGGAATTGAAACTACCTATTAAGAAACAGGAGTACTGTGCTATCCCACCTCAAACACTGGGTATATCCAAAATTGCCATTATTTTTCATTTCTAATCCTCTGCTGAGATTACTTACAGTATTTCCTTTTTTAGCTAGTTGGTTGTACATTTAATTTGGGAGAGGAAAACAATAGAGAACATTTGATAAGAAAAGTTTCTCCTTCCTGTCTATATATAAAAAAAGTAAGACTAACTGGTAGTCTTTTTGAAAGCCTTTTTAAAAAATTCCCTTTCATTAAGTCACAATAGCTTAACAATTATTTCTCTCTTTACTTTCACAGTAGCCAGTTGAAATGTAATAAGCTATAACCATCATGCAGCTGTGAGAGAAAACTAAAAAATACAAATACCACTCTCCCCTCTCTGGAGAAAAATCCTGTTTCCTTTGTGAGTAACATTATGAGTAGAGATAAAAGACCTTCTAATTCGGTTGATAGGATTAACGGGAGTTGCATTTAGCATTGAAAATATATAATTATTCCTTCCTTTAGATAATATTGAAAGACTACTGTATTCTTTTTGACTGGTAGAAAGGCAGGATAATTGAGAAATACATAATTTTTCCATGTAAGTCTGCTTGGCTGGGCAGAAGAATAAATAAGTAAAATATATCTATGATATGAAAATATAGATCATTTAATAGCTACCGTCAGATGGAGAGTTGTTATTTGTTTAATAGCCAGTGATGATAATACAGTAATATGAGTTGATTAGAAATAAGTTGATAATTGTTTCTAAGACTGAATCTTTAAGAGAAACTGAAAATAAGCAGTTATATACATACATATACATGCATGCACATTTTGAGCAAAGACATGTATTCATCCATGAAAGATTTTATAGTTTTAAAAATCATTATTTACAAACCTAATGAGAGAACAGTTAACTACAGTAGGCAATTAGGACTTGGGTATGATTTTCAAATGAGAATCCACCTGACCTATGATGGTGTTCTTGGTTAGATATAGTCCCACATGACCATGACAAGTAACTCACTTTGCAGCAACATTTGCTAAGAATTGTGCCAGTGCTTCCTGTTATAAGCCATGTATGCTGTGTATTATCTGCACATGTATGCTGTGTAGAGTAACAGAGTAGACAGGCAAGGCTTCAGTTGCTTATGTGGGTTTCTACTCCTCCATGCTGAGAGATTTAAGATAGTGTGTTAAAGCTGAGTGTTTTATGAGAGAATATAAGTAGGTTGAAGTTACTTGTTTTCATGATAAATTTTATAGAAAAAGAATGAATTCATGCACATTATTAAAATGTATTAATTTTTGCATTTAAAAATATTTGGACTGTTATTTTGCTCATTATTAAAAGTTATGTCTGAAGCAGTTTTACATACAAAGTGTCATTTACACATAGATCTTCAGAACCTACCATCTCTTATAAGTAGGCAATATTAACATTAAATGTCAATTCTAAGTTGGTATTCATTTGCTCACTCAGATCCTTTACACCAGTACCCATGCAATCATAATTTACATTCTGGGTTTAAAAATAAAGATGTGATGTTCATGTAAATAATTCTAATGAAAGTAACCAAAAAAAAAATTCCCTAGCTTCTCATTTCTCTCTCATTAGATTTTGATGTGTATAGCTATTTGTAAGTTATATGTGATTACCTTTATTGGGGAAGGTCATAGATTTCCCTGGTACAATCTCCTTCTCTGATTCTAGGCTCTCCCAAAAAGTTGCCATTTTATTTGAAGCATATATTTTTGGTAAAAAAAACAGTTCTCTAAAATATTTAATAAAAACTTGTAGCCATTAGACATTAAATTATACAACTTGATTATATAGTAGATGGCTCTATTAACAACTAACTGGTTTCTTACTAACTTACGAATAACTGATTCATGGTGAATGTAGTGGCTAGCTAAGGACAATCTCTAGTAGTCTATGTCTCTTTACCTGCTGCTGAGCTTATTCCCAAACTTATTTATTTTAGTTATATATTTTTATTAAAACTAAAATCACTGAAAATTTAGAAGAAAAAGAATTGTTTTCTTTTGTGAAAACAATGTTGAATATTTTGAGAAGATTGGATAAAGGAAAGTACTGAAAAAATTGCAATCAAATTAGATGTAACTATAAGAGACTGTGTGTATGGTTATAAAATATAAAGGAATTTTTGCACCTTGCTATACAAGTGTTTCTAAATGTTTTAAGTATGTTCAGTCCACTATAAAAAAGTGAACTAGATTATAGATAATGTATAATAACTATGACATATGTAAGAAAGCCAAACGTTCCAAAAATTCAGACAATATAAAAATATTCAAAGAAATCATCTTAGTTCTATAGTAGCAGATTAATATGCATAGGGCTTCCACTCTAAGCCAAAATAGGAAGTAAATAGGGGATGAGTATTTCTTCTGTCTTAAGTTAAAAAAAAAAGAAAGAGAGAGAAAATATATGGAACAATAATTTTCATTGTTCAATAACTCCCTGCCTGTGGTTAGGGTACAGCACAAAAATGAGAAGTGCAAACATAGCCTGGTGGTCTCATTGAGTTGACGTGAGAGTTTAGAGACTATAGTGACCAAGGTGCCTATGGTTTGTTGAGATTTGTGGATAAGTACACATGAGAGGTGAGAACCACACAGAAACATAATGTAGAAACCTATGGTTGAGCTTTTGAATGAATACTGAGGTATGTGCATATGAGTAATCTTCTAAATCTACTAAAATGCATGCTTTAGTAATCTATTAAAGACATAAATAAAACACTGGAGTGGAACAGATAGAACAGTGTCTGAATCTTTTCTTGGGCTTTCAATAATTTGTGTTTCTACCAGCCAGAGTAAAATGATCTAACACAAGGGACATTGGGTATTCCCCAGAAAAATATTGCCTTAATACTGGAATCAAAATAACTCTAGAGTAAAGGCTGTTCAGGAATCACTCCAATAAAGCTTAAACACCTCTTCATAGGAGCCAAACTGTATCCAAATGACTTAACTGCATTTCACAATCCCAGAATAAAACCTCGGAATATTTTAAGGAATATAATAAAACCCAGCAAGCAACAAACAATCCACAGTGTCTGGCATCCAATCAAAATTACTAGGCATGTATAAAAGTGGAAAGATGATCTGTAGCCAGAGGAAAAAATGAAATCAATGGAAACAAATCTGAAATGATATATAGGATCGAAATAAGATACCAGCATTAAAATTGCTATTATAATGTATTTCATAATTCAAGAAGATAGAGAAATGCATGAGTGTGTTGAGGAGGGAAATAAAAGATTTAATAAAGATGCAAATTAAACTTTTTGAAATGAAAAGAACAGTATGTGATTTGGTAAATAAATTGGAGGGGATTATTAGCATATTTGACACTGCAGAGATATAGTGAACTTAAAGCTTATCCATGGAAACTACCCCAAATGCAATGCATTAAGACAAAAAAGTAAACAGCTGTAGCCCTTAGATTTTGTAGTTGGCATCTAAGGAGAGGAAACAGATGATAAAAGTTTTTTTTTGAAGAAATAGTGATTAAATTATTCCAAATTAAATGGAAAATATAAATCCACCAACCTAAAAAGCATAATTAACTGCAAACAGAAGAAACATGAAGAAAGTCACACAGAGGGAGGTTCAATATAATAAAATTGCTAAGTAGTGATGATAAAGAGAAATTCTTAAAAGCAAGTAAAAAGACATCTTACTTTCAGAGGAATAAAGATAACAATGACAGCAAACTTCTCATTAGAAATAATGCAAACCAAAAGATAGTAGAATGACAACTTTAAAGTCATAAAAGAAAAAGTCAGCTTGGGGTTTTATGACTAGGAAAAATACTGTTTGAAATTGAAGACAAAATAAACAACATTTTAGGCTTTTAAAAGCTGAAATTATTCCTCAGTTGCAGAAAATAACTAAAGAAATGTTAAAGTCTTCTGGCAGAAGGAAAAATAACAAATAGAATTTTGTATTTACACAAAAGAAAGATGTATTAAAAATGTTCAATATAATAAATGTAAAATTTTAATATTTAAAAAATCTCAGATAATTGATACAATTAAAAATGGACAAAAGGTTTGAATAGACATTTCTGAATGGAAGAACACAGATGGTCAATCAGCATATGAAAAGGTGCTCATATCGTAATCATTAGGGAAATGCAAATCAAACCCACAAGTTCTTTCTTCATACCCATTAACATGGTTATAATTAAATAAAAATATAACTAGTGTTGGTAAGGATGTTGAAGAAATTAGATTCCTTATGTGTTATTGGTGAGATATTAAAATGGTAAAGCCTCTTTGGAAAATAGTCTGGCAATTCTTCAACCATGTGTCTCAGAAATTCCAAACATAAATATAAATCAAGAGAATGGAAAACATACATACAAAAATCTTAGACATAAATGTTCACAAGCAGTTACTCATAATAGCTAAAAAGTGGAAATAATCCAAATGTCCATCAGCTAATGACTGGATAAATAAAATGTGGTATATCCATACAATTAAAAATTTTTACAGTAAAAAGTAATGAAGTGTTGATACCTACTGAAATTGGATCAGTCTTGAGAATATTATTCAAGTAAAAGAAGCCAGTTACAAAAGACCACGTATTGAATGATTTCAAGGTATTTCAAGGTATGAAATCCAGAATAGGTAAATATACAGAAATCTAAAGTACATTGTTATTGACAGGGTTAGGTACAGGGGGCTATCAGTGTTGACTGCTAATGGGTGGTAGTTTCTATTGGAGGATGATGAAAATGTTCCAAACTTAAGTAGTTGTGATGATTTTACAATTCTGTAAATTTACTGAGAACCAGTGAATAGTATGTATGTCTCAGAATTGTGAATTTTATGGTATGGAATTGTAATCAATCTGGTGACAGAAAGACAATTGACTTTTTAAAGAAAAATAATAATGCATTGTAGAGTTTAAAGCATATGTATAAATAAAATATATTCCAATAGTACAAGGACTAGAATGGAAAAATGAAAGCATTGTAAATTTCTTCTATGGTATGTGAAGTAGTATAATGCAAAGATAGACTTTAATAATGAAAAACGCATACAGTAATCTCTGCCAACCATTTTTTAAAAGAAACAGTGCTAGCTAATAAATTAATAAATGAAATAAAGTGACATATCTGAAAGAGTTAGTATAAAAGAAGTCTGGAAGAGAGCAGAAAGAAAATAATGAAGACATTAGAGAAATAGCAAAAAGCCTGATGTAAGTTCAAAAAAAAAAACAGCAATCATGGAAATGTATGTGGTATAAAAAGCCCAATTAAAAGGCAGAGATGGTTGTATTGAAAAACTTAATCATATGCTGTCTATGAGAACATACTTTAAATATAAAAGACACAAGGAATAAAAATAAAAACATGGGAAGGGATGCTGAAGCAACCATATTAATATCAGAAAAATTAAATTCAAAGCAAGTGATATTACTAGGGCTAGTGAGGGCTTATTTCATCCTGATAAATTGATTAATTCATCAAGAAGATATATTAATCCTAAAAATTTACACACCTAATTATAGATCTTCAAAATATGAAAACAAAACTGATTGAACTGAAAGGATAAGTAGTAAATGCAGTTTTAGTTGAGAATTTCAACATTTCTCAATAAATAGAATGTTGATGAAGTCATGAGTATACAGAAAATTTGAACTGTTATCTTAGAACACTCCAACAAAGAAAGAATAAACCGTATTTCCAAGTACACTTAGAATTTTTACCAAAATAAACCATTTTTATGGCCATTTTGCAAATTTTAACCTAAAATTATTTGAGTCATCATGTTACCTAACCATGTCTAGTACATAGTCTTTCTGTTACAGAGCTATCTGAAAAATTCTAGTTATATAAAGCTAAGTAATACAATTCTAAATAATTCCATTAGTCAAAGAAGAGGTTGAAAGGAAAATTAGGAAATATATTTATTGAATGTAGAAATACAGCATATCAAAACTAGTGGGGTGTAGCTAAGGCATTGCTTACAGGAAAATGAATAGCAGTAAATGTTTAAAGTAGAAAAATAGAAAGACTTAAGATTAATGACTTAAATTTCTACCCAAGAAACTATATAATGTAGAACAATTAAACCCAAAATTATTTTACAAGAGACACAATAAAGAGCAGAAATGAGTAAAAGAGAAATAGAAGGTCAATAGGGTAAAATAATTAATAAAACAAAAAGCTGCTTCTTTGGTATTATCAATAAAATTAATAAACTGCCAGATAGAAGACCGAAGACAACAAACATTAACAATGCTTTTTTTGTGACAGTCTATCACTACATACTGTACAGATGATAAAAGGATAGTAAGGAAATATGAATAACTTCATACAAATAAATTCAGCAACTTAGATGACATGGACAAAGTCTATGTAAAATAAACTAAATTTTCACTGAAGAAATAGTGATGTGAATAGTTTGTTTTAACTATTTCCCTTAAACCTTTTTACTAGTTCTATTTATTTCTATAGTTAAACATTCTTTTTCAAAGATAACTACAGACCTAGATGACACCAGTGGTGAGTCCTATGAAATAGATGTAAAGGTCAAAATGGAGAAATTTTAGTTACGTTGCTGTAGATTTGTGTCCTTTTGTTAGGGGGTCAGATCAGGATGAGATACTCCTTATTTTGTGAGTTCTTAGAGTTTTGTTATCTAGACTTCTGTTCTTATACTGTGGAATTTTGAATTGAAAATCATAGAACTAATGGTTATGCTTATGGATTATTGACATATGGTCCATTTGTGGAAGCAGTGGGGGCTGTTCTTTTTTAAATGAATGCTTTTTGGGTACTAATAAGTATTACATTGTTTTGTGTGTAAATACTTTATTCTGTATAGTGTACTTTACTAATAGTATGAGGATAGACAAACTTTTTAATGTGAACAGATGTATTTGCCATTATTCTCTGAAAGAGTCATATTTCTTGGGATTTAGGATATATGGCAAGTCTAATTTTGAGAGGCATAGTACTTAATACATGTTCCTGACATTTCTTTCCAGAAATCAAATTAGTTTATTCTCAACATGCAAGTTTTCACAACCCTGTTCAAATGAGTTTATTCTCTGAACTTGTACAGAAACCTACATATTGCTAAAATGTTATCAAAAGACCTTTTAAAAAGTGCCAAGAAATGAATTATATATTTAGGTTTATTCTTAATACTAGCAGCAGGAAGAGCACATTGTGAGCTAAATTGGTTAATTGAAGTTGGAATCAATACTACCTTTATACATAGATCATATATCAGAAGATAATTAAGAACTACATTAAGATAATCTTGAGGACCAATATGCTCCAAATATTTTTGTATAGAAAAAAGCACGCAGATATTTTATAGATAACATAAAATCATATGAATTGACTTAGCATTACTTGGAAGTAAAATTTTTGATTATTTGCTATAACTTAAAGGTAATATACATAAGTAGCTTTTTTTAACCATTGACGGAAAATTTTAAAATTTGTTCAACAAATTTTAGTGCAATGCACTTCTGACTTTGCATAGGCAATGATCTGACAACCAGTGAACATCTTCTAACCCTTGCTATTCAAAATATGCCTTCCAAGTAGTATAGGCAACATCTGGTAATTTATTAGAAATGTCCACTTGCAGGTCTCCCTTCACACCTGCTGAATCAGAGCCTATACTTGAATACTATATATAGGTGATTAATATGCATAATAAAATTTTGAGTAGCATTAGTTTCTTTTAATTGAGGTGTGGTTTTTTTTGTATGTGTGTGTGGGGGGGTCTTTATTGCCTTTTTTCTGATAACATTTTAAAATTATTTAACCCATTAGCTACTATAGGACACAGCAATTCCACTCTTAGGGATCTATCCAAAGGACATAAAAACATTGATTCAAAAGAATACCTGGGGCCTCCCTGGTGGCGCAGTTGTTGAGCGCTGGGTTGCGAAGGTGCCCACAGCCTCTGCAGTGCCGGTTCGATCCCCGGCTGTTCCCCGGCCACTGGAGGAGGGTCCCGCATGGTGCGCAGACCTCTCCTGCCGCCCGCTGCTCCCCTCAGCAGTGTACTTCGGTCCTTCTGCCTGCTCTGCTCCCCGCTCTGGCTCTGGTGAATTCTCTCACCCTCCCGCGCGTCTGACTGTACCCAGTGCTTGTATAAATAAATAAATAAATCTTTTAAAAAGAAAAAAAGAATACCTGTACCCATATGTTTATTGCAGCATTATTTATAATAGGTAAAACCTGGAAACAACCCAAATGCCCAAAAATAGATGGCTGGATCAAGAAGATGTGGTATATATACATCATGGAATACTATTCAGCAATAAAAAAGATAAACTAATGTCATTCGCAGCAACATGGATGGAGCTAGAAGGAATTATGCTCCGTGAAATAAGTCACAAGAAAAAAGAAAAATACCGGATGGTTACACTAGGAGGAATATAGGGGAACCAAAAGAAGACATGAGGGGAAAAATAATAACCAAACAAAATACAACACAACAAAACAAAAACAGTTATAAACCAGGGACATCCTGCAGGTATAGAGAGAGGGACCAGAGGGAGGGAAGGAGGTGCACAGGGGACTGTGGTGATGGTGCATGGGTGAATTGGTGGAGGAATTTCTATGGGGACTACACCTGAGGAGGGGGAAAAAGAAGCAAACGTTGTTTAAAAATGAACAATGATATAAAATGTATATAAATAAACTTGTTTTTTTCTTAATAAAATTTTCACCCTATTGATTCCCACGTTTTTTCCATACACTTTACCGCTTTTTAAATTCATGTCTTAAAGTTACATTTATATCAATTTACAACCTTACTTCTGAATAAAGAGTGAAGAGAAATGCTTTTGTTGATTCTGGCCACAGACTAATTTAACTGGTAATATGCAACTGTTTTTGGTGTGATCTGAATGTGTCTTATATAAAGAAGGAAATTTTTATATTTTGTTGTAATTTAGTTGTGTAATTATTTAATGTTTACATCTTAAGTTTCTTTGAGCTCTTCTGTCTGATGTAAACATTGTTACTTATGAAAAAACAAATGCTGTTGTTGGGGAAGACCCCAAGCTTTTTGTACATTCTTGCTAAGTTTGCCAGATTGGAAGATTTAGCCATCTTATGCTTTGAGCTGGTATCATAGGAGAGTAGTTTTGCTTTGTTTGTGGCAATGTTTTCTTTTTGTTCAAAAAGTTCTGGGCTTGTGGCTTAAGGCTTCCATCCAGTAGTGCAACCTTAAATTTGCAGGTGTTATCGGGACCTCTATGGGCCTCAATAGCACTCAGGGTTACAAGGATAACTGACACAAATATGCTCATATTTGATGTGCCATGCATAATAAAGACCTTTGTTTCACACCTGGGAGTCTCCTTCTTCTGCCAGTACTGAAGTATATTAACTTGGAAATAGAGTAAAATATCAGACCTTTCACAAGTTTTTGAGAGTTGGTAATTGTTACAACTTGATCAATCTGAGATATTTGCTTAAATTCAAAATTCTCTGACACAGATATTAAAGTTTTTATTGTAGCCATTGCCTTTTCTCCCTTTTATAAATCTTTCCATGTTAATATATGTCATTGCCATATAATTTATAAATAGGAAGTGAATTGATTTTTTTCCTCCATCATTTGTATGTCTCTTTGTGATATCTTGCAAAGATAGTGGCACCAATCTAAATCTATAGGATGGTTTTGCTCTTTTCTCCTTAATTTCTTTTTCTGGGACAAAAAGTAGATTTGGGATCATTTTGATCTCTTTCTGATGGGACATGAACTTGTCAGATGGTTTATTAGAGATTGTAACCATTGGTAAGAATATAAAATAATTATTTCCATAATTGGATAAAATGTATATAAATAAACTTGTCACATTAGATTCATTGGAACTAAATTAATGTAGTACTTGTACTCTATACCAAAATGTCCCTGATTTTAGTTGCAATTTTGAAATAGCTAACTCATTTTTTGTTGAGTAAGTAAGCTTAATTTTAATGAAAAAATAACTTTTCACTTCTAAGTGCTAAAGTGAAGTCTGGCTTTCTTACGTGTATGAAATTTGTGACGTGCTTTACAGTGAAAATACATATGTTAGATAAGATTTGTCCAGGCATAAATTACAGTTTTATTGGCTGTGTGTTTAATGCCAACAAATCATTATATATTAAAAAAGGTGATTTTAAACAGAAAGACATATAAAACAAGGTTATATATTCATCAGTTGATGAAAATGTGAACAGACACGAGAGAACTTATATTTCTGTATTTGCTAATTCAGTGTCTTGAAATATTCATAGAACATAGTTACTGTGAATATGAGAATCAGTTGTATATTTTTCTAGCTGTAGCTTGTATTTTCATCCTCTCAACAAGTCTTTCAGAGAACAAAAGTTTCTAAATCTGATGAAGTCTAGTATCAATTTTGTCTTTTATGGATCAAAATTTTGGTCTAAAGGTTCTGCCTCAATATCTTCAATATTTTCTCGTATTTTTTTCTCCAAGTTTTATGTTTTATATTTAATCCATGGTTCATTTTTTTTTTAATGCTGTAGTATTTTTATTTACGTTTGAAGAACCTTCCCCAAATTACCTAGAAAGCATTTTATCATCTGCTCTGTTTGGCTGCCAGTCTATCTTTCTCTTTAGCAGTGCTGATGTGGGTACCTCTTCTTCATGAAAGAGAAATCCCAGGGTCCATTTTGGATTAGGTTTTATATAAAGCATAAGACTGTGACTAAGATTTTTTCTGTTTTGTGAGTGTTCAGTTGCTTTAGTACCATTTGTTAAAAAGACTGTCTTTCTTCCATTAAATTGCTTTCTTAAAGTTCACTTGGGCATATACATGTGTGTCTAGTTCTGAACTTTCTCTTCTATTGATGTTCTTGTTTTTCTGCCAGTATCACGTGGTATGGATGCCATAACTGATAAGTTATAATCTTAAAATTCTCCTCCAATTTATTTTCTTTTTTGAAATTTTTTATCTATTATGAAATAATATCTATATTTACCTATTACCTTTTCACCTTTATTTTATTTTTTAAATTAAGTTTATTTTTAATTGACATAGCATTTGGACTATGTGTGATTTGGTGGTGGGTGCTCTATGGTGGTAATATCAATCAGGGATATTCATGTATATTTTATAATAATCTTTATCTATAAAAAATCTTGCTTCCATTTTAATAGGAATTGCATTAACCTGCTGATCAATTTTTGGAGAATTTACATATTTATATTGTCTTATATGAGCACAGTGTCTCTGCAGTTCTTTATGTCTTTGATTTCTTTCATTTACATTTTGTAGTTTTCAGTATTTCATTTGAGTGACTGTAAATGCTATTATTTATTTTTAATTTTAACATTCATGTTTTCATTGATATTTGTAGAAATACAGTTGTTTTTGTAAATTTATCCATTATCTGGTATTCCTTGCTACACCCACCTATATGTTCTGGGATTTTTTTTTTTTTCTTGGTTTTTTTTTTTTTTTTTAATTATATTGGTAGACAGCCATGTCATCTACAAATTGAGGTAATTTCATTTCTGCCTTTAAGATTTGTATGTTTTATTTCCTTTACTTATCTTATTGCTGTGGCTAACTTTTCCAGGACTTGTACTGAATAAGAATGTTGAAAGTGCACATCTTTGCCTTATTCTCAGTTTTAAGGAGAGAACATGCAGTCTTTCACCATTCAATGTAATGTTAGCTGCAGTTTTTTGGTAGGTGCTCTCGGTCAATCTGACTAACCAACTTGAATTTGTGACTGCATTTCAGTTTCAGGAAGGAAGTATTTATTATTGTTTTTGAAATGCCAATAGCTAGAATCTTGTGTAGTTACTAAGACTGAGTAATTTAAGTTCCCTAACAGCATTAAAAACTTAACCACTCTTGACACTAAGGAAACTATCTAAATGTTACTTAAGTGTTCAGCCCTCTTCCCCAATATTGCTGATTCCTTAGAAACCTTTCTTTGGCTTTCCTGCTATAATTAGGCATGCTTTGTTGTATCTGCCCACTTTATGAACATATATTTAGGAATAATGATATGCTGGACTAGATCCTGCTGCTTACTTATCTGAAAGTATATTAACTTTTTGATATCCCATAAATCAGAATTTCACAAGTTATTTCTTTTAGTTACCAAATGAAATATTATGATTTTAAGAGTTGACATAGACTAAAGAAAAAGGAACATTTTCTGGGCACTGCAAGGATTTCTTTCTGTGAAATGGTTTGACTACTTTAGATACAAGGGTGTCTTATTTATAAGGTTATAATAAAATGCATTGATCACTACATTACTAATGTATTGCTCAAATATTACTAAACAACCAATGCCTTCTGAGTGTATTTACTCAGTGCAGACATTTGATCTGCCCTTTCTAACCCTCTTCAATGTTTTGCTGCTATGTGTGAGAACCCAAGATAAGACTTAAACTTGGATTCTCTTTGAAGGTATAATGAGCTACCACCCTAGCCATTTGGCACATCACCCATGTTATTTTTGAAAAAAAAAAAAAAAAAAAAAAAAAAAGCCTTTCAGTGGAATGAGATTACTTTACTTTAGCAGTTTTCTATGTTATAAAGTTTAATTGCAAGTTTAAATGAACAGAAGTAAATTTGTGCCCATATGGCATTAAAGTATGTTAACTTTAGGGGAGAGAAATAATATGAATAATGCTTAGAGATATTTTCCTGTGCCAGAAACAAAAGCATAACATTCTTAAAATTGTATTTTCGCTGAAATGTACCTGTCTTAGAAAAGAATAATATGTTTTAGTCTATTTTTTTTCTTTTCTTGGATCATGGGAAGTTATAAAAATAGAAATAGAAAAAGATTTGCAGCCTAGTAATGGTTTTACAGGCATCACAGTTACTGGGCAAATAATTTATTGTAAATTTCCGAGATGTCTATTGATGTCATTAAACACAAGCATATTGTATTTCAGAATCATTTAGTCATCTTCACTGTTACTGACAGTTGGTGCATTAGTTCATGTTAAGTGGAATATCTCTTTAAACTATTCTTGGCATTTCCTAGATTAGATGAATTATGAATTTGATTATTAAAATTAACCTTTTATGTTCATCTGGTATGTTGTTCTGAGCCAATGTCCTTTGGTACTAAATCTTTATCTTTCTGTATTCTGGAAAAAAGTCTTTATTCAGGTAGATACTTAATGCAAAGTATATTTTGCTTGAACTGTAGTTTGTAATATATGTAATTTGTTTTCAAATACAAATATTTTACAAATATATCTTGCATGAGCCAGAAGAAGGATGGATGTTTTCTAAGCTTATAGATTTCTTATTTTTTTCTTCATTTCCTCAAAATTGATAAGGATTTTGGAAATAATAGAAATGACAGGCTAAATATATGTATATTAATTTCCAATATATATGTTAATAAATACCCCTCCCCCCAGTATCCCCATTTTGGTACTCTCTAGGTTTTAAGAACATTTTGTTAAATTAGTTAAAGGGAAAAGATTCTAAAAAATCATGCTTGGCTATTATGTCATAGGCAGATGGGACTTCTCATTACACTCTTTATTTTATTCCTCTTCATGAATTTGTCAGTTTTATTTTTTTTTAATTTTTGAAAAGATTGTGCACAAATTCCTTGAACCTCTTTTTCCTTGGGGATACATTCATGCATTCATACATACCCACATTCATATATGTGTATGTATGTGTGTATATAGGTAAATACTCGTTGGGAATCATTTTGGGGCATTTGTGATCTTTTTGATCAGAACATGGATTCTGATTTTATGGTATAATATGGAATTTAGAATTCTGCAACTTCATTTATTCAGAATAAGTATTAGGGTCAATATAACAACATTCAAAGTGGTATGGAATCCTGAACAATAGTATAAGCCATTGACTAATTTTATAACGTATCATAATGCAGAAAATTGTTTGGCCTATTTTTACAGATGAAATAATCTGAGGTGGAGATTAACTAATTGCATGATAGTATCAAATATTTAAGTACAGAGTTATATATATATTTCCAAGGTATTCAGAAGCAGCTTTTTCTAGGAGTCAGAAGAAGGAAAGACAGTTTGTAAAAATATTTACAGGCATTAGGTTTCCCAAAACTTAGATTAAATGTGAGTTTGAGTGTTAAGTATGTAGACTATCTACATGTTTTAGCTTTGCTTAGGTTCCTGATCTTGTTGAATAGGGAATAACTTCTTGACGCCATAATGGGGTGCTTAGAAAAAATACTCAGTATTCATCTGAACTCATGCCCCTTCTAACTCCTAGAACACTTGTCTCCATTCTTTGTTAATATTAAAATCAACTGAGGGGCATCATAAGCAACGTATCAGGAAAAAATGTTTGCTAAAACCTATTTTGGCTGTGCTAGTATTTTTGGATCTTCACAAGTTGTTCACACAACTTAATGTTTAATGATGGTTGATTTGGTGGAAATAGTAAAGAAAAATAGAGCGTGGGTATTGATAACTGGGAAGCAAAAATATCTGGTAGATCCATCTGGCACACAAAAACTAGAGGTGAAATGTTTATTCAGGAAGTATGTAGTCTATGAAATAATAAAAAGCTATCTTATTTTTTTGTTTACTTTTTATTATGTCTCCTGAATGTGTGGTGTGTCTTTTTCTTTTCTACATCCTTAGTGACTGGACCAATTACTGGAACATAGCAAATTCTCACTGAGCAGAGTAACTGATAGCAGGAATTAGGCTTTAGATGAATAAAGCCATATTCATTGCTGTAATCAGAGTAGGAGACTTAGATAGTTAAGAATTTTTTTTTGTTATACTTTCAAACATGATGCTGCTAAGTATCTCAGTGATCTTAATTGTTACTTAGAAAATCACAAATTTGTGGTTTTGTAAATGAGGGATACCAGTTGCCTGAGTAAAAAGGATAAATAAAGTCAGTGGTTGAAGAACAATTTATGTAGATTGTCAAAATATAGAATAATCTTTGATTGAGATATTGTAGGGGCCAGTGTGACTTGAAATTTGTGAACCCATGGGAGTTCATTTGGGACACCTAAATACATCGAGCAACCCTACAAATCTTAGAATCTGTTGAACACTAGCTGTCTGCATTCTGTTACATTCTGCCTTATGTTACTGTTACAAAAACTTTAGGTCCCTAAACTATGTACTGCTCATAAATTTTAAAATGTCCATTATTCTAAGGATTTCATGAAGCTATTTATCCATATTTACTATATCCTTTAAAAAGGCCATAGTATATGTTGGAGAAATTGTTAACTTTTTCAGTGGAACAAAGTTATTTAATGCCTGGACTCTGTGTGTGTGTGTGTGTGTGTGTGTGTGTATTTCTGTCTGTCTAAGTAAGTGTGATAAAAACACTTAACATGACACTGCTTCTTGACAGATTTTAAGTGCACAATGTAGTGTTGTTAACCATGGACACTATGTTGTATAGAGTATCTCTAGAACAAGTTAATCTTGCATACCTGAAACTATATACCTATTAAGAGTAACTTCCCATTTATCCCTAAACTGGCCCCTATCATCTAATAACTCCCATTTTAATGCGTTCCTCTGAGTTTGATTGTTTTAGGTACCCTATATAAGTAGTATCATGTAGTATTTGTCCCTTTGTGTCTGGCATATTTCATTAGCATCATTTCTCCAGATTCATCCATGTCAACACATATGCAGGATTTTCTTTTTTTGAAAAGACTGAATAATATTCTATTTTATGTACCTGCCACATTTTCTTTATCCACTTATTCATCAATGGACATTTGGGTTATTTCTTTTTCTTTGCTATTGTGAATAATGCTGGAGTGAACATTGCAGTGAGGTCATCTCTTTTAAGATTCTGATTTTGATTCCTTTGGGTATATACCCAGAAGTAGAATTGCTGGATCATATGATAAATTTTAATCTTTTGAGCAACCTCCATACTGATTTCCATAGCAGCTGAACCATTTTACATTTGCATTCCCACCAACAGTGTTCAAGGGTTCCCATTTCTTGATTTACAATGATTATTACCCAGCAATATGCTTTTGCTTTATATATATTTGACATGTATCTCATGGGCCTCAGTTGACCCATGTTTTTTTTGTTATAATCCTTTCCAAATAATGTCTAAAGGTGACTACTTGTGTTGTTATTAAAAGCACTTTACACATAAAAACTGATTTTTCTGTTTTTGAAGGTTTTTTTTTTTATTTCCATTGTCTCACTTGATTCTTACTAGCTTGCATGGTCAGTCTCTTCTTAGAATTGTTACTGGGAATTTTCTGAAAACCTATTGTACATTTAAAATTTTAACTTTGTTGTCCCAACTGGTCTCTATTTGCAAAACTCTAAACCAGTTAGATTATAAAGGAATGTGAAATACTTCTTTTATTACAATAGCTCGGAATAAGTTTTAAAGATTTACTTCCACTAACATTTTTGTGAGTGCATTTTAGGACTAGGCAAAAGATTTTACAGTAGATGGCATGAATATTTTACGTTGAGTCTACAGTGAAAAAAACAACAAAAAAACTGTGGGGAATTTTGTTATGAAGTAGCTTATCTGTGGGTTTAATTTGAATTCACTGAAGAGAGTGGACTTCGTAGATTCACAGTTAATGAGCCATTTCTCTTAAAGTATTCTGTCACTATGGGATTGCAAACAGTTAGGATTGACAGTTGGAAACGTGCTGAGATAGAGAAACTAAAAAACAGCTGTCTCTCTGGGCAAAATGGTACCAGCTGGTGAAGCTCTCCAAAGCAAAATATTTTATATAATGAAATAGCTTTCATATATCACTGAAGTTACATATTATATATTTAAGGTATTTTTTAAGTTTGTTTACTCTTGTCAAGACAAAATACCTAAATTCTTTTTAGCTGAAGAAGTTTTGTTTTTAATTGACAACTAATTTCTTTAATGTGTATTTATTAAACTAATATATAAGCCTTGAAAATTGACTTTTTGAAATTCTGCAGTTATCATTGGAAAGATGGTTTTCCTTCTTATATGGGTTTTAGAAGTAAAAACTTTTTTTCCTTTTAGGTCTTTTTTTAATAAAATCTATTTTGAATTATATTAAGAATAACTGGTTATGTTATGTCTTGAATTATATTAAGAATAACTGGTTATGTTCTCAGATTGAGAAAGGAGTTCTACTTCTGAACTTTAAATTTTGGTGATTCTCATGCTTTTGTTATTATCATATCTGACTGATAAAAATTATTAAATTGGGATTTTTTTTTTCAGAATGATGTTTATTGAATTTCTAGAATGCCTGTCTGTATTTGAGGTCATTTAGTTTGTGTATATGGAAAAACTTTGTAATTAATATTTGTGCACAAATAGGCAAATGATTAGTTGTATATTACAGACTTCAGTAGAAGTTCATGCTTTCCCTCACAAGAGCAACCTCAACTAAAAGTTAATAAATCTTAGTTTGCTATTTATTTTTTGTTATCTATTTTACCTTCTCTTTTGGTTTATTAACTATCCACTTCTTTGTTTTACTTTATTAATGGTTGCTATTGGGTTTACAATAGGTATTTTAACTTACCACAGATTATCTTCACATAAAATTATACCACTTCGCATATAAAGTGAGGGCTTCATAACATGGACTTCCATTTCTTCATATCTGGGTTTCCATCTGGACTCATTTTCTTTAGCACAAAGAACGTTTTATAATATTTCTAGTACCAGTCTGTTGGCAATTAATTTTCTTGGCTTTTGTTTGCCTAGATAGGTCTGTACTATTTTCCCTTCAGTGTATGCAGAATCCCAGGCAATGAACTTTTTTTTTTTCTTGGATTGCTTTTAAGGGGTTTCTTCATTTTCTTTTGACTTAGATGATTATTATTGAGAAGTTAGAGGTGGTGGTGATCTTTGATCCTCTCTATACAATGTGATGTTTTTCCTGCTGCTTTTGAGATTTGATTGGAGTTCTTTTCTTCAAAGTTACCTTCTTTGTTGAACTTATTGGATATATGGGCTTGTCATTTTTATCAAATCTGGAAAGTCATCTGCCATTTTTTCAAGTTTTTCTTCCTTCTCACTTGCTGTACTCAGTTACATGTATGCTAAGCCGCTTACTTGTTTTACAGGTCACCGAGGCATTCTTCATTTTTTCTCCTTTTTTCTCTCCTATTTTGGAAAAACTTTTACTGCTGTATCTCAGTGTTCTCTGATCTATCCTTCTGCAGTACAATGTTTAATCTGCTGTTAAATCTATCCACTGAATTTTTAGTTCAGATCTTGTGTGTTGCAGTTCCTAGCAATTCCAATTTTGGGTCTTTTTTATCAATTTCTTTTCTCATGTTTATATTTTCCTTTACATCTTGCACATTTTTATAGTAGTTGGTTTAATGTGCCTGCTGTCGTCTCTATCATTTCTAGGCCTGTTTTTATTGACTGATTTTTTTTTTTTAAGATTTATTTATTTCTTTATACAAGCACTGGGTACAGTCAGATGCGTGGGAGGGTGAGAGAATTCACCAGAACCAGAGCGAAGAGTAGAACAGGCAGAGTGACGAAGTACACTGCTGAGAGGAGCAGTGGGCGGCAGGAGAGGTCTGCACGCCATGTGGGACCCTCGCCAGGTGGCCGGGAATCGAACCCGCGCTGCAGAGGCTGCGGGCAGCTTCGCAATCCAGCGCTGTTTTTCTCCAGTTTATGGATCATATTTTCTTGTTTCTGTGAATATCTAAACATAGTAACTTGTTTTGAATGGTGGGTGTTACAAATATATTGGTGTCCTTTTAAGGAACATTGAATTTTGTTTGGTAGCAGTTAAGCTTATTGGGGAGCTTCATCATTTGTATGTTTGCTAAGGTAAATGTAGAGGAGTCACTACTCTGGGAATAGTTTAGTTGTCTAATGACATGTACCATTCTTTGTTTGCTACTAAATAAATATTTAGTGAAACCTTTTCACTCTGGGAGGTTTAAACTGAAATGTCTCTGAGCCTGATATAACATCATGGAATGGTTTACCTTTAAAACTTCTAGTATTCCCCTCAGTAGTTTTTTCTTCTTCTTTAGTCTAAGTCTTGGAAGTTTTACCCTATACAACTTAGTCAAAAACTTAAAGGAACTATAGATTTCTAGGACTCTTTTTCTACCTAACACTATTATCTCTGCTGTTGTGCACTGCAAATTCCAGTTAACACAGTTTTCTGAAACTCCAGTCTCTCTTCTCAACTCAGTAAAGCCTCTGGGTTCTGCTTAGGCTCCTCCTTTTTGTTCAATAGTCCAGAAATTGACTTCAGAAAGAATGCAGAGGGGACTATGGGATTTACCTCTTTTGTGTTCCTTCTCTACTGTCTTTCATCATCTTAAGAAAGTTAGTATATTTTATAAAATACCAGTTTCTTTATTATAGTGAGAAGACAAATGCAAATAACAGTGATTCTACTTTGGCTGGAAACTGAAATTTATACTATTTTTTTTTTAATCTTAAAATCTGGTAATAGGAGGATTGGAAAAACTCTTCCCTCTCCCTCAGTGGAGTCATTATGAAAGAGTATCACTTGACTTAAGATAGCTCATCTTCTTGATAATACTTGGTTCTCAGTAGACTCTGCATAATTATGTTCAATAGAATTGTCCTGTTTTGTAGCTCAAGAAAGACTTTCATGTTAAATTGTTAAGACTTTCCATGTAGAAAGGGAAAGTGGTGAAAATAGTATCATTTTTATTACTGCCATTATGCAGGGAATAATTACCTTGTTTTGAAAAAAGATAAAGGAGGCATAGTGTTAATCTGTAATATCATTACCAATGTTATCTCAGTTTTACAAATTACTTGAAGCTTTCGGATTAGTATAGCAGTCTATTCTGATGTTATCAGTTTCTTTCTTTTTTTAGCCACATAATGGTCTTTGTTATGTGAGTGCTTTTCCCTACGTTGAGTCAATAATTTATAGCAAGTTTATTATTTTATGTACAATATATGATTTATAGGTTGTTTCTTTTTCTGGCTTACTAATACCTGCTATTAAGGCTTTTATTTTCATGTATTTATTGACCTTAGATGTGTGAACAATAGTCTTTTTCCTTGAGTAAGCTAATAAAAATGGGCACAGTCATTCAAACATGTCTATTTGACTTTGCGATAATTTTTATTAATGTCTATATTTTTAAGTTGAAAAATTTTTAACTGCCACCTCTGATAGTCAAATATTACTAATTTAGTTTAGTGCAACTGGGAGGACATGAGTTGCTGTAGGCTAAAGGTAAATTATGATCTATTGCGGAGGAGGAAGGAACTGTACTGAAGGACAGAAGGCGTGAAGAGTAGGCCATGTGTTTTTTCAAGTACTGCTTTAGATAATGTCTGAAAAATTTCTTTGTCTTGACCCTCACTGGAAAGGTCAAAGTAAACTGCAAGTAATGTCTGTTTTTAAAGAGTGAAAATAATAAAGCGATTATGGAAGTTAGTGTGATTCTTTATCCAGATTCCTGACACAGTGATGGTGTTGTCCTGAGTGACAGATTTTAGGAACCATGTTATATTCATTTGTGTTTTTGAAACATAGGTATTGTTATTACTAAGAGAAATAGGAGAAACCAGCCTGTAGTGCTTCATGCCAGATTATCTGAATATAACTGTATTTAATGTAATAAAACCAAAATCATATAAATTCATGTAACTAAGAAATGGGTTTAGAATAGTGTTTTGTGTAGCGTTCATCTTAGAAATTTGCAGAGCAGCCCATTTTTCCCTTTTGAGCCAGGACAATATATTGTGGACATTTATTAAAATCTATAGGCTCCAGGTGATGTTTTTTAGGCCAGGTGATGTTAGCCACAAATGATAGGATTTAGAGGACTAGTCTATGAACCTTAATGAAATAAGCATTAAATCAAAATTCTAAAAATAGATCTACCCTGTGATCCAGAAGTTCTGCTGGATCTACTCAAAGAATGTGAAAATGCTAACTTGAAGGGATGTATGCACTTCTGTGTTCATTGCAGCACTATTTATAATAGCCAAATTATTGAAACAACTTAAATACCCAATGACAGATGAATGAGTAAAAAAGATACGGTACATATGCACAATGGAAAACTGCTAAACTACAAAAAAGAAAAAATAAACTCTTGCCACTTGTGACAACAGGGATGGAAACTGGAGAGGATTATACTAAGTAAATTAATACAGAAGGACAAAGTCAAATACCAGATGATTTCACTCATAGGTGGAATGTAAAGAAACAAACGAAGTGAATAGACAAGACTAAGTCAAAACAAAACTGAGAAATCTGACTGCAGAGTGGCTACCAAGAAGTGAAGTAAGGGATGGGCTATTAAAGGGGAAGGGGGCACAATGGACTGTGGTACAGTATTATTGGGATTTTTGTGGTAGGTATGGTGACAAGCATCCTAAAGAGGCTTAAACCTATACCTCCAAATCATATATAGTGTTGTAAATCATTACCTCAATTAAAATCCAAAAAAGTAAATAAGATTAAAAAATAAAATATTTTGCTCTTTAAAAAATACATCATTATTTTTACTAACCTCTAACATAAATTCATTTTTTTAAAAGATTTATTTATTTATTTGTACAAGCACTGGGTACAGTCAGAAGCACGGGAGGGTGAGAGAATTCACCAGAGCCAGAGCAGGGAGCAGAACAGACAGACTGACAAAGAAGTACACTGCTGAAGGGAGCAGCGGGCAGCAGGAGAGGTCTGCATGCCATGTGGGACCCTCCTCTGGTGGCCGGGGATCGAACCGGTGCTGCAGAGGCTGTGGGCAGCTTCGCAACCCAGCGCTCAACCACTGCGCCACCGGGAAGGCCCCATAAATTCATTTTAATTAGAAAACTAGGCATAAAGATTGTGTTAGCAATCTTGTGACTTTCTCATAGTAAAAAATGACATGATTTTTTAAAAAGAATTTATATATATTGTTACATCATTCTTCATTTTTGTACAGTGTATGCTTTCTCATCTTGGGTATAGTTCCCATGAAATTCCCACCACCAATTCACCCATGTACCATCACCATAGTCCCTAGTGCTCTTCCCACCCCTGTTTTGATACAGTTTCCCTCTGTCCCCTGTAGAATGTCTCTGTTTTATAGTTGCCTGTTGATTTTGATATTTACTTTATTATAATTACTTTTTTTTTACCTGATCCCTTATTTAGGTACTCTACATTCCTCCTAAAAGTGAAACCATCTGGTATTTTTCTTTTTCTATCTGCTAAACTACAGTGGTTTATTTCACTGAGAATGATCCCTTCTAGCTCCATCCACGTTGCTTCAAATGTCATGAGTGTATCTTTTTTGATTGCTGAGTAATATTCCATTGTGTGTATATACCACATCTTCTTGATCCAGTCATCTATATTTGGGCATGTGTGTTGTTTCTGTAGCTTACCTATTGTAAATAGTGCTGCAGTAAACATAGGGGTGCAGGTGTCCTTTTGAATTAATGTTTTTGTGTACTTTGGGTAGATTCCTAGGAGTGGAATTGCCAGGTCGTATGGTAGCTCCATTTTTAGCATTTTGAGGAACTTCCAAACAGCTTTCTATAGTGGTTGGGCCAGTTTGCATTCTAAGCAGCAGTGTAGGAGAATTCCTTTTTCTCCACATCCTTGCCAACAAATGTTGCTAGTTTTTTAATATGTGCCATTCTCACTGGTATGAGATGGTATCTCATTGTGGTCTTGATTGGCATTTCCCTGATAAGGAGTGATGTCGAACATTTTTTCATGTGCCTGTTGGTCAATTGCATTTCCTCTTTGGAGAAGTGTCTTTTTAGCTCCTTTGCCTATTTTTTGACTGGGTTGTTTACTTTGTTTTTGTTGAGTTTCTTCAGCACTTTGTGATCTTCAGATCTTTGTGATCAGTCCCTTATCATTACTATTATGTGCAAAAATTTTCTCCCAATCAGTGGAGTGTCTCTTTGTTTTGGTTAATGTGTCTCTTTTGCTGTAAAGAAGCTCTTTAATTTGATATAGTCCCAGCAGTTTATCCTTTACTTCACTATCTTTGCTGTGGGTGATGAAAAAATCACATGATTTTTAATGTGTAATAATTTTACATTTATCTAAAATGCATTGACAAGAAATAATACATTATAATATTCACAAATTTAGTTTTTTAAAAATTGTAGATTATTAAAATATATTTGATTTCATTTGTAATCCTATATATTTTATTTGTTTTTAAAAAGCATTCTGGGCCTCCCCTGGTGGCACAGGTGGTTGAGCACCACGCTGTGAAACTGTCTGCAGCCTCTGCAGTGCCAGTTCGATCCCAGCTGGCCGGCGAGGATCCAACATGGTGTGATAGACCTCTCCTGTCTCTCCCGCTGCTCCCCTCAGACGTGTATTTCAGTCAGTCTGCCTGTTCTGTTCCCCACTCTGTCTCAGGTGAATCCTCTCACCCTACCTTGCATCTGGCCTGTACCCCGATTCTTGTATAAATAAATAAATAAATCTTTAAAAAAATATAAAAAGCATTGTGAGAAAAGTCCACCTACTTCATCAGATAGCCAAGAGGGATGTGACTCATAAATTAAGAATATCTAGTTTAGACAATTAAAATTACTTTATTGACACTTTACCTGCCAAAGTGAATTAGACTAGTTTAAACATTCTCTCTTGTTTTTGTTCTTGTTTGCTGGCTTAGTAGTCTACCCTGTATCTGATGTTATTATTATCTGCAGTCAACCATGGTTTGAAAATATTACCTACAGTAAGATATTTTGAGAGGAGAGACCACATTCATAAAACTTTTATTACAGTATATTGTTATATAGTCGTTGTATTTTATTTATAAGTACTGTTGTTAATCTCTTTGCCTACAGTACAAATTAATCTTTATCATAGGTATGTATGTACAGGAAAAAACAGTGTGTGTGTGTGTGTGTGTGTTTGTGTGTGTAGTGTTGTTTACTAGCTATGGTTTTATTTATTTATGGGAGGAGTTAGAATATATCCTGCTGATAAGGGAGGACTATAGTTTTAGGTTTGTAATAAATTAATATCAGATGTAGATCCTACTTTCCCCTAGCATTTTTATTTATTTTGTAACATAGGAGTTGCAATATTTCATATATTTCAGAAAACAGATTTCTAGAATCCAGCATAGATAAATTGTCTAGGTTTGAATCCATACACTGATTTGCTATTATTGTTACTGCCTATTTAAAAAATACTTGATTGCATTACATGAGCTGGGCTTTAGACTGAGAGAGGGAAAGAGAGATCACATTCATAAAACTTATTACAGTGTATTGTTATAATTGTTGTATTTTGTTATAAGTGTTGTTGTTAATCTCTTGGCCTACAGTACAAATTAAGCTTTATAATAAGTATGTATATACAGGAAAAAACATTGTGTGTGTGTGTGTGTGTGTGTGTGTATAGTGTATTCAACCCAAGATTATAAGACTTGATGCTCCTCTTCCAGATGACTTTAAGCCTAGTGACAAAAACAGATCTTGAAAAGACATTATTTATTATCTAAGTGTTAGGAAACAGGAATACGAGATGAAGACAGATTGAAGCCAGACAAGAAAGACTTTAAAACTGAATAATCGAAGAATTGGGTGAGCATTTTGGGCAAAGTAACATTATTTGCAAAGCCTCTGAGGTGAAAAAGATCCTGATACAGCTGAGAGTGTGAAATACACTAGAGAATAAGTAAAGGGAATAGTTTCAGATGAAACTTTAGAAGTAGACATGGACTAGATTGGCAAGGCCTTGCAGGCTTTAAGCATTGGGACCTTACTCGGATAACACTGGTACTCTATTAGATTTGCATTTTTAAAGGAGTAATATGTCTGTTAACAGAAGTTAAGATCTGAAGGAACTAGTGTTAGATGTAACTGAAGGAGGTTAGAGGCTCCCCAAGCTATCCAGGGAAGAGATACTAACTGTGATAGACTTGAATGAACTGGAATGGTGATCATAGAGATGGGGAGATGTGAAAAATTTTCCATATTAGCCTGAGGGTATTGACTGATTACAAAAAGATGATGGAGTCAAGACATTTAGGCTACTCTGAGCAATTGGTTGGATGGTCATGCCATTTATGGAGTTGATGAGGAAGAATAGGTTTAGACATGTATACATGGATTCATTTTGAACATAATTGAGTTTAAGGTGCCTGTGAAAATCACTAGGAGGATCTATCAAAAGTGGATACTAGTCTGTTGCTCTAGTAAGCTATTTTAAGGGTGTGGTTATTGGGAAGAAAAGATGGTATAAAATAAGGAGGACACCTTGTCAGAGCAAGTAAAAGGAAAATGTGAGAGGTTGATCTGGAATTGATCTAAATGAAGAACAGCTGGGGATGTGGAGTAGCACTCTAGGGAATGTTAATGGAGAGTTGGAGGTATGAGATTTATTTCAAAGATATGCTGAAAAAGCAGTTACTTCAAAAGACTTCTAAAAAGTTTAAAATGTACCCATTGAGAATGAAGTATAAAAGGTTTTAAGGGGGAAAATAGGGATGAGATGTAGATAATTTTAGTGAAATTTGAAATTTCTGACTTAAGAGGATATGCACCCAGGGTAAATGTGCTTTAGTTCTAATTAGACAACTCATTGCCATTCATGTGAGTCTCTTTAATGTAAAGATGCTAGAGGAACCCTTTTAGGTTTAACCAAACTGACATCATTGAATAACATTAAACCTTAATCACTAAGAAATTTTATGTTTTTAAAATCTGTCCCTCAGTCCCACTCTTGTCCATCTCCCTCTCCCTTTCTCTGTCTCTCCCTCCCTGTTTCCTATAATCTCTCCCTTCCTAAAACCCTCTCTAGAAAGGATATAGGATAGGATTTCAAGTTTAAATAAATGGGGCATTGAAAGGGAAAGCTGGTATTCCTTTTTAGTATTTAGCCATCTTACAGGGTAGATCTTTATTTTAAATGATTCTAAGTCCGAAGATAATAATTTTGTGTATATGTAATTTGCATAGATTTAATAAACAATGCTTAAGGTTATTTGTTTTTTAATGAATATTTTTGAGAAATATTAAACATTTTAAAAGTCAATTGATTAAACTATGGTACCGGCTCACAACTGGATTTGTAGCAGAAAAAAGTAAAATACTCCTGAAAGAAAAACAGCCTATTAAGGTACTCACTAGCAGTAACATCCGAGTGCAACCCCAGTGAGCAGTGGAATGGCCTAATAAGCAAGTAGCTCACCTAGATGGATGAGGTAAGCTTCTGCAGCCCAGCACACCCTGTAAGCAGTAGAGAAGAACTGGCTGGCTGGGCTTGTATTCAGTAACTCTCCACAGGTTTAGGTAAGCACCAGTACAGGATCTAGAAGTGGACCTTCACGGACATCCGTGTAGCTTCAGTGAGCTTCGGAATGCCTGCTGTGGCATTCGCAGACATCAGTGCAGCCTCAGTGAGCCCTGGTTGGGTCCAGAAGCAGTTTCACCAAATTGTGCTTCGGTAGACATTGGTGCTGACTTGTTGAGCTGCAGGTCAGAACCTGAAATCAAACCCATCAAGGCAGGCATGCCACAGTTCTCAGTGAGGTCCTTGGAGGGTCCAGGAAATAATGCTGCCACAGTAGGTATTCACAGATCTCAGCAAGCTCCACTGGGGGCCTGGAAACAGCCATAACTAATAAGACCCCTGAAGACCTCAGTGAACCCCAGGATAAAACTGGAAGATAAACCCACCATGGTAGGCCCCACAGGACCTAGTGAGAAACTCAGTCCCAGTAGGTCCTGGAAAGCAATGTAGCAGGCCCTGCCAAGAAGAGCAGATGTGACAAACTACATAGGCAAATGCAGGACCTGGTCCCTGTGAGATGCAGCTCTTGGAGAAGTGAGTCAGAGGGACACTGATTGGACATATAATCTCTAAGATAGGAGTAGGGTTGATTATCCCTTGGTCAGTAGAGACCAGTGCAAACCTCAATAAAGTGAACATTGAGAGGACTCATATTACAATGCACAGAAAGTGTGGAGAGTAGAACCTGTGGTCCATGGGCTATGATCTGGAGTAGGGGACAATTGTGACACTGTCGTCAGCTCAGCAAGAAGCACAAGGGAGAGGGAAGTAGAGCTCATGAGAGGCATGCTCCTTAGAAAAAGGAATCTTGTGAATAACCTGGGTCCCTAGTAAAGATAATAGTGGAGCAGATATTCTGATCTGTACTCCCCCTTCTCTTCTGTTACTGATAACAATACTTTGAGATTTACTGAAAGCACAGGGACTGCTGAGACTCTCACCCCCAACCCCAAAGAGGAGGAGTATCAGGAGTGCTACAACTAAATGCCAGTCTCAGCCTAACTCAAGCACAGTAGTGTCTGGATCCCTCCAAGTCCATCTGCACCTTGCTGACTCAGCAACTGCAAAATAAAGATCATACCCAAACTGGCAAAGGCCAAAGGAAATAAATAACTGAATAAAATAAAATGCTAAAGAAATTTAAAACAATAATAGTGAGACCTCAAATGGAAAAATGGGAAAATAAAAACATCACACATGCAAATACAGGACCTCAAAAGAGTATGACATCACAAAGTGGGAACAACACTCCAGAATCCAGGTGCAGAAAGATTGAAAACTGTATCTCTCTATCAGATAGTTTAGAATGGATTTAATAAAGAAACTTACAGAAATAGAAGAAAATTCAGGAAGGCAAGTCAAAGAAATACAAGAAAACTCAGAAAAGCTAATTAAAGAGATGCAATAAAACTCAGAAAAACTAACTCAGAAATAAAGTCAAGGAATAAGAGGGTAGCAATTGAAACTTTATGATCAGGAAGTATCAGAAATCCAGGAGATAAAGAGCTCAATAAATTGGATCAAAAACTCTAGAGAAAGTTATAGATGTCCAATAATTCAAAGAGAGGATTGAATCAGGACTTTGAAGATCATAATTCATGAAGGACTTAGGTGGAAGGACAGAGAGAAGAGAGAGATTAAAAAAAATAATGAAGTGGCTATTTGAGAAATAGCTAACCCTGTTTAGAAAGCCAAAGTGAGAATAATGGGTAGTCCAGAAGGGAAAGGGGAGAGGGTGGACAGAGAGCCTAGTCAAGGAAATAATAGAGGACAATTTTCTACATCTGGGGAAGGAATTAAATATATCATCCATGAAGCTGAAAGAACACCTGGATATATAAATGCAACAATGTCTACAATAAGACACACTAGGGAAACTAGTAAGAGTCAAGACAAAGAATATTGAATATAATTAGAGGTAAAAAGCAGGTGACATATAAATGTATTACCATCAGGCATATGCCACACTTATCAACATTAACTTTGCAGGCAAGAAGAGAATGGGATTTATTCAAAATACTAAAAGACAAAAAGTACCAAGAAAAAAATTTTTTTTTTTTTTTTGTGGGACCCTTGCTGGTGGCCGGGGAACAAACCGGCGCTGCGCCACCAGGGGAGGCCCCAGAAAAACAAAATTTTAAGGAGTTTTCAAACATTAGACTTGCCCTACAAGAAATATGGAAAGAAAAACTCGTCTAATTCAAAACAAAGAAAATCCACATAAAATTAAATAAAGGAAATAGAACCAGAATAGACAACATTATGATAGCAAATACCCGTATATCAATAATCACTAACTGTAAATAGACGGAACTCAACAACCAAAAGGCATAGAGTGGGTGGTTGGATCCTAAAACGAAATTTAATTTTCTGTTTTCTATAGAATACCCATCTGTGCTCCAAAGGTAAATATGGGCTCAAAATAAATTACTGGAAAAAAATCCTGCAAGCAAATGGGATTCCAAAAAGATCAGGGAAAACTGTAAAGTATAAAGTAAACTTCATTTAAAATAGGTAACAAGAGGCAACCATGAACGTTATATAATGATTAAGATATTAACTTATATGGAAGATAGAACACATCAATATATATGTATGCACCACTAGAGCATCAAAATACATAAGACAGCTATTAACATACTAAAAAACAGACATTGACCGCAACGTAATAATGGTAGACAATTTCAGTACCCACTTACATCAAGGGAAGGATCAACCAGGCAGAAAATCAAAAAGGAATCAAATACCTTAAATGAGAAATTAGATAAGATGGGAATACTAGGGATTTATAGGGAACCACACACACAAAAAGCTATGTATGCTTTCTTCTCATTACTTTTCTATCTCCTTCATTGTGAATTCATTTAATTTTAGCTATACAGCTACTATTTAGGAATCAAAAGCAATCCGGGAAAATTATAAGATGTGGTAGTTTTTTTCTTTCCGGTGTTTCTTTTAAATAATACTACACTTCTTCAGGGATAAGTATGAATACCTTGTAACAGTATTGTCAGTTCTTCCCTCCTGCAATTTACAACGCTGTTAAGATTCATTTTACTTAACCAACAACTATAGTGTTACTGTTACTTTTTTGAACAAACTGTCACCTTTCAGGTCAATTAATAATAAGAAAAATATTTATTTTACATTTATTTCTTTGTTAACACTAGGAACATGTAAATTTCTAACATAAATAATTTCCTTCTCTCTGAATAAATTTCTGTTGAGATTTCTTGCAAGGCAGGTGTACTTGCAAAAAAAGTCTTAATTTTTGTTAAGAAAGTCTTGCTTTCTCTTTCACTTTTGAAGGATAACTTCACTGGATACAGAATTCTAGACTGGTGGTTTTTTTTTTTTCTTCAACACTGAATATTTCAATTTACTCTCTTTTTTGTTTTGCATGGCTTCTAAGAGAAAACTGACCTGTGATTCTTACCTTTTTTCTTGTGTTAAGTATAGTGCCCCACCTGTTCTCCCATTCCCCCACCACCTTCCCCTCACCAGATGGTTGCTTTATAGATTTTGTCTTTGGATATGTATAGTTTTTTTTTTAATTAATTTTTTATTGAAGTGCCTTTTTCTTACTAACAGTATAGGATTTCTCCCCTCAGATGTGGTCACCAAGGTTCTCCCACCACCAAAGTACCCACAGTGGTTTTGTATAGTTTTAATATGATAAGGTGATATGGTTAGGCATATCATATGGAGTTCATAGTGCTACCTGGCTTTGTGATTTTGTGTGTGTTGTTAATTGTGAAAAATTCTCACTCATTTCTTTTTTTAAAAATATTTATTTATACATATAATAACTGGGGTGCAGGCCAGAGTTGTGGGGGGGGTGGTTTAGAGGATTCACTAGAGACAGAGTGGGGAATGGAACAGGCAGATCCACTGAATTACACTGCTAAGGGGAGCAGCGGGAGAGTCAGGAGAGGTCTGCTATGCCATGTGGGTAGTTCTACTGGTTGGGGCTGGAACTCGTGCTGCAGTGGATGCAGCGAGCTTCATAGGTTGCATCTTAACCCCTTGCTCCACGAGGGAGGCCCATTCTCACTCATTATTTCAAATGGTTCACTGTTCCTTTCTCCTTCTGATATTTCCAAAGCTAGTTACAAAAGTTTAACCATACATATGTGGTAAATTTTATATGGTAGAACTTTTGTTAATTGTCCTAGATTTCTATTTTATCTTTTCACTCCTAGATTTTTATTCTATCTTTTCATTCTTGTTTTTCTCCTTGCTTTTCAGTTTTGGAAGTTCTGTTAATATTATCCTGAAATATTTTGATTTTTTCCTTGGCTGTCTCCAGTCTACTGATACACCCTTCAAAGGCATTGTAGGGTAAGGTAAAAAGTATCAGTTTTTTCTGCCCTCCCGCCATTAGGATAGATGACGGAATCCTGCAGTCCTGAATGCATGCCTGATGGCGGGGCCCCTGGAGTAGGGTGTGAGCATATGTAGATGGGATTCACCTGGGCCGAGACTGGGCATATAAGGGCGGCGTCATGGGGACGCCAGCAGAAGGAGAACCACGAGAGAAGCAGAGACCACCAGAGAATGCCAGAGAGCCCAGACAGAGTGAAGACTTGTTGGGGACTGGGAGGCCTGTCAGCCTGCCTGCTGTGTACCTGGTAAATCCCAATAAAAGCCTGAAAAGCTGAACTGAGGGCTCCAGGATTCTGTCCTCCTTTACCCTGTCTGCTGGAATCAGAGAACCTGCTCTGTGCCCCTTCCTACCGCTACGGGCATTCTTTGTTTTGGTTAGTGGTTTTTAGCTAGTCCTTTATTTTGATTCTTAGAATGTCCATATTTCTCCCTGTATTTTTTGTTCTTTTATGTTGCCTGCTTTTTCCCATAAATCTTTTAACATATTAGTCATAGTTGTTTTTAATTCCAATCTGATAATTCTGAATTCTCTGCCATATCTTTATCTAGTTCTGATGCTTGGTTTCTCTCTTTGGACTGCACTTTTTTGCCTTTTAGAATGTATTTTTTTTCCCTGAAAAGTGAATATGATGTGTTGAGTAAAAGGAACTTAGGTAAATGAGTCTCTAGTGTGAGGTCTTATGTTCATCTGGCTAGCAGTTATATTTACTATTTGCTGTATCTCTGGTGCCCAAGGTTAAAAGATTACTCCAAAGTCTTTGTTTTTGGTCTCTCCTTTAGAGATCTTAATTAGGTTGAGAGTCTTGCTGTTCTTTTATCTATAAATCCTGTTATTTTATAAGAGTCCTGTTGATGTAGAAGTACTGTGGGGAGGGATGGAAGGAAATGTCTATAGTGCCACGATTTAACTCACTTTTAGCGAGCCTCAGCTGGGCAATTTTCTTCCTTCATGTCAGTAAGGCTTGGTAAAATAGTTTCCTTTCCAGGCACGCTTGATTAAGCAGAACAGAGTTCTGGTGTATTTCAAGGGTTCCTTTTCCATTTCCTCTACTGGAGACAGGTGATTTCTAGTCTTCATAGAGATAACCTATTGTGGCTCATAGAGGTAAATTCATGAGTTTGGGGGGACTCCCCTATTTAAGACTGAGCACCTCATAATTTTTTATTAAGCTAGTCAATATTGAACCTTTGGTAACAAATTAATTACAATTGAAAGTGTTTCTGGCTTCAGTTGATGACTTCTGTCCCTGGACTTTTGCACTGTGTCAGCCCTGATTCTCTGTATGTGGCAGTCTCAGTTTCTAGGGCAGCAGTTTGCCCTATGACATCAATTCTCTGATGACCCTAATAGGAGTTGTTGATTTTCAATTTGTTCATTTTTTGTGCGTGTGTGTGAGGATAGGAATTGACTGCTGCCAAGCTGTTTGTATGTCAGAACAGAAACTGGAAATTCCTATGTGTGGGGTAAGTAAAGTGTCAGGCTTTTCTGCCCTCCCACCATTAGGATTGATGATGGAACCCTGTGGTCCTGAATGCATGCCTGATGGTGGGCACCTTGAGTAGGGTGTGGGCATACGTAGAGGGGATTCACCTGGGCTGAGAGACTGGGCTTATAAGGGTGGCGTCACGGGGAAGCCAATGGAAGAGCAGAGTGAAAAGAACGAGATCAAAAGAGAGGCAGAGGCCATGAGAGAATGCCAGAGAGTCCAGAAAGAGTGAAGACTTCCTGGGGCCTAGGAGGCCTGCCTGCCTGCCTTGTACCTGGTAAACTCAAAAGCCTGAAAAAGCCACAGAGGACTCTAGGACTTCTCCTTTACCCAGTCTGCTCAGGTCGTAGAGAACCTGCACTGTGCTCTTCCTGCCACTACACTGTTTCTTCTTAAAATGAAGATTTTACTTTAGAGCAACTCGATCACTTTAGCCTTTTCTTTTCCATGTAGGAACTTCCATGTATTTGAACATTGGGACAGATTTTTTTTTGAGATTTTCTTTTAATTTGTTGGTTTCCCTAAATGTATACTGTGATCGTATGTAAGGTAAAATGGAATGAATCCTTAATAATTTCTTACTAATCCTGGATTCAATCATTAGAATGGAATCTGAGATACTTCTCTCTCTCAAATGTAGACAGGGTGAAAAATGTGGTGAATTTGCATAACATTTTGAAGTACCTTCAGTGTGCCAGACACTTGTGTGGGTAGAAGGAAGAGTAAAAAGTAGGTGTAAAGGCCGGACTGGGCACAGTGCAGGTATTCTGATCCCATGCAGACCGGGTAAAGGAGGAGTCAGAGTCCTCAGTAGTTTTGCAGGTTTTTTATTGGGGTTCAGTGGGTATGTGCAAGGCAGGGGTGCTGGCTGGGGGCCTCCCAGCCCCCAGCAAGTCTTCACTCTATCTGGGCTCTCTGGCGTTCTCTGCTTCTGCTTCAGGCTTCTTCTCTTCCGGCTTCTACTGCTGCTCCTGGCGTCCCCATGACGCCGCCCTTAAAAGCACAGTCTTAGCTCAGCTGAATCCCATCTACCTATGCCCACACCCTATTCCAGGTGCCCGCCATCAGGCATGCATTCAGGACAAGGATCCATCATCTATCCTGATGGCGGAAGGGCAGAAAAGCCTGATATTTTCTTTACCCTACAGTCCACCCCCTCAGGGTTTTCTGCCATACAGTCTATACATATATACAATTTTCTAAGCAAACAAACAATGCAGCCATGGCCCACAAAAGCAAATGCATCAAATATAACAAAATACAATATAACAAAATACAACAGAACACAAATAAGTCCAGGCATGGCACCAACCTAGCGCAAAAGACAATTATTGGTACCAGCAGATAAGCCACCAAATCTGCTGCCGAAGGCACTGCTCATACGAGGGAGGGGAACACTCACGGCATCTACTATATCACACACCAGGAGCCGTCAGGCTTCCTGGCCTTCTCTGGCTGTAGTCTCGGCTACAAGGCACACACAGCATCCACCCCCAGGATGCACTAGCTCTGGGATTGGCAATTTTATTCTGTTGGGGGTAATCGCCAACCCTCAGGGTTTCTGTCTGCAGTCGCTCCAACACTCGGCCTTCACAGCCACCAGTGCGACTCACAGATCCCTGCACTCAGGCCAACCCACTGCACAATCACATGGGTCGGGGATCCAAACTCTGCATTCGGCTTGGGCTCCACCCCAAGCCACATTCCCCACCCGTCCCCCAAGGACAGGTTCCTCAGCTCCTCACCCTCACTCAAGAATGAGCAGGGCATCACCCACAGGTGATTTTACGAGACTCACAGTTCTTTAGCATACCCAGGCTGCTTAACAGCCACTTAGGGCTTCTCAACTTAGCATCAGTACCAGCTTTTGCCTTCTTAGTTGGCTTTTCTCCTCCACCTGGCTGCTGGGCATGCACAGGCTGCTTTTGGCCATCTAGGCCCATTGGCCACCCCCAGGTTCTCAAAAAAAAAAAAAAACAAAACATAACCTGCCAAGGTCCTCCGCCTTCTGGCGGGATTGTCAGTCCAAGTTTATCAGTCCATGTCCATTGGCCTCTCCCTGCATCAGCAGCGGCCTGCTGCCTCAGGGGTCATTGGCTGGTCCTTTCCGGTGTCGTTGCCTGGTCCTCTCGGGCGTCTCCTCCATGCGAGGTCTTGTCCCACAGCTCCGGACCGTATCCACCTTCTGTGCCGCCATGGCACCTCCAGCGTCATCACAGGCAAACAGTCTGTTCTCCTTAGTCCCTCCAGGTCTTCGGAGGGCTCCAATACCCGTCTGCATGGATCCTGCCGACTTATGCCAATTGTAATGTCAGGAACTGGACACGGTGCAGGTTTTCTGATCCTATGCAGACCGGGTAAAGGAGGAGTCAGAGTCCTCAGTAGTTTTGCAGGTTTTTTATTGGGGTTCAGTGGGTACGTGCAAGGCAGGGGTGCTGGCTGGGGGGGCGGGAGGCTGGCAGGCCTCCCAGCCCCCAGCAAGTCTTCACTCTATCTGGGCTCTCTGGCGTTCTCTGCTTCTGCTTCAGGCTTCTTCTCTTCCGGCTTCTACTGCTGCTCCTGGCGTCCCCATGACGCCGCCCTTAAAAGCACAGTCTTAGCTCAGCTGAATCCCATCTACCTATGCCCACACCCTATTCCAGGTGCCCGCCATCAGGCATGCATTCAGGACAAGGATCCATCATCTATCCTGATGGCGGAAGGGCAGACAAGCCTGATATTTTTTTTACACTACAGTAGGGCACCCAGATTGTAATGTTTGTGAGTAGATTACTAATAGGCAATTAATATAAAAAATTGTTTATGTAGTGATGATATTTATTTTTTTAAAGATTTTTTTATGCATACAAGAACTGGGGTACAGGCTGGAGGTTTGGGGGAGGGATGAATGAGAGAATTCACCAGAGACAGAGCGGGGGAACAGGATAGGCAGATTGACTGAAATACACTGCTAAGGGGAGCAGCAGGCGAGTCAGGAGAGGTCTGCTGAGCCATATGGGTAGCTTCCTGCCTGGGGATCGAACTCGTGCTGTAGTGACTGTGGCGAGCTTCATAGGTTGCATCTTAACCACTTGTGCCACCGGGGAGGCCCATGTAGTGATGATATTTTGTCATGTCCAGAGGAACATAAAGGTGGGACACTTTGTTCTATCTTAAAGGATTGTGTTGGGGCAGAAAAAGTTACCTGAAGCAGTTGACATATTTTCTGTCTCTTGGAGGATGATTGGTGCTTAGAACATTTGGGATAACTGAATAGATGGTTTAACCTGTGGTTGCTTTTCTTCTGCAGTCATGAATTGGAAAACAAGGCAATTATATATGGCTTTATTATTTGCTGTGATAATATTATGAATTCTAGAACAGACACTTGACCTGTATTTCAAAGCAAAATATAAGTTTTGAATTGTTTTGTATTATCCTATAGTAAGAAAGTTGAGAATGAACTGTGATACTGTATTTCATATTGACATTTAGCATACATATTGCCAAAATGGTTTGATTTTTTAATTCTCAAATCATACCTCAAGTACTTAGCTTAGTAGAATTCATTTGGGTTTGAGAAAGTTTGATTGCTTTTATTATTTAAATGTAAGCATATTTTATAATTTCATTGATAGTAGGAAATTTTAATAATAGTAAGCACTCATTTTAAGCTCTTTAAGAAGTGGCAGGCCATTATATAGCTTCATAAGTATTTTTGGTGTAACCCTGTGTATTTTTTGTATACTCTTTCAGTTTTACAGTACTTTACCTTGTAAAAAGGTAAATGAACATAATTTTAACTACTTTAAAATATGGGAATACTATTAGATTAATAACTAGTTCTAGTATAGTGTGGTAGCTTTTGAAATTCCATTACCAGACAAGATAAATCTCTTCTAGCATACTTCTAATATTCTGCTCCTAAAATGAAATAGATACATATACATAAAAGAAAGAATTTGGGACTCCTTAAAGAAAGCAGGATAGAAATTCTATTTTAAATTACAAATTACAGAATATAACACTACAATAATTTACGTCTTAATTTTCTACAAAAAAAAAGTATCTCCTGATTTTATTTCATAAAATTTGACTTTTAATTATGTTGCTGCTAAAAATATTCTCTGGAATATTGTCTGTTGATGATTAAAGGGAGAAATATTCTTTAAAATGACTACTTAAACCTACTGAACAATTGTTCTTATATCAGGCATTTCTTTGATTATTCTTCTTGCTTTATTTAATAGAAATTGTCTTTTCTATTGCTACTGTAACAAAATACCATGAAGATAGTGGTTTTAAGCAACATAAATATAAGATTCTATAGACTAGAGTCCATTATGACTGTCACCTGATTAAAATCAATTCTCTAAAGAGACCCTTCACCTGTAATGGTTTACTTTCTGCTGCTGTGTGAATAACTATGACATTAGTATTAAGACTTAGGACCAGCTACTATATAAACTCACAAAAATATATAAAGGCTTTCTTTTTTCTCAAAACAGTACTCTAAAAGCACATTTTCTGATTTCAATATTTCTAGAATGTTTCTTTTACAATTTCCTCATAAGTATTATATATTATAGTAGAATTGTGACTCCTCTGAATTGTATTTTTAGATATTGATAAAGATAATAGTAAAATATAAATTAATGAATATGTATTAATTATAGAGGTTCCAAGGAAGAACCTGTTTACTACTTACTTGAGTGACTTCATTTCCTTGAAGTTGTAGATCAAGGTCTTATATCCTCACTAACTGTAAACTGCCAGCTTCTAGAGGTATCACATTTCTTGGCATTTCATCTTATTTCTCCATCTTCAAAATTAACAATGGCTGGTCAAGTTGTTCTTATTTTGCATCTCCCTGACACACTTTTCTTCTGAAATCTGTTACTAAGGATTTTTTATGATTAGATTGGGACCATTCAGATGATCCTAAACCATCCGCCCATCTCAGGTCCTTAACCTTGATCATATCTGTCAAATCTGTTTTATCTTGTAACCTAAAATAGTCACAGGTTCCAGAAATTAGGCTCTAGATATCTTTGGGGAGCCATGTTTCTGCCTCTCACAAACAGTAATACTAACTGCTGAATTTGCTTGATTACTTTTCCTTTTTTGTTTAGAATACCTCTAATTTCCCCCTCCCTTGACTCACTGAGTAGAAAAGATGGATTAAAATTCAGAGGAATCAGAAAAAATGCTTTTAGAGCATTGTTTTTGAGAAAAAAGAAAGCCTTTATATGTTTTTGGGAGTTTATAGTAGCTGGTCCTAAGTCTTAATGTCATAGTTATTCACACAGCAGCAGGAAGTAAACCATTATAGGTGAAGAGTCTCTTTAGTATCAACACATTCCAAGATAGAGAGATGTTCATCCAAAGCAATAATACAATAATTAATGTGAACTTTGGTAATGGGTGACATTGCATCTTAATGTATTATTTCTTTCCTACCTAGATCATCACGAAGTACGTATATGAGCTCCTGGAAAAAGATTGTAATTTGAGAAAAATTTCCATCCCAGTAAGTCCAATTTTTAAAAATGTTTTACTTCCAAATAAGATAGTTTTCAATTTAAAAGAAAACTTTTGTTTTAACTAGTGGTAAGTTAAAGTGTTATGGTTCTATTTTTTGATATTGATAAAGGTCATATTAAATGCCTATTCAGTATATATTATCTCATTGTATCGATAGCTTTTAAAAATAATTTCTGTGTAAAGAAAATAACTACTTTCCAGTCTTTTGAAAATGTTGATTCTTAAAGGACTACCCTTTCCACTACCCTTTTTAATTTCATTAGTATCATATATTTTTGCATTTTTATTTTAAATAAATGTACTTTTTGTTGCATCAGACATTCACCATCTCTTTATTTCATGATTTTTTAAAATTGAATATTTTATTCCTATGTTTCCTCTACTTGTTTCAAAATTCATTCCTGGTGCTTCCTGTTTTAGAACACTGCTTCTCATTTTAGCAGAATAATTTGTATATGTGTGCAATATACATATCTGCATATATAATTATCATTACCATATATATATAAAGAGAGAGAGGGATTGAGGAAGAGTATTGAGGTATAACATTGAATTACAAACAATAAGTTTCAGGTGTTTATCTTTATACCTTGACAACTGTTTATCTACACCACACCCAAGCCAGGCCTAATTACCATTCACCAACTTCCTTGAGGGGATTATGCTAAATGAAATGTTAGAAACAGAAAGCCAAATACAGAATGATTTCTCTTAGAGGTGGAAGATAAACAAAGCAAAGTTACAATCAAAACAAAATGAAAATAAATAGGTAGATTCTGATGAAAACAAAATGGCAAGTTACTAGACTGGAATAGCATAGGGGGTAGGTGGATCAGTTAGACAGGATTGATTGGAAGTGGTAGATGGTAATTGGACCTTTGAGAATTTCTTAATACCGCCTGTCTTCACAAATTAATTTCATAGTTATCTATTTAAAATAAATCTAGTTTATATTTAATTTTCTATAGGTAACTTCAAGTGCTAGGTCACATTGTTAGTCATTTGTATATTTTTTCATTCATTAAACAGATATTTATTTGAGGATGCCATGCGCTGTTCGAAATACTTCTGACATAGTAGCTAATAAAACCTTATCCTGTATAATAGCTGGGCCAGTTCTTGTTTACTTGTAAACTTTCTTTTTGAAGTACATCAAAATAAAGATTCTAGTATTTTTTGGCAGGGAGGAATGAATATATCAGGGTGTTTTTTTTTTTTTTTTTATTCAAATCTCTTGTTATAGTTTTGATTTTAGGCCTACTGTCTTGCTCCGTATATTGAGTTTGCTGTTCTGGAAAGTTAAGGTAGAAATTTGTTACTTTGTCCAGTTTTTCTTTCTTTTTTTCCTTAAATTTAATGTAATTGGATAGTCCCATCATATAACCACTGTAGGGCATCTACCACCAAATCATCCATAGTCCACCACCACAATCCCTTGTGCTTCCTTCCTTCTTTGTCTTTACCCCTCCCGCCCTTGGTACTAAAGTTGCGTAATCAGCTCTCGATGGTTAGTTTTTAATCTTGTCTTTATCTGACTCTTAGTTTAGTTACTTTATATTCCAAATATTAGATATACCATCTGGTATTGATCTTTCTTCTTCTGACTTATTTCACTAAGCATTGTCCCTTTTCAGCTCCAAGAATTACCCAGCTCCACAAGAAAAGGCAACATAAAAATAATGGGAACCAAAGAGAAAAAAGAAAAGAAAATATACTTAAAGGAAAAAAATGGAGGAAAACTTCCTGAACCTAGAGAATGGAATACATGTACAAATCCAGGAAGCTAAAAGAACCTTAGTGTACCTAAATAAGGTGATTCCAACACCAAAAAATACAGTAGTGAAACTTCTAAGAGTTCACGATAAAGAAAAAATACTGACGCTGGCAAAGAGGAAGAAGCAAATAGTCTGTAAAAGTACCCCAATCAGGCTAAATTCAGACTTCTCTGAAAACAGTTTCCCTTTATTATTAATTTTATTTCTTTCATAGTTTCTGAAAATGATATTAAAGAGCCTTGGGTTAAGTCTTTGTTACCGAACAGTTAATACTGAGTCCTTTAATTTTATAATACTTCGATTTCCCTCCTATCTTCGGACTTCAGTCTGCTAGATTTCTAGAACAAATCACAAGATAATTGGCCTTATACATTGTTATATAATTAAGTTTCATTAATTTTCTTTATGGAAAACCGGAGATTAGGTTTAGAAGGACTTTATTTTCTTCTCATTTAATATTAGCTTATAAAGCCAATAAGCACAGAGAGCTTTATGTTATATGAAAATATTATAAGTGTCATGTTCATTTTTGGTTAGAAAAGATTCCCTAATTTTATAAACTGAACATATTTTTTTCAGTTTTAGAAAATTTATCTCAAATTATCGTAAATTTTATATAGCTATTAAAGTTTCCTTCTTTTACTGTTAGTTTTCTCCGAGTTTTCCTAAATTCCAAAGTTAGCAGTTGAGTGGGGTAGTTTTCACAGAATTGCTCTTTTGAAGACATTGCACTAAATTAAAAATTTTTTTTTTTACAGTCATATTGGCATACAACACTGAATATGTTGATTCAAAGGTATAGGTATAGGTGCACACCTATTCAGATGTATGTAACCAAAACATACCACCACCAAGTCACACTTATTTGTCTGATGATAAACTAGTCTTTTGTTTTATACTTTCATAATTTAATAAGGAAGAAGAGCTTTTTTCTTCTTTTTTAAATTGACAGCATTTTGTGGAACGCTGTGACTTGTTAGAAATCATATTCATGTCTTGTGTTTACTCCCTCTCTTACATAACTTAGGTACAAAATATTTTTAATTGTTGTGTCTCGTACTTGTATAGAATATTGGATACATGAAATAACTTAATAATTTGACTACAGATTTTCATTCAGTTCATGGTGCCATGTTTAAATTAAACCTCACAATTAGTAGGCTTCACAAGTGTCCCAAAATGAACTGCTAAAAATTGTTTGTAGTTGATATGTCAGTAAAGTGAAATAATACACTAGAATTACTTTTGTATGTATTTAATGAAAGTGCAGCTTAATGAGTCACTGTTTAAAGATAAGGAACTTGGAATAGCTATTTCCAAACTTTAGTAAGAAAAGAAGAAAAATTTATTTTATAAGTATTTTCTCTTTAAAATTAGCACTAACTTTATGCAGACTAAATTACAGTTACCAACTGTAGTCAGAATTCTGTATTAAATTGGGATGAATATGAGCCAATGACTAGCTCAAATACTACTTCTACCACTTAATGATACCATTACATTACTTATTTTTATTGTTTTTCTTTGAATAGTCTGAAGTTTTTATATATTCAAGGTTAACTTTTCTGGATGTTCAAATAAAACTTTTATTCATATATTCAAGTATTTTAATTTGTAGACTTAAAAATTCTTAAATAGCATTTCAACATAAAAAACTTTTTCTCATCTAAAAATAAGCACTCACCCAGTTTTAAAGCGATTACTCTGAAATTCAAAGTGTCATTGTTTCATTACTTTAAAAAACAACTCAGTTCCTTGGTAACAGGGGGCCTAGTGAAATAGAAAAAAGAACCTGTAATCAGCATTTACCAAAAAGTGTATATATACCTACAGGTCTTTTCAGTAATATAAATATATACCCTTTTCCATAGTCATGCCAGTGTCCATTAAGGCCTCACTGATTTTCAGAGGCACTTTTATTTGTACTCTTTGGTAAATAAATGACTGGAAACCTCTGTGGTCTCTTTCTATTATATACTGACAGCTTTGCTTGGTAATTTTTTTTTTTTATCATTTTCTTTTTTTAAGCCACTTTAATTACTTTCATATCATGATCCTCATTAAAAGGGAATTTTTCTTCTCAGATTTAGTTTTACTGTTCCTCATCCACTTCTCATCCTCGGTGACTTGAGTCATACTCATTGATATCATCATAATTTGCTTACCCTAGACACTGGGTACAAGTAAAGCTGATGTAATTTATTAAAAGTCATACCTATCTTCCTAACTACTTAACTCTTGATATAATTAAAATACAATTAATCTTATTTTAATTTTTTAGCACTGTATAGCTCTCTTAAAATTCTTTATAGTCCTGCATCAGTTGCTCTTCAATATATGCTTTCTGAAGCAGACAAATATTATAACCAGTTAGGATGACATATTGCTTAGTTAATCTAAAGGAGTTCATTGGTAATGCTTGACAAGGTTCCTTATTCCAGATGTTCATTTTCATTTTGAGAGCACCAGTCTCTCTTTTAGGAATTAGGAATGTAGCTGGATACAAACTAAAAGGTCTGCCTTTCTGGAATATACCCTGTGAAAGGAGCGGATGGTTAATAAACAGATAAACAAACATAGAAATCAAGTATACACTATATTAGATTGTTGTATGTGCTATGGAGAAAAACAAAACAGGAAATGCACTAGGAAATTCTTGGGGGAGGTGTTTGCAATTGTAAATGAAGCTTCACATAAGGTGGTGTTTTTTTTAAAACTCCTGTAGTCTTGCTCTTCTTTCTAAAATATTTTTTCTTTGTGCTGTGCTTATACAAATAGCTAAGTATCTATAATGAATACCATTCTGTAGTTTGTTTTTATTTTAGTAGTGAAGTATTATTTTATTCTCTTCTTAGCAATAGTGAGTGAGAACATGTAAAATCCAGGGCATTATTTTGTATCTAGAGTTTTTTGTCTATTTCTTGTTTTGATAGTTGTGTGAATATATTCTGTCCATGAAATGAAGAGCTCTTGCATTAGCCAGTATATGGATTGACCCTCTCTACTTGAGCATGTATATATTACCAGCTTTCATGACTTCAACTTCTGATCTGGCTGTACAAAGGCTTCCATTGCTGGTTACTGATAATTATTGAATGGAAGAACACTCAGTGTCTGCTGTGACATATGTAATAAAAGGTTGTGAAGTTACCCCTTCCTAAATACCTTTATTAGTTTTTCTAATCTAAATCATGCTCAGTCTAGTTTAAACCCAAGTACAATCAAAATGAATAAAAATACTTTTTATCCCATAAATAACTGTCATATAAAATATGATTATTGGAGAACACAGTTGTTTCATAAAATGATAGTTATACAATGCTGTATTCACGCTGTGAAATTAGAGTTCATTTATATAGAGCAGTAGGTGTTTGACTTTTTAAGTAGTTCTCTCTGCCCCCTTTTAAAAGTTTAATAGTATTAGTGGTTAATAAATAATTTTCTAAAAGGTGAATTCTGCCATTGTGTTTTTGGTTTTTTTTTTTTTTTGTATTATTATAGGCTTCTGTTACAGAATTATAGACTTAATTGCAGTGTGACCTTAGGCAAGTTATTTAAACTCTCTAGGCTTCAATTTACAAATGAGTATAGCAATAGTACCACCTTGATGGGATTGTGATTGAAATAATGCTTTTAAAATGTTAGGATGGTATCTAGATGATAAGAGACACTAAATATACAATAATAATGTTAGGAGACATTTTCAGTTTTCATAATAACTATCATGTCTTTTTTGCTCATCCATCTAATTGTAATTATTAATTCCTAATGAATGCTTTAATCATATTTTAAAGTTTTTTTGCTTTTACAATTCTATAGTAGCCATTCTATAAGTTTCTAGTGATCATTAATTGTTTCTCATTTGTCTGTGCTTGGTAAGGAAACATTTGTTTATTATTTAATTTTTTTTAATTACAGGTAGATGCCACTGAAAGTGAACCAAAGAGTTTTATCTTTATGAGTGAGGATGCTTTGACAAATCCACAGAAACTGATGGTTTTAATTCATGGTAGTGGTGTTGTCAGGGCAGGTCAGTGGGCTAGAAGGCTTATTATAAATGAAGACCTGGACAGTGGCACACAGATACCTTTTATTAAGAGAGCTATGGATGTAAGTGAAATTTCCTTTATATTTTTGGCATTGCATAGCTGTTTTATTATGTGTTTAAATTATTTTATCATGTCTCTTCAAAAGTATGCCCTAAACATAATCTTTACATTGTTTTTATCTGTAATGAAGGATTATTCTACATTATTTTGCAGTTATTACAAAAACCAGAATGATGTCTTCAGTGTTCAAAAATTTAGATATATATTTGAAATGAATATTTTCAATTCTAAAATGTAATCAAAAGTTATTAGTATTATTGAAAATACTTTTGAAAAAATTTAACAATGCTTTTATAAGCCTTTTCTACCTGCATGAAATTAGAAACTAACAGAAATATGCTGCTTTAATTTCTTATTATTAATAGTAGAATTTTTTACTTATTTCTAGAAAACAGTTTAGAGTCCACAAAAAATGCTTTAAGCTTAATTAAGACATCACTATATAATATAATAAATTGTGATTTATACTGAATACTTTATTCTTATTTAAATTAAAACTTTGAAGAAATTGGTATTTTAAAATCATATTTCTGTAATAGTGAAATTGTTTTTCTTGACTAAGCATTGCTGTACCTTAATGATAGATTTCCTTTTTTTCTTTTCACTGTCTCATTTTTGTTTTTTTGAACTTGTTGTTATTGTTGAGGTTCTGTTGGTATATAACACTTTACATGATTTAGGGGTACAGGTTCACATCTCTTCAGATGTGTGTCACCTCACCACAACTACCCCAAAGCCCTACATAACCCTCTACCATCATCCATTGGTACCTTCTTTTTTTTATTCCCCACCACCACCATTTCCCTCAGGTAACCTCAGTTCTCTCTCATTCTTAACTCTGCAATGAATTAGACAAATTTTGAAAAGCATAGATTTATGTATAAGTAAAGATTTTTTTCAAAAAAAAAGATAAAGTGACATCTTGTATAAAAGGTCTAATATATGAAGATAAAGTTTTTCAGGAATATGTTTGTGCAGGTATGCTTTATGCTACTTTATTACATTTTGTAATTAAAATTGGAAAGGTATTCTTTGATACCATGATGATTGCAAAGGTCAAGGATAATGTTTTCTACTCAGTTCTGAAATGGTGATATCAAGACCATTTCTAGCTTCTAAAGAATATTTTTAAGATTTTGAGTTCCTTAAAATGTTACAAGTGGAATTTCCTAGGTTAATTGTACATTTTTTTCAGTCTTCTTATATATGCAGAGAACATAGATAATACTTTTGATTGCTTGCTAACTTCAATAGTATGTTTTTAGTTACTTGAAGTAGCTAACATAAGTTTTAAGTTTTAGATTCAACTTACTATATACACAGAAAACACAGATAGTACTTTTGATTGGTTGCTAACTTCAACAATGTGTTTTTAGTAAATTGAAATAACTAAAATAAATTAGTTTAGATTCAAGTAACTAAAATAAATATTTAAACGGTCATATTTTAGCTTAGTGAAACGAACTTTGTCTTTGACAGTGTATTATGTGATTAGAACATATCATGTAGATGTATTTTGAGAGGAACATTGTGTGCCAAATATGACCACAGGTCACTGAATATTTGAAAACCTAATTTGGTAAAGAAAATCAGCTCTTGGTATATGTGAGTATCTGTTAAAATATTTTATGTTATTTATTGTCCCTGCTACTAGACCACAATATATTACCTATTCGCAAATACTTTATTTTTGTATGTGGGTTTTTGAGATGAAAGCGTATAGAGGAAGCTTTGAACAAACTGAACTGTTGAGCTCTCAAACAGGAGGTAATAAGTTTGTCAGTAACATTAAAATAGTCGCTTTGTTCTTAAAAGTAGGAATAATGTTTTGAGGATACTACTATTTCATTGGCTAGACTTTTTCCTCCTTTTCTCAGTTACAGCAAAAAAAAATCCTTTTTATGAAAACAGCTGTTTCTAAGTTCTTTAGTTTTTAGTATATTTGGTATTTAATAGGTATTGTACTTTGAAAATATTAGTTTATATACTTTATTCTCTAAAAACTGAAAACGACCTTTATTGTGCTAACTTTGTATTTCATGGGCATTCAAAACTGGATATCTTTTTAATCCAGATAGTGATTTTAATTACTTTTTAACACCTTTTCATAAGTGTTTCTGGTAGTTCTTCAAGGGCTTTTATGTGTTTGTGTGGGGGATGGAAGAGGGGGTAACACAGGGGAAAGGATGGTATTTTAGGAAGCAGTCAGAGTAGCATTAATAGGAAGAGAGAGGCTATCTCATCTTTACTTGTTTCAGTTTTTGGACTTCTAAAATTGAATGAAAGAGAGGTCTTCATAGTTTATGAAAGGTTGGGAGCTACTATGTTTTTCATGCTCTGTCAGTTCTCATATTACAACTAAATTTTTACATTTTGAGGTCAGCCAATATTATCGCTACTGAGTATTGGTAATGTTTCTGCTTTTTTCCTTGCAGATTTTGTGTATAAGATGAAATATCCTAAAATTGGATTTCTGTCATTATGAGATTAAGTAGAACCCTGTTTCTAGGTAGAGTGTTTTGCAAAAAATATTATGTTTAAATATCTGTACACCTATTTTGGTTGAAACTGGGGTGAAAACTGAAACTACCTTCACAACAGCATTTGAGATTTCTTACCTGAACCTAGGAGTTCCATAGATCACAGTTTGAAAATTACAGGTATTCCAATCCTTGCATTTTAAATATTTCACAACCTTATTGTAAAGAATGTATTAAGGTTTCATGTCGGAGAAATAGTACATAGCAGATAAATCCCCACAAGTGCTTTTGAGGTTGCCACAGCTAATATTTTTAGTGTTTAACAATCTTTACTGCATAATATATTACTTGGTGTAAGAAACAGTATATCATATAGCCAAGTGCTAATTATTCAGTGTCTGGATGTGCAGTTTGAGTTATTCGTTCTTGTTTTTTCTTTGATCTTTTCTCATATGCATCCTTTTAGGCGTATCATTTGGCCTCTATTAAAAAGGACAAAGAAAGTAGGTGACACATTTAGTTACTAATTGTGGGTCTGGGACAAGAGTGCAGAATTTAGGGATTTGGTCCCACTCAGGTAATACATTATATGTAAGACCCTGAGAGTGAGTGCTTCCTTCAATTTTGTGCCAGAAAGTTTTGTGCAAAGCAGTCTGGGAGCCACTGCTTTTGGTCTATGGAGTCACATTTCTACCATGTTTCAGAACTACGCAAAGGACTTTTCATACACAGATGCCCCTGTGTCACCCCCAATTTTCATTCAAAATATCTGGTTGGGGTCTGATATTACATTTTAATTACCCAGGTGATTCTTGTGCTGCTAGTCTGGGTATCACATCATAACAACTAGTGTAGGTAATACTCCTTGGATGGGTTGAGTTTATTTATACTTTTCAGTCTTTATAGTGCAAAAGGTAGAACTTAATGGTAATTATATTTATTAAGACAATGAGTGAGATATTCTAGAAAATTATGAAGAAAACTTCAAAATATTATATATTTGATTCATACCCAGCCTAACTTAAATTTTATTAATGTTAATTTCTTGAGAATACCTCACCAAGCCTACACTTTTCCCAGTTTCTCAAAGTTGAATCATTCCGAAGACTGTTATTACCTTGAGTATAATTTTTATGCTGTTTTGTCCAAGTTTTAAATATTAAAACTTTTTATCAATTTAATTTATACACTTTGGATTATATAATATGGTGGACTAAGCTAATTTATATGCACCTTTCCCTCCTAAACACACATAAGAATAATGACTAAAACATAGCAATAACAAAAATATTAAATGCTCAGTTATGTTCTGAGATATAAAAGGAATCATTAAATGCCTGACTATGAAAAAGACCTTATTGTAAAAGGGATAGCTAGTTAAGATATATGCCTGAGGCCATACAGGGTCTGCATCATAGCTTTGAGTCTGAAGACTCTTGAATATAAGTAGGATCCTGGAAGTTTCTGCCCTCTTAGTTTTTAGGAATAAGGAATGTAAGCTCACTCGCCTTCAGATGAAATGAGGGAGTTTCAATGCTGGAGGTGCCAGGTAGTATAAAAAAACAGTCTTCCTTGGGAATTAGAAGACATAGCCCAAAGATCAATTTAGATTTTCAGATTGAGTTTAACAACCTACTTAATTATTGTAAGAATCTCAAGCAATGTAAATTCAAGTAAAAATGATTTCTGAACTGATGAAAGCCCGGAGCACCACATAATAGCAAATATAAAAAAAAAACCTGCCAATTGCAATACTTTACAATCTAGAATGAATTCCGTCAGAAATTAAAAATTATATGAGGAAATGATACATCACCAAAAAATGGATCAAGTCACACAACTATTAAACATAGTTAAAGAGAAAATTAGTGAACTAAAACTAAAGTTGAGAATGTAGCACAGATAAACCAAGAAAAAACTATTATAGAATAATTAAAAGTTATGGTGAATAGAATAAGACCTAATATTTCTCATAGATTTTTAGGAAAAAAATAGAAAAAAAGGGGCCTTCCTGGTGGTGCAGGGGGTTAAAGACAGTGCTGTCAAGCTGTTGCCAGCCACTGCAACATGAGTTCAGAGTTCAATCCCAGCTGGCCAGGGAGGTGAACCCACATGGCACAGCAGACCTCTCCTGTCTTGCCTGCTGCTCCCCTCAGCAGTGTTATTTCAGTAGATCTGTCTGTTCTGCTCCCCACTCTCTCTGGTGAATGCTCTTACCCCCTGCACCTCTGGCTTATAAGGCAGTTCTTGTATGCATAAACAAATATATCTTTAAAAAAAAAACAATAGAAAAGGGGAAAAGAAGCAGTGCATAAATAATCAAGTGTTTATGAATCATTGTTGAAGAAGCATGGCATATCTTGAGCAAAATAAGTGAAATAAAATAAATCTACACTCAAATATGTTGACATACAAACTTCTTACCTTTTCTGGAATTGTCAGTGTGTTGCCTTGCTTCTGTCACTGTTTCCTTTTGGAAGCATATAAGTTTGAATTTTCTATGTGATACCAGTTTCATCAGCTTATAGTCTTCCACAATTTTATTGACATCTGTATCCTCCATTTTCTTCTCCCCATTTGTTTTGTTTTATGATTTAATACCACTTATCTCTTATTTTTAACTACTATTTTAGAATGAGTGAAAGGAGTAGAGATTATCAAAAGATTTCAATAGAGCATTATAAATACATGTTTTTAACTTGTTCTTCCAGTGACTGGTAATCACTTTTCAACTTGTATCTTTAGAAAAAAAACTCATGGCGTGGCAGACCTCTCCTGTCACGCCTGCTGCTCCCCTCAGCAGTGTATTACATCAGTCTGCCTGTTCTGTTCCCCACTCTGTCTCTGGTGAATCCTTTCACCCTCCCATGCATCTGGCCTATACCCCAGTTCTTGTATAAATAAATAAATGTATCTTAAAAAAACACATTAAAGTAATTTTCTATATTAAAGATGATTTGTAGACCTTAGGAGCTAATCTCCTTATATAGCAATATTCTCACACTAGAATATTGTAGGATTTTCTTTTAGAAATAATAATGATTAAAAGGGGATTGAATTAGAAAATACATAAATGATTGTTTGACTCATATGAATTGTATGCTTCCAAAGCTGATTTAGGGTCTTTTGTTTTTAAGAGATTTCTTCATCTTTACTAAGTAAGCTATGGCTTAACTTTTCTGTTTTGATGTTGACTTTTTGATTCTTCTTTTCTTAATCCATTTTGTGCCCTCGTCCCCCTTTTTTGAAAAGTTCATTTGTAAAGCTGATTACAATGTTAGAATTTTTTTTTCCTACAAATATACATGGAGTATTGTAGATGGTTATCCAAAATGGGGTATGATTTGTTTTCAATAATTTAAGTAATAAGTTTTTGGTAATACCTTTTTAACTACTACCTACAATATAAGTATTTTAATATAAGTATTTGACAAAGTTAGGACAGGACAATTTTAATAGGATTCTAGTAGATACTTGTAGTTCAACATAGTAAAAATAGAAGTACCATATCAATATTGAGCGTAGCTTTTATTCTTAACAGTAATGATGCCATGTAAAGCATATGAGAAATTATTTAGTATTTATATAGTGTAAGGAGAATATAGAATTTGGCAGAATTTGGTAGATGCATACTTACAGTCTCAAAGGCCATGGACACATGAAAATTGCTTAGAACTTTTAAATATTTTGTTCAAGATTTGATGCTTTTTGATAGCTATTCAAAGTATTTTTGGAATTAAGTAAAAGATTGTTAAAAACAGGTGCAATAAGAAGGGCAGATAAATTGGTATTAAATTGCTAATGCCTATGTAGATATTGGTGGGAATTAATGGCACAATTCTTGATGGAAGTTTAGTTATATCTCCTAAGGTTAAATATGGATATTAACTTTTGCTCCTCAGAGCATTACACAAGATATTTGTACAAGGATGCTCATCAGTGCTTCCCTTAGTAGCTCAACTGGTAGAGTGGAGGACTATAATGCTATAAGGATGCTCATCACACCAGTTTTTAATAATCAAAAACTTGCAACCACCTAAATATTCACCAACAATGGACTATTTGATTAAATGTTTCTGTATTTATATCATGGAAAGTTTCATAGTAACAAGAGCAACAAGTTTTGTGTGTGTGTGCGCGTGCACATGCACACATGTGTTCACACATAGGGAATGATGTGTAAGTTATCACATGAAAACACAAGAATGAAATTATTTACACATGTATATACATACATTACATACATATGTGGGTATGTGTTGATGTTCCTGTAAGTTTATGCAAGAAACTATGAGGTCTTCTTACTTTTCAATTTCAGTTTTCCAGTCAGTTCAGTTTTTTTTTTTAACTTTGAGCAGGTATTTTATAATTTAAAAAGGTAATTTTTTAATTAAATATTTTAAATGTTCATGAAATATACTATAGTAATATGGTTCTTGACTTAGCCATTTCTAAAGGAGTTTAAATTGTTTGAATATAAAAAGACAAGCAAATCTTTTTTTTTTTTTTTTAAATTATTTATACAAGAACTGGGGTACAGACCAGAGGTGCAGGAGGGTGAGAGGATTCACCAGAGACAGAGCCAGGAGAAGAACAAGCAGACTGACCGAAGACACTGCTGAGGGGAGCAGTGGGTGAGGCCGGAGAGGTCTGCCACGCCATGTGGGTTTCTCGCTGGCCAGCTGGGAATCGAACCTGCACTGCAGAGGCTGCTGACAGCCTGACAGTGCGGCACTCAACCTGCTGCACCACCAGGGAGGCCTGACAAGCAAATCTTTAATTATTGGTTTTTCCTCTTAAAGAGTGACTAAATGTAGACCGCTAAATTTATATTTCTATTTTTTTGAGATAATTTTTTTTTCTCTGTTTGAAGCGTGGACTGCTAAACTCTAGGTTGAAACCAACAGTGCTAATTCCAAATTTTAAAAGTAAACTTTGAGAGAAACTACAAATCAATTTGAAAAAATATAAGCTGTTACAGTATTGACTTTATAAAAGATTGTTCAAGTCAAGAATTTCAGAAAAGGTTAAAAGCTTAGCACATAACTGAACTGACAAGGTATATGAGACCACACCAGCCCCCATGCCAGCAAAAGAAAACAATGAAATGACAGCTCTAGTGTTTGGAGAGAGGTTGTTAACGACAGCTTATTCCTTTATGACTTCAGCTCTTGACAGAAGACAGGGCTGCTTGTTGCATCATGGCAGATATATCATTACCTTCTGGCCCTGTCATGACTGAATTGGGGAGAGAAAACTACATTCACTTTTGAAAACCCAGTTAATTTCTGGAATTTTGGTCACTGTTTTTGAGATGTGAATAGGCATTCTATAATAGCTCTTGCATCTAGAGTGTTCTCTAGTGTTGAAATAATTAACTAATTAAGCATACACTTAAGCTCTTTCCATAGTCAGTAGCAGGGTTAGCTCTAACAGCATGGAGCACCTTGCTATTCTGACATCATCCCAAGAAAATATTTCCAAGGCCTCTTATGCCTAATATCTGTTCTTCTACTTATGTTTATACGTGACTTCAAATGAATTTTAAGGTGGACCTAAGGTCCTTCATTTAATGAAATAGTAAAAAAAAATTGAATTTTGTAACAAATAGGTACTATTTTTATATGAAAAGGTGGCTATAGTAATAATTTGCTATTTCTGTGTCTCAGATGCATGCAAATTTGAATTCTTTTTTTCTTGGCTACCAAGAAATAACTCTAGAGAGTCAGAAAAAGAGAGGGTATGGATTTTGAAAGTATGTCAAAAGCCTTAGGGTTTGTATATGATCAGAATTTCAATAGACCCTGAGATGATTTTAAATGCATAGAAGGCAAACATAAAAATCTGGTTAATTTCTGTCATGTTGCTCTTGTCCGAGTCATTGTGATGTCTTTTTCAAATCTGCTTTACTCTTGAGCTTTGTGCTACTATTATCTACAATTTAGATTTTGCTCACTTTTTTATTTCGTTTTAACTACTGATCCCTTTTTTGTGGTCTATCCTTTAATATCAGCTGAATCAGTTTGAATTGCTGAATCAAAGCTGTTTTGGGAGTGAGAGAGTGTGTAATATTGTGCAGGGTGAGATTTTCCTGGTAGAGATAGCACCTCCTGCAGTTATAATCAATGCCGTGGACACTTTCAAAGATAGGAGAAGTCATGACTTGCTCTGGGGTTAAACTTTTAAAATAACTTCCCCAGAGAAAAATGTCATCAATAAATGGAATAATTAGTTGACAATTCTAGAATAGCATAGGTTGAACAAGAAAAGTTTAAAGATGTCAGCTTTGCTTTTCTCACTATAGTGTTCATTTCTTTCTTGCTCTCTCATTTTTACCTCTTCATTGTTGTTTATCTTGCAAATGATTTTAAAAACTTAATTACTTCCAGTATTTATAAGTTTATGCCCTGAGTACTTTAATTTGAAAAGGACTGAAGTTGAAAGAGTATTAGCCTTTGGTAGGAAATGTCTAAACTTTTAGTTGAAATAACCAAAACAGTAAATTATGGAAGTAGATAATGATTTCTGGGGAGTGTAGTTTGTATTTTTATTAAAGTCGCCCACCTTTATATTAAATGTATTGTATTTATAGAATCACTAAAATAATATATTTTAAAGAAAATAATGTTATGCAAGTCAATTTAAGGATAATTTCTAGAGATGTTTAGTAGCATTTCATACCTTTAATGTAAATTGGTGATTTTGTTCCACTGTTTACATGATACAAATAGTCATTTTTATAACAATGATTTATAGATAAATTGCCTATTTCAATATATATTAGAAATTCTAACTAATTCCTATTTATGAGTTAAAGATTTAATACAAAAGTCATCTGTTAATTATTTCCTATTTACACTATACCTTCCTTAAATTTCAGTAGTAATTCTAAGAGTAACAGACCAGTATTTTAACTCATTTTTTACATAGAACCTGTACTCTTTTGTTTTTCTACCCAGAAAACAAATCGCTACTTCATATTTGTAGGGAGATGTTGTAATAATTAGGTGGAGTATTTTGACATTTTTTGTATATTTAGAATCATGTACCTATTGTATTTTAAAATCTTTATCAGTTTACTTCAAATGTAAAACAGTCAGTAACCTCATACTGTTAGATGCATTCAGATGTCAAGAATCTTAGGAGCTTTGTTGTTGCTTTGTTTTTATAATCCTTATTGAAAAGGAGATGGTGTCTTATTTATAAAATGGATATATAGGAATAAGAATGCCTCCTGAAGTTTGAAACCTGTGGGAGACTCTAAGTAGAATTAATAAAAAATATAAATCACAATAAATACTGTGTTAATAAACAGCACAAGAATTAAGTACACATTCTAGAATTTAAAAGAAAAAACTGATAGGGTTTTTGAGTCATTCATATTTGACTTTGTAAAATCATGAGATTTAAGCCACATTAAGTCAGCAGTGCCATACAAAAATGTCATAGAGTAGCAAACTATTATTGTTACCTATAATTTAAGTTATAATGAGCATACATATGATAGTTTAAATTCTGAATGAAATAGGTAATTTCACAGTTCATTATTTAATAAAAAGATATAGATTAAAATACTCTTAATATCATTGGACAAAATTATATTTGTAGGAAATTCCTTTTCCTCTTATTTCTACAGTAACAGTGATAGTGATAATTTGCTTATCTGAAAGAAACTTTTTTAATTAGGGAAATACTGTTAAGCAATTCAATTTTACTTTTAATAATGAAGACCATTGCTTTTATTATAATTTTCAGTTTTCCTATATTTGGTAGTGTGACTGAAGTGTCTTAAACAATTCTATTAAGTTGATATCTTTATTGTCACTTAGTGATTAGCAACTTAGTTAAACATAAAAGACACAATTTAGCACGTGAAGTTATAGGTGTATGCATTTATGTATTTATGTTATGATGGTGCTTGAACATAGAAATGTTAATAATTCACTAACGAGCATCAGTTTATTATAAAAATAGGTTTGTTTTGAAACATTCATGTTTACACTATATACATAAATACAAATGCCTAGATGTACACAAATATCTGTATGTTAAAATTCCAAATTGCTAACCCAGCAGTGTTGATTAAAAAAAACAACATTATTTGAAAGACTTGTCAATTCTACTGGGAAATGAGTACTTACTTGCTTATTCATACCATGGGCTGCATATTTGAATAAACTTATCTTTTCTTACAATCCTTTGGTCTTAAAAATATTTAAGAGAACATTATAAAGAGAAACACATGCCAAGAACATTTTAAAACATCCTTTAAGAACATTTAATTACTTATTACTTTTCATTTTCTGATCGTAATAAAATGTCTTTTCATTGAACTTCTCATGCACATTTAATTTATTGTACTGGTTTGAAAATACCCTTTTGAACAGTGTATATTGTTTGTGATCAAAAACTTAAAGAAGTTAAATACTTCTATCAGAATAAATTTAAACTTTTGGTAATTGTCTTTTTTCCTGAAATTAACAAATTATAACATCAAAGCCTATTATAGAGTAGTATGTAGTAGGTCATTTGCTGCTGCAGGCACTTTCTCTCCCTCCAGGAGGCATTTGTTTAGTTTCTTTCACTTTCTGCCTGTGGCATTATATGGTGGAATTCAGACATGTTCTTCCCCTCATGGAATCTCAGGGGTGGATGATAACATATACAAAATTAATAAATGGTGTTGCTTTTCATTATCGCCCATCCAAAGCAATTTGCAGTGTTCACTTTAAAAAAAAAAAATGGAAGTATTTATAGCAATACATCAGCAAGTTTAAAGACTTGAGTCAGTTTTAAAAGGAAATGTAAAAGAAAAAAATGTACTGTGAAACAATCAATACTATATAAACAATTAGAATTATCAGCCCAGTCATTTCTCAGGGCTCCTCCTTTTACTATTTTGGTATAATGAGACCATAATTTTATACTTGAAAAACAGGTCTAGCTTTGTATTTTATGATAACTAAAGTTAATGAATTGTTTATTTAGCCAGAGGAGGTTTAGCTATTTGAGTTTGCCTATTAAAGTTTTTATTTGTACTCTTCAGGTGAATCATTTTGCTTAAGCATTTTCTTTTTATATTCTACAGTTTTCATAGGAGAAAGAAAAATTGGTGGGAATGGTATTAACCTGTTATATTGTATGCTTTGTGATGCTCAAGTTTGTATAAATGCTATAGGTAGTAGGATTTAAGATTATTTTTGAAAGGAAGTTACGTTTATAATAAATAATTGTTTGAATAAATAGTCTTAATTGAATTTTTTCTTTTTAATCCTGGTGAACATTTTCCATTAGTTCTCACTTTGTTCTGTATGGTCTTCTTTTTCTTACATTTAGATACACTTAAATTGTTTTCTCACAAATAATTTTAACATTAAGAATTTTTTTTAATATTTTATATAATTCTTACGTCATTTTTCATCTTTGTACAATGTATGCATTTTCATTTTGGTTATATTCACCATACAATTGCACCCCCCCCCCTTATTTTGACTCTAGTTCTTTCTTTCCCCACCCCTCCCTAACCCCCCCCCCACCACCAGTAGTGTGTCTCTGGTTTATAGTTGTTTCTTGATTTTGATTATTACTTTGCATTGATTAGTCTTTTTCCTGGTCTCTTATTTAGGTTTTCTAAATTCCTGCTATGAGTGAAACCATATGGTATTTTTCTTTTTCTTTCTGACTTATTTCGCTGAGAATGATCCCTTCTAGCTCCATCCATGTTGCTGCAAACTACATGTGTTTATCTTTTTTTGATTGCTGAGTAATATTCCATTGTGTATATGTACCGCATCTTCTTGATCCAGTCATCTGTTTTTGGGCATTTGGGTTGTTTCCATAGCTTAGCTATTGTAAATAGTGCTGCTATAAACATACAGGTGCAGGTGCCCTTTGGGATTACTGTTCCTGTGTCATTTGGGTAAATACCTAGGAGTAGAATTGCTGGATCATATGGAAGCTCTATGTTTAGTAGGTCAAGAAATTTCCACACAGCTCTCTATAGTGGTTGGACCAGTTTGCACTCTCACCAACAGTGCAGGAGAGTTCCTTTTTCTCCACATCCTCACCAACATTTGTTGTTACTAGTTTTTTTAGTGTGTGCCATTCTCACTGGTGTAAGATGGTATCTCATGGTAGTTTTGATTTGCATTTCCCTGATTACAAGTGATGTTGAACATTTTTTCATATGCCTGTTGGCCATTTCATTTCCTCTTCAGAGAAGTTTTTTTTAGCTCTTCTGCCCATTTTTTGGCTGGATTATTTTCTTTTTTTTTTTGTTGAGTCTCATCAGCACTTTGTAGATTTTTTTTTTTATTTTCCCATCAATTCAATTAATTATTTAATTTCCATCGCTTTTATTTATTTATCTATCTGTATTATTATTTTTTTTGCTTTTTTTGAAAAGTTTCTTTTTTTATTAATTTTATTTTTATATTCCCCATACAATTGCAACCCCCTAATTTTGACCCCAATCCCTCCCCTCCCTTCCCCCGCCCCCATAGAGTGTCTCTGGTTCATAGTTTTTTGTTGATTTTGATTTTCACTTTCTTATAGTTATTCATTTTCCTGGTCCCTTATTTATGTTTTCTAGATTCCTGCTATGAGTGAGACCATCCAGTATTTTTCTTTTTCTTTTTCTTTCTGGCTTATTTCGCTGAGAATGATCCCTTCCAGCGCCATCCATGTTGCTGCAAATTGCATGTTTATCTTTTTTGAATGCTGAGTAATATTCCATGGTGTATATGTACCACATCTTCTTGATCCAGTCATCTATTTTTGGGCATTTGGGTTGTTTCCAAAGCTTAGCTATTGTAAACAGTGCTGCTATAAACATAGGGGTGCAGGTGCCCTTTGGAATTGATGTTTCTATGTCCTTTGGGTAAATACCTAGGAGTGGAATTGCTGGATCATACGGAAGCTCTATGTTTAGTAGGTCAACAAGTCTCTACACAGCTCTCCATAGTGGTTGGACCAGTTTGCACTCCCACCAACAGTGCAGGAGAGTTCCTTTTTCTCCACATCCTTGCCAACATTTGTTGTTGCTAGTTTTTTTAATGTGTGCCATTCTCACTGGTGTAAGATGGTATCTCATGGTAGTTTTGATTTGCATTTCCCTGATGACAAGTGATGTTGAACATTTTTTCCTATGCCTGTTGGCCATTTGCATTTCCTCTTCAGAGAAGTTTCTTTTTAGCTCTTCTGCCCATTTTTTTTTTTTTTTTTTTTTTTTTTATATCTTCTTCATTAATCGAGGCTCTATCCATGGACCACTTAGGGGTCAGTCAAACCTGGAACTTAACTTTTACTTTTTAAATGTCAAAAGCAAACTGTAGCTCTACCAACAGTTAGCAGTTTTACCTACAGCCATCTAATCCTTTTATCCACTGCAAATTCCATTGCAAAGGGAGCCATTAGACAAAGTGAAAGTATTTGCTAAATACTGATTAGGGATGGGGAGTTGATGAGGTTCCGATGAAAATGAACACATTAAACCCTTACTACTATTTCTTCATGTTTTAAAATTGTACACCCAAAGGGATGCATATAATGTATTATTAGAAGAATATTAAGATAAACATTTATATGACCCAAACACAAACACAAACTAAGAAAAGAACGTCCACCATACCGCCAAAGACCTCTGTGTGCTTTCTCCCCATTCAAATTCTGAAGGTTTCCCCAGAGGTTTCCTATCCTGTTTCTCTCTCCTTGATTTTCTTTTTTTTTTTTTTTTATGATTAAAGGCTTTAATGAACTTAAATATTACATATACATTGGTTTTCGTTGTTGTACACCTGAACTTATACATGCTCTGTAATGTTACTTTATTTTTTTTTTTTATTTTTTTATTTTTTTTATTTTTTTTATTTATTTTTTTTTTTTTTATAAATTTTATTGTTATATTCCCCATACAATTGCAGCCCCCCATTCTGACCCCAATCCCTCCCCTCCCGCCCCTGCCCCCCTAAAAGTGTCTCTGGTTCATAGTTTTTTGTTGATTTTGATTTTCACTTTCTTATAGTTATTCATTTTCCTGGTCCCTTATTTAAGTTTTCTAGATTCCTGCTATGAGTGAGACCATCCGGTATTTTTCTTTTTCTTTTTGGCTTATTTCGCTGAGCATGATCCCTTCCAGCGCCATCCATGTTGCAGCAAATTGCATGTGTTTATCTTTTTTGAATGCTGAGTAATATTCCATGGTATATATGTACCACATCTTCTTGATCCAGTCATCTATTTTTGGGCATTTGGGTTGTTTCCAAAGCTTAGCTATTGTAAACAGTGCTGCTATAAACATAGGGGTGCAGGTGCTCTTTGGAATTGATGTTTCTGTGTCCTTTGGGTAAATACCTAGGAGTGGAATTGCTGGGTCATATGGAAGCTCTATGTTTAGTAGGTCCAGAAATCTCCACACAGCTTTCCACAGTGGTTGGACCAGTTTGCACTCCCACCAACAGTGCAGAAGAGTTCCTTTTTCTCCACACCCTCGCCAACATTTGTTATTGCTAGTTTTTTTAATATGTGCCATTCTCACTGGTGTAAGATGGTATCTCATGGTAGTTTTGATTTGCATTTCCCTGATGACAAGTGATGTTGAACATTTTTTCATATGCCTGTTGGCCATTTGCATTTCCTCTTCAGAGAAGTTTCTTTTTAGCTCTTCTGCCCATTTTTTGACTGGATTATTTTCTTTGTTGTTGTTGAGACTCATCAGCTCTTTGCAGATTTTTGTGATCAGTCCTTTATCATTAGTGTTGGGTGCAAAAATGTTCTCCCAGTTGGTGGGGTTTCTCTTTGTTTTTGTTATTGTCTCTTTTGCTGTGCAAAAGCTCTTTAATTTGATATAGTCCCAGCTGTTTATCTTTGCCTTCACTATCACTGCTTTGGGTGATGTGTCTGTAAAGATGTCTTTGATGTGCAAATCACGTAGTGTTTCGCCTATATTTCCTTCTATATATTTTATGGTTTCAGGTCTTATGTCTAGTTCTTTAATCCATTTTGAGTTGATTTTTGTGTATGGTGTGAGGTGGTGGTCAAGCTTCATTCTTTTGCATGTAGCGACCCAGTTTTCCCAGCACCATTTATTGAACAAACTTTCTTTGCTCCAATGCATAGTCTTTGCTCCTTTGTCAAAGATTAGTTGACCATAAACCTGTGGGTTTATTTCTGGATTTTCTATTCGATTCCATTGGTCTGTATGTCTGTTCTTGTTCCAATACCATGCGGTTTTGATGATTATGGCTTTGTAGTATAGTTTGAAGTCTGGGAGTCTGATGCCTCCATTCCCTTCTTTTTTTTTCAGGAGAGCTTTGGCTATTCGGGGTTTTTTGTGATTCCATATGAATTTCATCAATAATTGTTCTATTTCTTTGAAGAATGACATTGAAATTTTGATTGGAATAGCATTGAATCTGTATATTGCTTTTGGAAGGATGGCCATTTTAATAATGTTTATTCTTCCAATCCATGAGCAGGGGATGTCTCTCCATTTCTTTGTGTCTTCTTCTATTTCTTTTAACAGTGTTTTATAGTTTTCTTTGTATAGGTCCTTTACCTCTTTTGTTAGATTTATTCCCAAATATTTGATTTTTTTTGTTTCAATAACAAAAGGGATGGTCTTTTTGATTTCTTCTTCTTCAGATTTATTGTTTGTGTATAGGAAGGCTACTGACTTTTGCGTGTTGATTTTGTATCCTGCCACTTTACTGAACTGATTGATGAGTTGAATTAGCTTTTCTGTGGAGTTTTTGGGGTTCTCTATGTATAATATCATATCGTCTGCAAATAGTGATAGTTTGACTTCTTCTTTTCCTATTTGGATTCCTTGGATGTCTTTCTCTTGTCTTATTGCCCTGGCTAGGACTTCCAGTATTATATTGAAAAGCAATGGTGAGAGTGGACATCCTTGTCTTGTTCCAGATCTTAATGGAATTGCTTTCAGCTTTTCACCATTGAGAATGATACTGGCGGTTGGCTTGTCATAGATGGCCTTTATGATGTTGAGGTATGTTCCCTGTATCCCAAGAATTTCAAGGGCTTTTATCATGAATGGGTGTTGCACTTTGTCGAAAGCTTTCTCAGCATCTATTGATATTATCATATGGTTTTTACATTTCTTTTTGTTGATGTGTTGGATAACGTTGATTGATTTTCGGATGTTAAACCATCCTTGTGCCCCTGGAATGAATCCTACTTGGTCGTGGTGAATTATCTTATGGATACATTGTTGGATTCTGATGGCTAAAATTTTATTGAGGATTTTTGCATCAGTGTTCATTAGGGAGATTGGCCTGTAGTTTTCCTTTTTTGTGTTGTCCTTGTTCGGTTTTGGTATTAGTGTAATGTTGGCTTCATAGAACGTGTTTGGTATTCTCCCTTCCTTCTCAATTTTTTGGAAGAGTTTGTGAAGGATAGGCACTAATTCGTCTCTGAATGTTTGGTAGAATTCATTTGTAAATCCATCAGGTCCTGGGCTTTTGTTTTTGGGGAGGTTTTTGATTACCATTTCAATTTCGCTAATTGTAATTGGTCTGTTTAGGTGTTCTATTTCTTCTTTATCTAGCTTTGGGTGATGGTAGAGTTGTAGGAATTTGTCCATCTCCTCTAGATTGTTAAACTTGTTTCCATATAACTGTTCATAGTAGTTACTGATTATTCTTTTGATTTCTGCTGTGTCCGTTGTGATTTCTCCTCTTTCATTGATGATCCTGTTTATTTGTGCTTTCTCCCTTTTTTCCTTTGTGAGCCTGGCTAGGGGTTTGTCTATTTTATTGATTTTTTCAAAGAACCAGCTCTTGGTTTCATTGATCTTTTGGATTGTTTTTTTAGTTTCAATTTCATTTATTTCTGCTTTGGTTTTTATTATTTCTTTTCTTCTACTGGTTTTGGGGTTTTTTTGTTGTTCTTTTTCTAGATCTTTGAGCTTCGAGATTAGGTTGTTTCTTTGCGTTCTTTCTTGTTTCTTGATGTGAGCTTCTATTGCTATATATTTTCCTCTTATTACTGCTTTTGCTGCATCCCATACATTTAGGATATTGGTGTCCTCCTTGTCGTTCAATTCAAAAAATTTTTTAATTTCTTCTTTGATCTCCTCATTAGTCCAATGGTCTTCCAGTAGTGTGGTTTTTAATCTCCATGAGGTAGGAAAGTTCCTTGCCTTCTTTTTATGGTTTATTTCTAGTTTGATGCCTTCATGGTCAGAAAAGATGGTTGATATGATTTCAATCTTGGTGTATCTGTTGATGTTTGTCTTGTGCCCCAGTATGTGATCGATCCTGGAGAATGATCCGTGTGCGCTTGAGAAAAATGTGTACTCCATTTTTTTGGGGTTTAGTGTTCTATAGATGTCTGTTAAGCCCAATTGCTCTAGGTCTTTATTTAGAGCTTTGGTTTCTCTACTTATTTTTTGTCTTGTTGATCTATCCATTGTTGATAGTGGTGTGTTGAAGTCTCCCACTACGTATGTGTTTTCTCTGATGTCTGTTTTCAGAGAGGACAACAGTTGTCTGATATATTTTGGTGCTCCTTCGTTTGGTGAGTATATGTTAATGAGTGTTATTTCTTCTTGAAGTATTGTCCCCTTGATCATAATGTAGTGACCATTGGGGTCTCTTTTTATCTTTTTGAGTTTGAAATCTGTTTTATCTGATATAAGTATAGCTGTTCCTGCTTTCTTTTTTGGTCCATTTGCTTGTAGGATTGTTTTCCATCCTTTAACTTTGAGCCTATTTTTATCTTTTGTAGCTAAATGTGTTTCCTGGAGACAGCAAAAGGTTGGGTTTTGTTTCTTAATCCAGGCTGCAACTCTGTGTCTTTTTATTGAAGAGTTTAGTCCATTTACATTTAGAGTTAATATTGATATGTTAGCATCTGTATTTGCCATTGTGTTTGTCTTTCCTTTGATTTTATTTATTCTTTTAATAACTTTTTTTTTTTTGGCCTTCTTTCATTGTTATTCGTCCCTCTGAGGTTCTGGCTTTAGGACTCCTTGTAGTATTTTTTGGAGTGGGGGTTTAGTTGCAATGAAATTCCGGAGTTTCTGTTTGTCTGGGAAGGTCCATATTCTTTCTTCAAAGAGGAAGGAGAGCTTTGCGGGATAGAGTATTCTTGGTTGGCATCTGTTTTCTTGGAGTCTGTTGACTATGTCCCTCCACTCTCTCCTTGCCCGTAGTGTTTCTTCGGAGAAGTCTGATGTCAGCCTGATTGGTTTTCCTTTGAATGTTATCTGTTTCTTCCCTCTTGCCAGCTTCATTATTTTTTCCTTGTCCTGGATTCTTGGGAGCTTTACTATTATGTGTCTTGCTGTATTTTTCCTTTCGTCGTGGAAGTTTGGTGTTCTTCTTGCTTCTTGTATATCAATTTTCAGCTCCTTCTTCACATTTGGGAAGTTCTCTTCAATTATCTCTTTGAATATTTTCTCTGTTCCTACATCTCTCTCCTCTCCTTCTGGTATTCCTATAACTCTTATATTTCCTTTCCTCATGGAGTCAGATAGTTCCCGAAGTCTTTCTTCGTTCTTTTTCCTTCGTACTTCTCTTTCCTTTTCTGTTTTGGTTCTTTTTATTTCTGTGTCTTCAAGATTACTTATTCGTTCTTCCATTTCATCTATTCTGCTTTCATTGCTTTTCCCAGAATTCTTTAGTTATTCCATTAATTCTTTGATCTCCTGCATTTCTTTTACTTCCCTCTTTAGGGACTCAATTTCTTTCTTCTGACCATTGTTTTCCCTCTCTAGGGACTCAATTGCATTCTTCTGATCGTTGATTATTTTTCCCTTATCATTGTTTTCCTTTATGACTTCTGTCAGTTTTTTAATCACGGCAATTTTAAATTCTCTTTCTGGAAGGCTCAGAAATTCTTCCAAGTTATTGTCGTTGCAATCTGGGGGCTGGCTTTCTTTTTGTGGTGTGCTTTTTCTCTGGAGAGTTGCTAGGTTGCGTGTGGTTCTTCTCCTCCCTACTGTCTGTTTTCTAATTTGCCGTATGCGTTGGGACACTGTGTTGTTGGGACTTGCCGGCATCTTGGGTGGGCTTCTCTGTTCCCCTCTGGTTCTTCCAGGAGTCATCTGTCAGTTTCAAGCAGCCTTTACTGGAGAAAGGTCCCTGTTCTAAAATGCCGATGTGGGGACACACTCCCCTGTGCGCCTGGTCTGCCCCGGCGGTGGGTTCCTGCTCCCCTCTGGGCTTGGACTGCAGGCCAGAGGGGGTCTGGCGTGGGCGAACTTCCCCCGCTCACCTCTGGCTCCTGGGGAAGCCTTCTGCAGGTAGTCTTTACTGAAGAAATGTCCCTGTTCTAAAATGGTGATGTGGGACACACTCCCTGCGCTTCTGGTCTCAGGCACACTCTTCTGCGCGCCTGGTCTGCCCCGGCTGTGGGTGCTCGCTCTCCCTGTGGGCTCAGACTACTTGTTCAGAAGGGGCCCGGTGTGGGCTAACTCCCCAGCTGGCCACTAGCTCCTTCAGTAGCCTGTGCTGGGGTCAAGTCGCTAGGTGGCACCAGAGATCTCTCCTAGAGCCCTTGGGGAGCTGATTTTCCACCCCGTGGGACAGGGAGCAAAGCGGGGATGGTAGGGTACACCTCAACGGCTTTGGGGTGCTGTGTCTGCCTTGTGCCCCACCGTCGTGGGGAACCCACGCCCCTAATTTCGTGCCCCGGGTCTCAGTTCCAAAGCCCTCAGTTCCAGGACGCGGGCTGTAGCCCAGATCAGTGGCGCGGGAATGGCGCCTTTTGAATCCCGCTCCCCTGCCTGGGCGCCTTGTTCCTGCTCACTCAGGGAGGGCCTCCGCCCGGGTCTCAGTTCCAAAGCCCTCAGTTCCAGGATGCGGGCTGTAGCCCAGATCAGTGGCGCGGGAATGGCGCCTTTTGAATCCCGCTCCCCTGCCTGGGCACCTTTTCCTGCTCTCTCAGGGAGGGCCTCTGCCGTCTCCCCGCAAGCCTAGGTCGCAGGCGCAGGGCCCTGGGCAGCTGCAATCCGAGCGCCGCTTTCGCGCAAGCTTACCGGGCGGCCGGGGCTGTGTGCTGGTGCTGGTCTCCTCCTGGTGGGCGGGGCTCTCTTTAATGGCGTGTAGAGCTCACCTCCGCGGCGGATCCTGCAGGGTTCGCCTCAGCTCCCGTTCACGGGGTGTGGTGGCTGAAATAGTTCCTTTCCACTCACAGTCCCGCTTGCTGCATCCGTTTTTCTTGTTGGGCGTTTTGGTTTGTTGTTTCCCTTGTCTCTGCCGGTGGGAGAGTGCCGCCTCTGTGGGCGGGGGAGGGGAGCAGGGTTCTGCGCTTCCCTCCCTTCTCGCCCTCTTTTATGGCAACTTTCTTCTTCGGGCAGTTTGCTGGAGTCGACCGTTTATCTTCCGTGTCCCAGTTCTCACTGGGACCTGCCGCTTTTCCTCCCTATTAACTTTTTTTAATGGGAGATCTTACTCGCAGCGTCTCCTCGCCGCCATGTTGCTCCGCTCTCTTCTGCCCATTTTTGACAGGATTATTTTCTTTGTTGTTGTTGAGTCTCATCAGCTCTTTGCAGATTTTTGTGATCAGTCCTTTATCATTAGTCTTGTGTGCAAAAGTGTTCTCCCAGTCAGTAGGGTTTCTCTTTGTTTTTGTTATTGTCTCTTTTGCTGTGCAGAAGCTCTTTAATTTGATGTAGAATTATTTTAAAGAAACATTTGGAAGAAAGTCACTTCACTGTCCCATTTTCAGCTTTTGCAACTCAATTTTTTAAATGTACAGGAATGTTGCAGATAAGTCTTCTAGATATCATAATTTTAGGAACTGTCATATTATTGGTTTAGAATATATGCCATATTGGACTTGTAACTGCTTGCATTATAATAACATTGCTATTTTGTCATATTTTATGGATGAACTTCTGTTTCCCATGTCACTGTGAGTTCATTAAGGGCAGGGACTATACATTTCCTCCATTGCCTGGTGTAGTATAGTTTAGTAGATAAGAACATAGGCTTTGGAGTTAAACATTCTTAGGTACCATATTTGTGTCTTAATAGTTGCATGATTTGGTCAGTTTTTTAAAATGTTTTAGTCTTGGTTTGCCAGTCCATAAAACAATCATCATAATAGTACTACATTTGTAGATTAAATAACAAAATGTATGAAAAGCACTTATCATTGTGCCTGAAGCTGGTTCTTAAAACTTTTTGTGGATGGGGAGATAAATAAGATTTCATTAGGAAAGGGAGAAATTTGATAGTTTATTGACAGGCAATTTTTTTTTATTAAATCTATTAAAAGATATTTCTTTTATGTATTTCCTTAAAATGTGTATAATTTTATGTATTTCATTTAAAAAGTGATTTTGGCTTCCCTTTTTTAAAACTTGATATATATTCAAGTTTTTAACAACTGGCACATGATAAGAACTTAATGAATGTTAATAGTGATGAAAATGGAGATGGTAATTATTTCATGTTCTGTTTTGTTTTGGTTTATTTTTTCAACAGATCCTGCTACTCAATATCTTATTCCTATAAGAGTGGGACTGGGCATTTTTCTTCTGGGCATCTAATTATATTGGCAATAATTTTTCTGGATCCCTGTTAACTGTTCTAAGAACATGAGAGAAAGTTGGTTTTAATACTACCTTGGTGGTGCAGATTGGCATCTAATTATCATCCTCCAGGGATAATTGTACTAGAAAGTAGTAATATAATGGTTCTAAAAATGATTTTTTTCAGAGCTGTTGAAAGCAAAAATTTTATTTTAACCTTCTTATGCTGTGAAAACCATCCTTTCCATACATCAATCCTCCAGTTCATCTAGAGATCAGTCAAGTAATTACTGAGGGTCAAGCACTGCTCTAAATTTAAGGATGTATCGTAGTGAATAAGACATAGTGCCTGTCCTCAGGACAGGCCTGTAGTTTAATGGAAGATACAGGCAAATTCAGTGCAAATATTTACCAACAGCTATAGGCATGATGTGTCATAGGGAAGCATTATTGTAAGCATCTGTTAACTCTGTAGAAATGCTTCCCAGGAGACGTAATATGTAGGTAAAATCTTCAAGTGTGAGGATCATGTGGCGGTCTAATATTATGGTGAGGCCAGACCTTCAGAGGTGAGGGGTGAAAGTGAAAGAATACACTGGAGACATAGTAGGGAATAGAAACAATGGATTTTTTGTTGTTCAAATGGCTTTTATTTTTTCTTATAATTTATTTTATATATATTTTACATCATTGTTCATTTTTGTACAATGTTTGCTTTCTCCTCTTAGGTGTAGTCCCTGTAAAATTCCTACCACCAATTCACCTGTGCACCGTCACCAGTCTGTTCTGTTCTTCCCGCCCCTATTTTGATCCCTCTCCTTCACCATCCCCTGCAGAATGTCTCTGATTTTCAGTTGACTGTTAATTTTGGTTTTTTATTTGTTGTTACTATTTTTTTCCTGGTCCCTTATTTGGTTCCCCTATATTCCTCCTATAAGTGAAACAATCCAATATCTTTTTTCTTTTTCCTTCTGGCTTGTTTCACTGAATATAATCCTTTCTAGCCCCATCCATGTTGCTGTGAATGGCATTAGTTTATCCTTTTTTGATTGCTGTATAATAATCCATTGTGTATATATACCACATCTTCTCTTTTTACTTCTGTTATTTTATTTTTTTAATAATTAAAATTTTTTTTACATCATTGTTCATTATTAAACAATATTTGCTTCTCCCCACCCCCTTAGGTGTAGTCCCCATAGAATTTCCTTCACCAATGCACCCATGCACCATTACCTCAGTCCCTGGTGCTCCTCCCTCCCTCCCTCTGATCCCTCTCCCTCCTTCTCCCCTGCAGTATGTCTCTGGTTTATAATTGTGTGTTTTTGCTTTGTTGTGTTTTGTACTGTTATACCACATCTTCTTGATCTAGTCATCTGTTTTTTAGGCATTTGGGTTTTTTCCATATCTTGCCTATTGTAAATAGTGCTGAAATAAACATAGGGGTTAAGGCATCCTTTTGAATTAATGTTTTTGTGTTCTTTGGGTAGATCCCTAGAAGTGGAATTACTGGATCATATGGTAGCTCCATTTTTAGTAGTTTGAGGAACCTTCACACAACTTTCCATAGTGGTTGTACCAGTTTGCATTCACATCAGCAGTGTAGGAGAGTTCCTTTTTCTCCACATCCAACCAACATTTGTTGTTGCTAGTTTTTTTAATATGTGCCATTCTCACTGGTGTAAGGTAGTATCTCATTGTGATTTTGATATGCATTTTCCTGATTATAAGGGATGTTGAACATTTTTTCATATACTTGTTGGCCATTTGCATTTCCTCTTTGGAGAAATGTCTTTGTAGCTCTTCTGCCCATTTTTTTTTTTGACTGGATTAGAAACAATGGATTTATTGAAATACAGGAGCAGGGGGCAAGACTGGAAATGTCTGCCTGGGAAGAAAGATTTGGGACTCCATTTTATAACCTGTTTTCATGGGCTTTTTCATGACTGATGGATTCAGTCTCTGCTGGTCATTATTTGTTGAGACATCAGGTTTTGGTGGGCTTTCCCTGCCACGAGGTGTCCTGCCTGGTTCCATTTTTCCTGGAATTCTTAAAGCCCCCTTTGGTCTTGTGGCCCCATGGCCAACTTCCCACGGCAACTTTATTGGTTTCCTTTTCTTATCTATCTTGTGTCTCCCAGCATTGTTCAGCTGAGCAAAGTGCAGAGACTTAAGTTTTAACTCTGTTAAATGATACCCCCACTGATGGGAGAGATTATCCAGAGATGGTGATTATTTGAATAAAGCTTGAATACAGAATTTGATAGGACAGGGAAAGTATAAGGCTGACATTGCAAAGATCATCAGGACTTGATGTATCCTTTTCAGGTATTTATAAGTTGCCTTAAGCATTATGGAACAGCATCAAACAATTTATAAATACAGAAATTCCATGGTCACATTTGTGTTTTAGAAAGTTAATTCTGATCAAAGGCTGGAGATTGCATTGGGTTACTGATAAGATAGTATAGAAGTATAATGTAGATGAGCAAAAAGTTGACTGAGCTGAGGAACTGAGATATGATAATTTGATTGACTGTGGGAAATGAAAGAAAGAAAAGAATCAAATGTGATACCTGGATTTCTGACTTGGATAATAGGGGAAATGACAGTATCATTAACTGAGTCAGAGAGCACTGAAGAGGAGTGATCATACAACATCGCGGCAGATGAGAATATTATTTTAGACATGTTATTTTTAAGCATGTACTACCATACTCTTCTCAAGCCATGTGTTTGACGTAATGCCTGTGACCACACTTTCTGACTCTTCATCATATCTCCCTGTTTCAGTGATAGTATAGGGGTCAAGCAGATACTTTGAAGAATTAATTTAGCAATAGTGTCAGCCCCTTGTTATAAAATTGCAAGAAAATGCATAACTAATTTTAATGTTAATACTATCTCCTACTGTTACAAAGAATAGTTTATACTGTAATTTAACTTGCTGTTATGTTTATATTTTCTTTTCTCTGAACATATTTGCTGAAAGGCTATTAAGCAGGTATTCATTAGGTAATTGTGGAAAAAGATGTGAAAGGTAGTTTAGATGGTTTTATAAATGTACACTGAGTAAAGAAACATTGTGTTTAGTTGAATGTATTTAGTTGGATGAAATCTGTATATTACCATTCTATAATTATGCAGAAAAGGGATCAAATATTTGCATATTTAATATGGTCGCATTCAATATTTAAAATATTATAATACTGCTTACTTGTTTCTCTCCCAAAGCAATGATTGCTTCATTTAACTTTTGAAATTTGCATCATAAAGAAGATATATATAACTTTTTACAAATTGTATTATTTTTTATTGAGTTAATGGTTTACAATACCATTAGATTTAGGAGTATAGGTTGACCCTTCATCATAAGTATGTTACCACACCACACCCACCAATATAAGCACAATAAACCTCCATCACAGCCCATTGAAACCCCCACCTCCTTTGTTTACCGCCATCACCCTCCCTTTTTCTGTACTGTAATCATATTTTTAGGGTTTGTTATGGTTTAGTCTGACCCTTTGTTTCTTTATAGTCCACATAGCAGTGAAAATTTCTGCTATTTTTCTTTTTCTGATAGCCTCGTATGCCATTGTGTATACTTCGCATTTGCTTTATCCACTCATCTGTCAGTTATTGGGTTCTTAGGTGGTTGCCATAGCTTGGCTCTTACAAATAGTGCTATAATGAATATGGGAATGCATATATCCCTTCTAATTTGTATTTTAATATTCTCCAGATAAATACCTAGGAATAGAATTGCTGGGTCATGTGGTAGTTTCCAGTGTCAATGTTTTGAGAAACCATCATATTTTTTTCCATAGGGGCTGTCTACATTCCCACCAATGGTGTAACTGGGTTCCTTTTCCTCATAGCCTTGCCAACACTTGTTTCTGTTCTTTTTGATATGGGCCATTCTCACAGGAGTGAGGTAGTATCTCATTGTGTCTTTTATGTACATTTCCATAACTATAAGTGATTTGTGCATTTTTGCATGTAACTTTTGACCATCTGTATGTCTTCTTTGGAGAAGTGCCTATTTCTCTCTTCTGCCCATTTTTTATAGGATTAATTTCCCTGTTATGAGTTCTTAGTAGATCTTGGGCATTAACCTTTGTGAGATGTATGAGAGAAAATCTTCACTTATTTATTAGGGTGTCTTTTTGTTTTAATGTCCTTTTGTTTCTTTTGCAGTGCAGAAGCTTTTTAGTTTGATGTAATTTCATTTGTTTTTTTAGTTCTTTTTTTTTTTTTACTTTTGTTTCTTTTGTTGTTGGAGTCTAGTCCCTAAAGACATCTTTGAAATCAATGTTGTGGAGTAATTTGTCTATTTTCCTCTTTTTTTTTTTTTTTTTTATAGAGGCATGTTTTATTTATTTATTTGTTTGTTTGTTTGTTTTGTTTATACATGCACTGGGTACAGTCAGAAGCGCGGGAGGGTGAGAGAATTCACCAGAGCCAGAGTGGGGAACAGAGCAGGCAGAAGGACCGAAGTACACTGCTGAGGGGAGCAGCGGGCGGCAGGAGAGGTCTGCGCACCATGTGGGACCCTCCTCTGGTGGCCGGGGAGCAGCCGGGGATCGAACCTGCGCCGCAGAGGCCGCGGGCAGCTTCGCAACCCAGCGCTCAACCGCTGCGCCACCGGGGAGGCCCCTATTTTCCTCTTTTTTAAAGCAAAGGTGGTATGCTACATGGCCTGAATTGTTCTACTTAGGACTTAAGGTGATTCTATGGAATCTATTTTTGTAGTTGTTTTTCTGATGCATGCGTGCCTGCTTTAAGTAATCAAAATAGAAAACTTTCACTTTCACCTCTCCAAAAAAATATAATTATTTGTTTTCATTTAAATTTTAAAATTGCCTGCTAATTGCAAAAGGAAATAATGTTTATCACAAAGATGTTGTCAATATTGATTTTTTGTATTAATGTATTCATTAAGAGATCATTAACTATCTGGGGAATAAATGGGGAGTTTGCTGTGCTAAAGCATTTCTGTTAATTGAAGATGTAAAACTAGCAAAACACCTGGCTCATAAATACATTCAGCAACTTTTCATTCCATGTGTATATCCCACTTCAAAAATGTTAGGCAATAAATAACTCACCTATGTCAATATATGTAGAAGAAAATGACTTGTAGGAGGAGACTTTTAAATGAGAAGAGCTGTTATGAAACAAACAGTACATATTTACTAATATGAATAGTCTCTTTTTACTATAGGTATTAGGAAGGCATAAGCGAGAGATTTGGATGGTCAGCCCTGTCAGCTGTCGAGGCTTAGAAGATTGGGTAGAGAGGTAGATGGTACATTGTTAAATGGAAGTGAGGGAGATTGCTTCAGGAAGTAATTTATTTGTAAGAAGAAAAACACATTCATGCTAGGATAAGGAATACATTTATTTCCAGTTTCTCATTACATCTGTTTTTTGTTTTGTTTTAGATTTTTTTACTTAGAATAAATATTTTACTAAAATAATATTGCATTATAATATGTGTTTTAGGTGTGCGTCATTAAAAATCAACATGTGTATATACTACATTAAGTTTGCTATTAAAAGTGCAGTTTAATCCACCACTATACAATTGACCATTTATAGCCTATAGCCAATTTATGCATTCCCTTACCTCTTTCCCTTCTGGTAACCACTAACTAGTCTTATAGTCCAATTTTTTTTTTGTTTGTTCATTTAGTTCACCTACTTGATTTTCTCTGTGCCATGTATGAGTGAAATCATCTGGTGTTTGTCTTTTTCCATCTGAATTATTTCTCTAAGCATGATGCCATCCATGTTGTTGAAAATGGTAGCGTTTTACCTATGTTTTGCTCTATGTATTTTGTAGTTTCAGGTCTTGCATCCATGTCTTTTATCCATTTTGAGTTTATTTTTGTGTATGATGTGAAATAGTGTTTTAGTTTCATTTTTTGAAATATTGACTGCCCAATATTCCCAACACTATTGAGGAGGCTTTCCTTTTGCCAATGCATATTCGGATTCGTTTGTCCTAGATTAGCTATCTGTATGGGGTGGGTTTATTTCTCAGCTCTCAATTCTATTCCATTGTTATATGTGTTTTATTTTGTTCCTACCATACTTTTTTTTTTTTTAACAATAGCTTTGTAGTATAGTTTGAAATCTGGGAGTATGATATCACTATTCTTCCTCATTTTTGTCAGATTGCTTTTGCTATTCAGGGTCTTTTGTGGTTTCATATAAATTTCAGTGTTGTTCTGTTTCTTTAAAGAATGTCATTGAAACTTTGACTGGGTTGTTTTAAAACTGTATAGTCCTGTGGCTAACGTGAACATTTTGACAGTCGTAATTTTTGTGGTACATAAGCAGGGAATATCTCTCCATTTCTTTGTGTCTTCTTCAGTTTCTTTTAACAATATCTTAGAGTTTTCTATGTATAGGTCCTTCACCTCCTTTGTTAAGTTTAGTTCTAGTAGTTAATATTTTTTGATGCAATTGTAATGAGGTGGTTTCTTGATTTCCTCCTTTTATAGCTCATTATTTGCATATAGAAAAGTCATTGATTTGTTATATTAATTTTGTAACCTTTCACTTTGCTGAACTGATTTATTGTTTCAATTAGCTTTTTAATGGGGTATTTAAGGTTCTCCATGTGTATTACCTATCATATCTTCTGCAAATAATGGTGGCTTTACTCTTCTTTTCCAATTTGGATTCCTTTTATGTTCTTTTCTTTCCTAATTGCTCTAGCTAGAACTTCCAATACTATGTTGACTAGTACTTGTTAAAGTGAACATTCTTGTCTTATACCACATCTTCATGGAAAATTTCCAGCTTTTCTCCATTGAGAATGTTAGTTGTAGGTTTGTCATATATGGTCATTATTATGTTAAACTATGTTCCATCAATCCCCAGATTTTTTGAGGGATTTTTATCGTAAGTGGATTTTAATCTTTTTTTTTAATTAACTATTTTTTTAAGATTTATTTATTCATGCATACAAGAACCGGGATGCAGGCCAGATGCACGGGGTGGGGGTGAGAGGATTCACCAGAGACAAAGTGGGGAACAGAAAGGCAGGTTGACTGAAATACACTGCTAAGGGGAGCAGCAGGCGAGAAAGGAGAGGTCTGCCACACCATGTGGGATTCTTGCCGGCCAGCCAGCTGGGATCAAACTGGTGCTGCAGAGGCTGCAGACAGCTTCACAGCACTGCTCTCAACTGCCTGAGCCACCAGGGAAGTCCCCTGGATTTTAATCTTATCCAATGTTCTCAACATGTATTGGTATCATCATATGGCTTTTATTATCCTTTTATTGATGTGGTGAGTTATGTTACTTTTTGGATGTTGAACCATTGTTGTATCCCTAGAATAAATTCCACTTGGTGGTAATGTATGATCCTTTTAATGCATTGTTGAGTTCAGTTTGCTAATATTTGGTTGAGAATATTTGCATCTGTGTTCCTTAGGGGAATTCGTGTGTATTTTTCTTTTATTGTGGTTTCCTTGTCAGGTTTTAGTGTGAGGTTAATGTTGGCCTCAAAAAATGTTTTTAGAAGTATCCCCTCTTTCTGTTTTTTTAAAATGTTTGGATCGGTATTTGTTCATCTTTGAAGGTTTGGTAGAACATAGTAATGAAACCTTCTGAACCTGAACTTTTATCTTTTTTTTTTTAAAGCATAGCAGAGTTTATTTTTTTTTTAAGATTTATTTATTTATTTATATAAGCACTGGGTACAGTCAGAAGCGCGGGAGGGTGAGAGAGTTCACTGGAGCCAGAGCAGGGAGCAAAACAGGCAGATGGACTGAAGTACACTGCTGAGGGGAGCAGCGGGCGGCAGGAGAGGTCTGCGCGCCTTGTGGGACACTCACCCAGTGGCTGGGGATCGAACCAGTGCTGCAGAGGCTGCGGGCAGCTTCACAACCCAGCGCTCAACTGCTGCGCCACTGGGGAGGTCCCTGAACTTTTATCTTTTGGGAGAGTTTTGATTACTGATTTAATTTCCTTGCTTGTAATTGACTTGTTCAGATTTTCTATTTCTCCCTGATTCAGTCTCGAATGGTTGTATACTTTTAAGAATGTTCCATCTCTTCTAGGCTTTTTAACTTACTAGTATACAAATATTCTTAGTGATCTCTTACAATCCTCTGAATTGTTGAGATACCTGCTGTAATTTACTTGTTTCTGATTCTATTTATTTGAGTTATGTCTCTTATTTTTTCCTTGTGAGCCTTGCTAGAAGTTTGTTTTGTTTATTTTTTCAAGTACCATCTTTTGGAGTCATTAATCTTTTTGGTTACCTTTTGACTTACGTTTTATTTATTTCTGATCTAATTTTTATTTCCTGTCTCTACTAGCTTTTGGTTTTGTTTGCCCATCTTTTTCTTGTTCCTTAAGGTGAGAAATAAAATTTTTAGAGCTCTTTCTTGTTTCTTGATATAGGCCTGTATTGCTATATATTTCCCTCCTTGTACTGCTTTAACTGTGTTTAATGAGTTATGGATGGTTGTATGCACATTTGCATTTGTCTTGAGGTATTTTTAATTTTTTCTTTTACTCCTTCAGTACAATCTTATTTTGTCTCCACATATTGGGGTTTTTTTTTCTGCTTTCTTTTTGTCATTGATGTCTAGTTTGATACCATTTGGTCAGAGAAGGTGCTTGGTATGACTCAAGTCTTCATGAAGTTGTTAATACTTACTTTGTGATATGGATAACAATCCTGGAGAATGTCCAATATGCACTTGGAAAAATGTGTATTCAACTTTTTGGGGCACAATATCCTGTAGCTGTCTATTAATCCATGTTGTCTAATTATTTTTTTAAAGCCATTGTGTTCCTATTTATTTTATGTCTGGTTGATCTGTCCATTGATGAAAGTGGTGTGTTGAACTCCCAACCATTTATGCATTTTCCCAGCATCTGTTTTCAGGTTTGATAGTAGTTCAAATATATAGGTAGCTTATTTTGATTCTTCTTTGTTATGTATATATATCAATAACTGTTATTTCTTCCTGATGTCTTGTTCCCTTAATCATTATATATTGTCCATCCATGCCTCATTATCTTTTTAGTGAGAATTCTATTTTATGGTTGTCTCTGTCTTCCCTTGGGTCTCATTTGCTTATAGGATTATTTTCTAACCCTTTACTCTGAGTTATATTTATTGTTGGAGTTCAGTTGTACTTCCTGGAGGCAGCAGAAAGTTAGATTCTCTTTCCTAGTCCAACTTGACACTATGCCTTTCAATTTGTGAGTTCAGTCCATTTACATTTAAAGTGACTATTGATATATTAAAGTTGGTGGTTCTTTCTGTTTCCTTGTTCAGTTCTTGGTGGATGCTCTTCTCTTTGATTTAGATATCAAGCTCCTTTAAACATCTGGGGGGGGGGTGTCAGGTGTTTGCAAGCTCCTTTACTCTGTCTTAAAATGTTTTATTTCTCCATTCCTCACATTTGAAGGAAAGCCTTACTGGATACAGTATTTTTGGTTGGCAGTTTTTAAATATTTTGATCACATCATTCCATTCTCTCTTTGCTCATTGTTTCTTAATAAATCATATGTCAGCCTGTTCAGGCTTCCTTTCTAGGTTATCTGCTTTTCCCCCTCTAGGCAGCATGAATAGTCTTTGTCTTGAACTCTTGGAAGTTTCATTATTATGTGTCTTGGTGTATGTCTTATTCTGTTTAGGTAATCTGGTGTTCCTTTAGCTTCATGGTCTTACATATTTAATTCCTTCTTTGCATTTGGGAAATTTTCCCCTATTATTTCTTTAAATAAGTTCTCTCTTCCCCTTCTGGAATACTCACAATTATTATATTGTCTCTTTTCATGTACTCAGGTAATTCTTGAAGTGTTTTTTTTTTCCTTTTTTCATTTATATCTCTCTTCTTCCACCTGATCCTTTGTTGTTATCTTCAAGTCACTCATCTGATCTTCCATTTAGTGTATTCTACTTACATAGCTTTCTCCGGAATTTTTTAATCTCTATTGATTTTTTTACATCCTGAATCTACATTATTTTCTTATTTAAAGCTTCACTTTCCATATTCTGTTTGCTAATTTTATTTCTCAGTGCATTAATTTATTTTTCTGAGTTTATTTTGTATATCATTATCAGCTTTTTGGTATTTTATTCCTGTTCTTTGAAATCTGTAGCATTGCAATTTGGAACTTTGTATTTGCTAGGAAGAAAAGATTTTCCATGTCTTTGTATTGTGTTCTGGAAATTTGTTTTCTCTTGTGTTGTAATATTTCCCTAAGGACTCCAATTTATGTTTTTCCATTTCTCCATTGTTTAGTAAGTATTAAAGGTACAGAGCTTCCACATTTCCAGTAGATGGCACTATATGTCTGGAAAAACTTATTTATAGTTGGGTCTTATGTGGGTAGGATTTGTCTTGGAGGTGTCCGTCATTAGTGAAAATGGTATGCATAGTATGGTTTGTGTCTGTGATTGCTCTCCTCTCTGGATTTCATACCAGTGCCTCTGCAATATTAAGGCTGGACTTTCAGTGCAGCTTCCTAGCACAGCTTAACTGTATGCACTAATTCCCAACATCTGCTCTATCCTGAGGGATATGGGTAGGAGGAGTTGGGACTTTCTGAGGTTTACATTAACCTGGCTCACCCCAGCACTCACTCACTCACTCTCTCTCTCTCTCTCTCTTTGTGCCTGTAGTTCAATTTCTTCATTGTCTCTTCTGTTGCATGCTGTCAGCATTTGCCTTTGATGATCAGGAAATACTGTGGTCTTGCCCCAACACATGGTACCCTCAGAGTTCAGTTTCTGTTGCGATCTCTAATTTATTCTCTGAAGAGTAAAGCAGGGAACTTCCTTGATGCCATCTTCCCTTTCCCCACTCTTATTTTAAAATTTTTGAGGAATCTGTATGCTGCTTTCTGTGTTCACTGTATCAATTTACATTCCTACCAACAGTATACATTCTCCACATCTTCTCCAATACTTAACTGTTTCATATCTTTTTTGTCTGTTTTATATTAGTAGTTATTTTAGGAGAGTAGCTCTTAAACCTTATGCTCATTCTGCAGTTATTTCTGATACCCTCTGTTGCTTTTTTAAAGGTATGTCTGGAAGTATGTTGTAACACAGCCTTAGTTTATAATCTGACTTCTCTTGCTAACTTGTTCTGAATAATAATGTACAATATTTTCTTTCCCTCTCAGGTGTACTCCTTGTAAAATTCCCACCACCAAGTCACCCATGTGCTATCACCGTCATCCCTTGTGCTCTTCCCTCCCCTGTTGATCCCTCTCCCTCCCACATGGAATGTCTCTAATTTTTTTTTAAAGATTTATTTATTTATACAAGTGGGAAATTTCAAATCTTTTTATTAAGAGATTTTATTTATTTTATTTTTTGAAAGATTTATTTATGCATACAAGAGCTGGGGTACAGTCCAGAGGTGTGGGGACTGAGAGGATTTACCAGAGACAGAGTGGGGAACAGAACAGGCAGATTGACTGAAATATACTGCTGAGGGGAGCAGTGGGAGAGTCAGGAGAGGTCTGCTGTGACATGTGGATTGCTCCCTGGCCAGCTGGGGATAGCTTCATTGGTTGATGGCTTTATAGGTTGCATCTTAACCCTTTGAGCCACCAGGGAAGACCCTATTAAGAGATTTTATTAAAAGACATTAGGAACTAGTTGTCGGCCATGATCTAATACAGTTTTAGTATTTCTAGACTGCTGAATCTGAGACTGCTAAATCTGATCTCCAAATCAGTTTGAATTTAGATTGGACTGTACTATGTATCATTTATTATTTGGTCATGTACATGTCATAACCATGCAGATTAGTAAAGATGAAGTTGAGACTGCTGGTCTCTCTGACATTGTGATATTGTTTAACTGCAATATTCATTAGTCCATTTATGGACATGCTCCAACTGGTAAATTTATGCCTGGTTTAAGAGTATATGTCAAGTGGCTTATAACTGCTGTCTACCATTTTGAAGAGAATTTGTATTTGTAGTTGATAAACTACTGGATTGTTGAGAAGTGTTACTGACAATTTGTACCTTATGTACTTCATTTCTAGAAGGGTTCAATTTAGTTTTAATTTTTTTTTTCCAATTTTAGAACAGGGTTAACTTGTAATATTTGTTCTGTTTTACTGGGTTGTAAGAATAATCAAGTTGTTATGTTGCTTTAATTTTTTGGTAAGTAAAGTTCTATTATCAATATTCTCAAATTTCCTCTGCATGAAGACGCCAACAATTCTATTTTCCTTAGAACAACTTGTTTTCCATCTCCAAGCTTCTGGTGTTGGTACTCTTTTTTTTTTTTTAACTAGACTCTCTTGCATACAGAATTTTAGTTTTCTACAGTATAAAGGTTATAGGCAAATAGCCAGCTGTCACATTCTTGAGGTCAGATACAACTACTATCTATGAGATATTCTGTTTTGGCTTCATGCTACTTGCCAGATTGCTAAACAGATGTTCTAGGCTATAATTCAGGAAACTGGGACCTCTTGAAACAGTCCCTGAGAGTCACTTTTGACATCTCTGAATCATTTTTTAAAGGTAATTAGTTCTAGTGAAAATGAAAATGTATTGAACAAAAAACAAAAGAACAAAATTATTTTAGTGTTTGGGAGTTGTAGCAACTTGATTAGAAACTTGATTATAGAGATGTTTCTAATGATAGAAAAGTATAATTTTAACCTCAGAATGCTGTACAATTAGCCTCTTTTCCCCTTTATTGCTTTTGATTTTGGACATTATCACAAAAAAAAAGGCTATTACATAAAAGTCATTTTATAGACTTTAAGGACTACCAGTTGATTTTGTGTGACATTAAAGAATTTATAAACTGCCTGTTTTTTAGTAAAGTAAACATGGGGAAGGAGGCTATAAGACTTATTTTTTCTGTAATATGTAATACATGCTTTGGTGTTTTCTTCATGTATCCCATCAATATTTTTTGGTTGGTGCTGCATTATTTTGTAATTAATACAAAGCTCGCATCTATATTTAGAATCTATAAAGTATTGTTCTAAATGTGTGGCTTTCTTACATGCCCATTATTAACATATCAGTTGCACAAAAGATTAAAATTTAAGCTAATTACTTAGCTGTTATGACCTAAAAGATGAAAAACATACTTTTAAAAATATATTCATTTAGATTGCTTTCGCTATAGTTAGATAATGAGGGAAACACATAATTTGTATTTATATCAGTATATTACACTTGTGATATGCATTATGCTTTGCAGGAAATTTATTTACACATAAACATAAGAATCAGTATCTTGCTCTTGGAAAAATTCTTAGGCTACCGTGTTTTAAGGTAGGTGAGAATAAATAATAGGAATGAACATTTAAGTCTCATTTACATTTGCCAATGTGTAAATTTGAATTTAAAGTTAATGTGCCTCCATTGGACATTCAGGGTACTCATAACAAACACTTCAATCAAACTAATGACTCTTAAGTAAGAAAATCGAACTCTAAAATCACTTTTTTTCTCCTTAAACAATTCTTCCATTTTTCCCATTTCATATTTTAGATGAATAGCACTACAAGAACATTGACGCAAAAGACCAAACTCAACAGTTCTTACAGACTTATAGAAAAGAAATCAGGGGTGTTAATTTACAACACTTACCCTAGTCTTTAAACCTAAGTGGATATATAAAGTTAACTTCCTAAAACTTTCAGTTCTTGGACTAAGAGTTGTATACCCTCAGGAAGAAACAGAGAAATCAGAAGTGTCAATTTTAGATTTGAAACTCAAGCAGAACCTCAGTGTCTGAAGAAAATATAAAGATGAAGCATATAAGTCCTTATTTGGGTAACTGATAATTAAATATTAGTAATCTTTGCCCCTCTCCTTTCAACTTTGGTTTCTGTTTTCTATTTTGCCTTTTCTCTACCTCTCCTCTTTCTCTTCCTTCCAACTATCTAGCCACTGAAATAAATTAGGAAGTCATAATAATAAGATCAAATTACTGTGTTTTTGTCAATTCTAAGATACCCATTTTTATTTAATACTTCTAAAATTGGCATGTAGATCTTTTCTCCACCAAAATTTAGGGGGAAATGAGAGGAAAAGAGTGAGTTACATTAATACATAGAGATCAAGGTATCATCTTTATAACTGAAAAATAATAGATTGGGGAAATAGGCTCAGTCTGCTTAGCAAATATGCTGGCTGGTATGTCTCCCAGAGTTAGGCAGACTTACCTACAGACCTCCCATGGGAAGCCCAAGGCCCTGAGCAGCAGGGCAGAAAGTTTACTGTATATGGGCAGCTGGGCATCCAGGCAGGAGGAAGAGGCTGCATCACACTGTAGTTCACCAATCACATAGGTCTGCTCTGTGCTGGGGAAGACTGAGCCAGGTATAGGAGCATGGGGAGAAATATTTGTCCCTGGAGAGACTAGTGAATGGGGTTATATGTTCCCTGCCATCAAAGTGAAGTTGAGGTCTATAATCCAGGTATCACACTAAAGCCAAGCTCCTTGCCATTAGTACCTAAGTTTTGTAATTCACCAGGAATGGCTTGTAAAAACAGATTTAAGGCCTCCCTGGTGGTGCAAAGGGTTAAGCACAGCACTATGAAGCTATCAGCAACCTCTGCAGGGAGTTCAATCCCTTGCTGGATAGGGAACTACACACATGGTGCAGCAGACTTCTCCTGTCTCTCCCGCTGCTCCCCTCAGCAGTGTATTTCAGTCATTCTGCCTGTTCTGTTCCCCACTCTGTCTCTAGTGAATCCTCTCAGCCCCCACACCACTGGCCTGTACCCCAGTTCTTGTATGCATAAATAAATAAATCTTAAATAAAATACAGATTTAAAAATATGCCCTTCAACCATACTCATCTTTTATTCTCTCCTTTCTTTCTCTGGACTCCTCTTTGTCTTGTCTTTCTACTTCCATAGTCAATAACTTACTTGCTGCCCACACCTGCTGAGTTCTCTTAGTTTCTTGGAGAAGTAGATCATGTTCTTGCAGACTCCAAGCTGTCTACTCATTTGGGATAAGCCTTTTTCTCTCAGTCACCTACATTCTAACACAGTTAAAATGTCAGGCCTGATTTTCTTTTTCTGCCGTTGCTCATGTTAGCTTGCTCAGATCCCTGGAGGTGAGTTGGTCCTCACCTTGACCTCATTGTTACATTCACACCTCACCTTGTACATTTATTCCGTTGTCCAATGCAACTTCTCAACTACTCCCCTGGTTTGTCCTATGTCTAGCTGGGCTAATACAGTTACTTACCCCAGAAGTTTGTTAGTACTTCAGAATAAAAAGTCTCTAATCAAACCACATGTTAATACCCTTATTTGGTTTACAAATCCTGCCTTAGGATTGGTTTCCTTCATGAAGAATGAACATTGACCAAATTCACATTTGCATCTCATCATATCTGCCATGGCTCATCTGTAATGAACCATCAGTCCATTGTGAATGTTTATAGAGGAGAGTTTTGTTATATGAAGTTTTGTTATATAAAAGCACAAAAATGGGAACAAAAGAAAATACATGTTTTTCATTTCCTTCAGAATGAAAGCTAAGATATGCCATATTTACAGTATATAAGGCATATTAACATTATATTAAACACCGGAAATTGAGTGTATGAGGCAGGAAAAAAATTTCATCTGTTCATGCATTCAGGTTTAACTTGGAAAGTAACTTAAATCTATTACATTTGATATTTTGTTATAATCTGAAACTTAATATACACTGTACTGTGCTCATTGAGAAAATTCTATCTTTGTTCATATAGTCATGAAATTGACTCTGTAATAGAAAGACAGATGTGAAGATACTTGGTAAATCAGAAAAGCTGGTCTTTAACAGTGAAAGCCCCCATTAGTGGAACACAGGTTTAGGGCTTGTCTTCAGAGTTTACTTTCTCTTAACCTGAGATCATTTTTTCCCACCAACTGCATTAGAGATAAGTTTTTCTTCATAGTGGTAATATGTTAAGCTGTTTTCCTAATAGTTACTTATAGAATATTTAGCCATTTAACAATAGTTATTGAGCATCTGGCATATATATGAAGTACTGCTCTACTGATGCGGACATATCAGTGAGTAGATAAAATCCCAGCTCTCATGGAGCTTTTCGTTCTGCTGGAGTAACATGACAGTTAGAAGTCTTTTAAGTGTGAAAGAATTTAATAGTTGGAAATTTGGTAGTTTAAGTAGTAATACTTATATTTTAATATCTCATGGCATAGGTAGCATCTGGGTAGTAGGATTTCATATAATCCAGCTCTGTGTCAAGAAAGGACAGAGAAACCCCCAACCTCTAAAAGTTTAACATGGAACTGGCTTAACTTTCATCAAGCTCAGTTTGCCAAAACAAGCCATCCCAGATTCAAAAAGAAAAGACTCAAACCACATATCTCAGAGAAGGACTGTGGCCATATTTAATATAATGCAGATAGCACTCAACTAGCTATGTGAATTTAGAGTCATTTCAACTGCCTGAACCTGGGAACCCTAAACTAATTTGACTTAGAAGGTCATTGAGAATGTGAAGACATTTGTAAGACTCATGTACTGGTCATTATCTATCCAATCTAATGAGTCATTTTGTCATGTTCTGTTTACTATGGTTTCAATTTGGATACTTTACATAAAATTGTAAGTTTCTCATTTTCCAAAGTCTTTAAAATAGTTCTTTTTTATCTTTATCTACTACAGCTCTGTGGGTGTGTGACATGGTAAGGAAGAAGTGGCAAATTATTATGTAGAATTTTCTTAATGTCAGATATCTCCTGTCATCTGATTGTCTTTTAGTCATCATTCTAATAGATGCAAATAGAATAAAATAGTACGATTTGTATCAATGGAAGTTTACCATTCTGTGGAGGGAATGCTTTCTAGCATACTTTTTTATGATATGACTATACCTTTTGAAAAATTTGGAAATTGTTTCAGTTATTGCTAATATAGAATTGATCAATCTCTTTAAACTAGTGGTAAACAATCAAGAGAAACATTCCAAGCCATTTTACATTTAATAACACTCAAGGTGTACATTCATTTTGTAGTAGCTGAAGTCAGAGAATAGACTGTGCATGTGTGATGACTGAGTGATTTCTCATGGTGAGCAAAAGTGGAAAGAGGAAAAGCAGAGGTCTTCTCTGAAACCTGTATGATTTAATATTTTCACAATGTCATATATACAGCCTCCTCATTTCCAAGCTGAAGTTCAACATTCCCTTTCATACCCCCAAAATATATGAGTTTGAATTCTTATTCAGTTGAAATAAATTGAAATGGTACCTTAAACATGATCGTGCTTCAGACTTCCTTTGTTTTTTCCCATAATTTACTGACTTTGACTTATCTGGGGAAGTGTTGAAATAACTGACGAGACAGTGAGATTTAATTTGGATTTTGGGATGTTTTCCAGGTAGTTCTAATATGAAGGGAAGGTTGAGAACAGTTGCCCTCAGTTCATTTTGCACCTTAGGGTACAATAATAAGATCCTAATTACATCAGGATCTTACTGGGAGGAAAGAGACCAGAGCATCCCAGGTGATGATAATGTGCAGCCAGGATTAGGAATCACTGTTTTCAGAGTATCAAGAAAGAATCTAGAAAAGATGAGAAACAAAAAAAACCCAACCTTCAATACTTAGTAATTGCATGTAAGAAGCAGTAGGGGAACCAAAGAACATAATGTTATTTAGTCTAAATTTTTTATTGCATTAATAGTGTTTAAAGTATTGTATATAACTAATGAGTATAAATTTACAGCTCTTTAGATGTATGTTACCACACCCCCATCAGTGCACCCATACTTCTTTACCATAGACCATCTGACCTCCTCCTCACAAAAAGTTGTGCTAAATACACACACATACACACACACAATATGGAATATTACACTACTCTATGTATGAAAAATGATGGAATCTTGCTGTTTGCAAAAACTTAGATGAAACTGGAGGGAATTATGCTACATAAAATAAGTCAAAAGGAGAAAAAGATATACTGGATGATCTCTCTCATTAGTGGAATATAAAGAAACAAACAAAAATAGGAACAGACAAAACTAAACCAAAACAAACTATAGAAATATGCCTACATAGAATTTTAATTTTGCAAAAATTTTAATATTAGTATAACCTTTCATTTCATAGAAAGTTAAGTAAATTGCTCAATATCATACACTGGTAAGTGGACCTTACCTCCACTTCTTTCCACACACATGCACACATACAGTGTCACCCTGCTACTTTAATTCTAATATATATGTTTCTAGTTGGAAGTTTGCTACAAAACAGGGCACTGGTACTATCATCAATAATTAAAAAGGGACATTATTGCTCTGGGTAAAGATTGGTAAGTTTAGTTGTTGATAGGTTTGATTTGAGAAAACAGACATCCAATAAAGGAGATTATCAGTAAACACATAAGCATAAGAAAATAGTAATCAGGTGTAAAATTAGGACCAGATTGACCAAGAATCATTAACAAAAGAGGGCAAATTAAAACCATAAATATGGCAAAGAGGGAATATATAGAGAGATATCAGAGGCTAAGGGCTGACTCGTTGGGAGTCAATCACATTTCAGTGTTGGTGAATAGAAATGAGACAGTGAAAGAGATGGCAAAAGGAACTATTTTATGTTTTAAAAAAGCAAGAATACTTTTTAAACTTTTTTAAAAAGTGATTATACAAGCACATAATAATCACTCATTTGGTAAATGAATAGGTAGAACAAAAAAACATATGGGGTGTTTTCATTTTTTTTTTTTTTTTGTAGAAGAACATAGTAACTACAGAGTACTATGAAAAAGCATTGGACTTGAAATGAAATGTTCTGACTTTCCATTTCTCTTGTCTCCTGCAAACTGTGAATTGCGAGAAATAACTTGATCTTTCTGAATCCAGTTTTTCATTTGCCAAATGGGGAGTTATTCAGAGGAGTAAATGAGATGATATATGCCAAACTAAAATGTGCTGTAGGAATGTCATGAAGTGTTATTACTGGGGAAGGCACTAGGAGCTAAAGATTGGAATTGGGCAAACCCAAGGTCAAATGCTGGCCCCAGCTACTCTGCCCTCTAATAGGATATTTAACTTCTCTGAGGTGTATGAAGAAGAGAGATGATATGAATAGCTTTATCATAGTTTTGTTGTGTTAATGTGGGTACAATGAGATAATGTGGGTTACTCATTATATTAATATATAATATAATATAACTTATTTCACCTTAACATTAAGCATATTATAGCCATTCAAAATAACCATTTCTCACTGATTCTTTAATGCTAGAGTATGTCTTATGACATTTCCTTGATATATGAAACATTTAGGCATCACACCAGAAACCCTTCAACAAAGTAGTTTTCACAGCAAGCTGTTACTGATTAATTCTTTATAAGTTTTTGTTAGCTGCTTTAGTATCTGCTTTTTAAATGTTGGAAACTTTCACTGTATGGTTGTATAGCCTTTTCTTATCTTACATTCTTTCCTAAGTAGTCTTCCACATCTTCAATTATTACCAATTCATTTAAAGCTCCCAAATGTGAATGCCTACCTCAAGCCATCCTTCTTAACTCTATACACATATATCCAAGTACTAACATTAAATATTGTAATATGGTTGCTATTGTAACAATATTTATCACATTGCATACTTGTAGTACTGGTGTTATTGTCTTTATTCAGTACACTGTACATTAAATCTCTGTGGTTGTTTAATTCATCTCCTGTCCATTTCCACTGTCATATAGGAATCAAGGCCACCATCATCTCTCACATGAACTGCTACTACATTGGTCCACGTCCACTCTCATTCCTTTTCAGTTCAACTCCACTTAGCAAACCTGAATGATCTTTGAACACACATGATTATATCACTTTCCATTTCAAACCCTTTGGTTACTTTTTGTTGCTCTTGTGTACATTGATCACCTGATTCTCAGCCTCTTTCAAGCTACTTTCCCATTGTCTCTCTTTGCTTTAGTCTGCTCAACCATAAATTCTCAGCTTAAATATTAATTTTGTAGGGAAATATTTCCATCTTCCTCCCATTGTCCCTAATTATCTTAACCCTTTTTATGTGTTCTTATCACACATTCCTCTTTTGAAGAAATTTCACACCTATAATTATCTGTTTATCATTTTCCTTGCTCTGAGGGCAAGGGATGTCTGTCTTATTTGTTATTCCTGGCCATTAACTCTATGCCTGACCCTTAGTCTACATTCAGTAAAAATTTTAAGTGAAAGAATAAATTTCCTACATGCTGCTTCCATGAAGGGAAAGGATACATTTGTAAATCCTATTCTCTGTTCCCATTCTTGCTCCAAATAGAATAGTCCAAATGCTTATGGCCTTACTCTAGCATTCCTGTACTTTCTTTCATATTAATCTTCGTAAATTTTCATTTGCCGCTACTGCTTGTCCTTGTTACTGCCTATATTTATCTTGCAAGGTCTTTGCTATGAATATTTCACATAGTAAAGTAATTCCTTGAATTAATATTCCTCCAGGATCTACTTAGATAGTTGAATCCATTCAAGATTATTAATATATTATATGGACTGTTTCCTTTAGATTGCTGGTACTGATTATCTCAGGAAAGTATAGTGGTAAGGGGACCCTGGGTGTAAAATTAACGCTTTGTATTGCTCAGGGTAGAAAGAAGCCAAAACAGACTCTTGGAATTGTAAACTAGTGGAATAAAATGTGGCTTTTAATGCTAACCTAATGTGTTTGTACTTTTGCTTTACACCACTGTTAATATAGGTCATATTCTTTTTAAAGCACAGATACTATTGATTGAAAATATTTTTAATTTGACTTATTAGAAGAACATAGATAATATGTAACATCAGTCACAATGTAAATACATTGTAAATACAATGTATTTAAATACATTATAATATACATTTCATACTTTAAGATTAAATGTATAATTGATGATAGCAGTTTTGCTTTCTATTTGGCTTATAATTAAATACCAATATCCATTTAAGTGGTGATTCTTAGTTTCTGTTTCTCAGTTATTGCCTGATGAAATTCTTATGGTTGATGGTTTACTTCATACTCATGTATGTTTTTCATACTCATCTACTATTAATATTTTTCTTCACAAGTCACAGTGACAGAAGGTATTGTAATAGGTTAAGGGTTGCTATGTAACACTTAGTATACTTGCTAGAATGAATAAAAATGTTTTTAATATTATGCTTTATTACCTGCAGTAAAGACTAGTGAATAGTTTCTTGTGTGCAAAATGGGAATAGCACCTATACTTTGACTTTCTGTGGTAGGTGAAGTTTGTGGCACAGCACCCTGTACTTGGAAACATGGCATATATTGAGAAAACTAGTAAAGAGATGTGTGGGGCAAACAAACATCAAATAAAAGTATATTCCTGCCATGGGAGAGCTCTTTCTCATTGTACTATCTTCTAATCTCCCTTCAGGGATACTTCTAATACAGAATTCCTTAATAATCATGCAACCCAATGTGAAACATCTTCCTCTATCATTTTTCTTCTCTTAAAGCCCATATTAGGCATACCTAATATGCATATATTAATTCAGGGTTTGAGGATGAGATGGAAAGTTAATAAAATCATAAAAATAGTTCATTTTTAAAAACTGTGTTCATTGCCTATATTAGTGGTTATCAAATGCTTGAATTTCTTTAGGTGTGTGTGAAAATTATTACATTATATTTACTTTTCTCATTTCTTCATGATCCTTAGATATACTTGAAAACTACTTTGAAGCTTTGTAAACTGGTGATTGGGAACCACTAGACTGTACCTGTATGACTATCTGATTCAACCAAGAGTTTTATCATGAATAGATTGATCATATGATGAGGTAAAAGCTCTGTTCAGTGTAGAATTAAATGTTCATTATCTGGCACAGTCAGGTGCCCTGCACTGCATTATACTAATCAGCAACACCTATTTATGCCTGTAGTTAGGAAAATGCAACTTACTTGTGGTTTTTTTAATCAGGAATATTTTTAAGTCCACAAGATGGCAGTATTACCTCATAAAGGTAAACAAGCCAGTGATTAGCATGATTGCTTGGTTTCATTACAAATAAAGGAAGCTTTGAATACAATTGGAAACTCATGGTCATTGATAAAATGTAGAAGACTTTGCTATTGAAGAGAAGAACTTCTGAGGAGAAAGTTGCTAATTCATTAAGTGATTAAGTAACCATGTAAAGTAAAACAAGTAACCATGTCTTGTTACAGGGAATCTTTCTACTTTATTTTTCTACTTTGTACCTTCATGAGACAGAGGTAGACATCAAGAAAACAAATTTCTTAAGATGTCCTTGCCTGCCACCATATTTACCAGTGCCCCATACTATTCATATTTATTGCTTAGAATTAATGGATAAATTGCTTAGTGATGTGTAATGATGACCCCAATTATTGAGCCAGCATTAACTCATCTCATTTACTGAAGAAGGTAACCCATTTTAGAAAAATTTTACAAGTTTGGATTCAAAGGTTAACACTCAGTAATTCAGAATTCTACCTGTTTCATTTCAATGAAATGTATCATTTCAGGCAGAATTATGAATTCATTACATTCATGATCTGAGGTATATGTTTAATGTCAGAGATAAAAGGAACTATTGTTTCTATTTCTATCATTTTTCTTTTCAATTTCTAATATATTGTGTCTTATTCTAATTACTTAATTATTTAAGTACTTAGCCCATACAAATGAATTTTCAAGTAAATAATTTCAAATTCAGTCTTTGTCTACTCAATAATCATACACTCACAAAAAATATTTTGAATGAGGCACTTACTGTTTTGGATACTCTATGCCAAAGTTAATAGCAAAAAATATGGATTCCTGCTGATGTTTTCAACATTATTGATCCTTAAAAATATTTCCATTGATTACTGTGATTTTCGGGCAAGTACACTATCATGTTTTTCAGTCCTTTTATTCACTTCTACAACATTATTTTCTTAGAGAGTTCTCATAGTTCTGTATTAGTCATAGTAACAGAAATTAAAGTGTTACTGTCAAGCAAAATCCATAGATTCTCAAATCCTACTTGACCATTAGTTCTACCTTTTACCACATCTAATGAGACACAGCAGATTTAACAGAATTTAGTTTATCTACTTTGACTTCCTTTACTTCCTTTGAGTAGGAAGCATAGTCTAAGTCAGTGGTATTGTCAGCCTTGTAATGAGATTCTTCCATGGAAGAATATTCTTGCTTAAAGAGAGGGAGTATTTTATATAGTTTGATCTTGAAAGTGAAGTTTGGTATTCCAACTTTGAAAACAAGCTCCTTCCTAGTGTATTAATTAAACTACTTTTGCATCAGATTGGTGGGATCACATTTATTCAATGTTATAATAGCTTATTCACTGTAATAATTTTACAGTATATTGCTCCATTATATTAACCTATAGCATAATACTTTCAAATCTGACAGTGAATGAATGGGCGACCATAAATTTTATTTTTCTGTATAGTCTAAAAAGTGAGTATTAAAAAACTGTTATGAATGAATCAAAAAGAAGGCACTTAGAATAAATAGAAAATTTGTGTTGTCTGGAAGCTTTGTCATGCCTTTATGCTATAACTAAAATGAGACCAATTTTTGAGAGACCTTTCTTGAGACAAGGTTAGTGTTCAAATAATCCAGGTTCTCTTTTATTCATTTCTAAAGAGGTAAGCAATAGGTCAGTAAAACTGACTTGAAATCAGTTTCATTCAGCTCATGCTCCAAGCTATTCTCTTGTGCAGATGCTGTCATTATTGGCTCTAGTATCCAAGGAGAACAGAGTAATGAAGGAAAGTGGCAAGGTCATAGAGGTAGAAAAGGAGAAACTTGCAAGAATAGAGAAGTAGTACGTTTTATTAGTCATAGTTGAACATGACCCTTTGCTCCCTATCCTTGATGCTGATAGTTCTATGAAGACAGTTCACAGCACTTGGAGACTAAGAGCATCATAACTGGCTTTCTTCCTGGCTGCCTGAAAATCATGTTGATTAGTGTAAACTCAGAAGGAAGCTGTTCCAGTGCTTGTGACTATAGATGCTCTACATATAGTACCTTTTTAGGAAGATGGTGTGAGCAAATGGAGCGGTGTGCCACATTAGGCCAAGGACTTAGCAGCAAAAAAAAAAAAAGAAGGTTAATAATGAAAATATGGGAAAATAATAAAGATGAAAATATGTTATTGGGGAAAAAAAACCTTAGGAGAAAGAACTTTCAAATCATTAGTTATGAGGGTTTGGATACATATTCAAAACTAATATGTTTACTCAGTCTCTCTTTTAAAAACTACCTTACTTTATGTGAAAAATTCACACATGAAAAAAATTTGAAAGTGTGACAGATTACCTTTGGAAAACACAGTAACATTCTAAAATATTAAGTGGTGTTAAATAAGACATATGAAGAAATCTGTTTTTATCTACTGTGAACCACTTGAAAACTATGATGAAATTCTAACTTAAATTTTTAAAAAATGGATCTATGATCATTAAAATGCATTTAATTTTTCTTTAAAATGTTGTATTTAGAATTTTTAGCATTTCTACTTCTCATTTTTACTTCAGAACCAAAATAAAATTTCCATAATTTTTATGTTTGGTTTCATATGTCATTATAAATGTGGCATATTTGCAGTGTTACTGTAGTTGCTTTACAGAAATTTTTAAGGTAAGTAGACAGAAAGCATCTGTATGGTGGAGATTTAAATAAAAAAGTGGGCAGACTGAATCAGAGAGAGGTTAAATATCTTTCAAAAGTGACATAAATCCATTTTTTAAAATACAGGTTACATTAATCATGAAATATATAAGCACAAAGATATTTACATTATTAAATACCTTTTATTTTGCCTTGGAACCTCATTCTGAACATTTTTTGAACAAATAAATTATGATAAATATCAAAATTGATGAGCTTACTTCAGTGTGTGAAGACGAGAGTAAATTAGAATTCTGCTCACTAAGTGCCTCAGAGCTTATTCCACCTGACTCATCAAATGAAAAATTCATCAATTAATCCTCTGACAATAACGATATATACACAAAAATCAATCTGGAATTGATTTTTTTTTAGTCTGAACATGAAAACCAAGCCCTGACTTAAACATAATGTGAAATTTCTCTTCATTTCGACTTTATTATTGAGTATAACAGCTGAAGTGTTCATATAATTATTTGTTCTAAGTCAACTGTAAAAGTGTGATTGTTTGAGAAAGGGTATATGTGCTATAGAGATGGTCTGAAGCACAATTCAAGTGAGCTAATAAAGTTGTCACATGCATGTAAGAATGCAGCTGATGGGAATCCCTAGAAGGCAGCCAATAGAGAGGATAGCGATCACTAAGCTCTGCTGGCAGACCACCCAGGACAGTTAACAGTGAGCTGAGTACTGAGGAAGATCAAAGAAAGAAAAGAGTAACATACAATAACTTAGATCTCAGATACAGATTAAAAGAAACAGTGCTAGGCATGTGATTTCTATAAAATGTATTTTTTGTGTGTGTGGAGACTAACAGAAAAAAAAACCTGTAGAAAGGTGAAGCTTTTCCTTGTACCGACCTGTTTTGTCTCATCTACTTTATAGATAATGTTTCAGAATGCACTAAACATTGCTTTAAAATTCAATAATTCTGTGTAGTTCTTGAAGACTGCCAATGAAGCTTTCTTTGAAGTTTTTTTCTAGTTAAGTTTCTTTCTTCCACGAGGCCAGTACCATTGACAATAATGTATACACAAGCATCTCAAGAGAATAATTCAAGGCAAATAATAGGGGGTGGGTCTTTTGGGTTATTTTGTTTGTTTGTTTGTTTTTTGGGATTAAAGAAATCCTAATAAAAATGTATTCAGCTATATTATGACAAAGGAATAGAGTTGAAAGGGTCAAATTTAAATTTACAGTATTCTGAATCTTTTTACTGCCAAATTAGGAAGTTCCAAAACCTATTATTTTTGCTGTTAGATTCTTAATTTCCATAATGCAGATTCTATTTGGAATTTTATCAGACTGCATCAGAAAGTTCTCTGTAGTCTTACAGAGAACTTAATATTGCTCTAAATGCTCTAAGTCGGCACACTAACACAAAAAGAAATCCATTCTACCAATATACAGTAATTTAAAAAACAAGGAGAAGATGAAGGGAAACGTTAAGCTAGAGAACTCTGTCAGTATTACTTATCTCACTTGTAGTAAATTTTGATGACTGTCTTCTGAATGTGGATTCTTGTAGGAAATGAACATTAAACTGTTTTTATGTTTTATAGATGTTAAAAAAAAAGTTGAATACATATGATTCTGAAGCTATTAGAATTTTTTTTCCCTTGTCACAATAGCAGTAAGAAAATTGCAATAGAAATGTCTTCTTGAGTGCATCGCATATGAAATAATGTGTTTTTTCCCTGTAGCTTAAAATGTTAACTTGTATTTTAGGTCTCATTCTTTGCATATGCCTTGACAATTATGATTGCTTGATTAAAGAAAGAGCTTTTGTGCTAGTTATATGTCACAATACCAAATACATTATATCTGAATAGTATTTATAATGTTCTATTTCTGATCACGTTGGATATGTCTAGTAAAAAACTAAAGTAGGATTATATGTAGTGTTAAGATCTTTTGTTATTAAAACATTTGTGGCTTAAAAAATTTGCCTTTTTTTAAAACAATCTGGAAGAATGCTTACTTTTAACTATGTATTATACCAAATCCAATATTCTATGTACTAGTTTAAAGCATCTTGATAAATTGAAAAGTAATTTTCTAAATATTTTTAGATATGTATTGTAAAAACACACATTATTAAATTTTTCTAACTATTCATGTATACTTTTTGTCCCTTTGGCCTTTATAGCCCTTTGTATTAGACTCATTTCTCAAGGCCTATAAAGGATAGTATATATATATATATATATATATATATATATATATAAAATAGCCATCCCTGAGATTTATAACAGAATAGATAACTAAGAAAAAATCTTTTAAGTAATAAGTATATCTCTGTGAGTTTTTTTCCTGCTCTGTATTTTCTTCAGATATATATATCTTCAGTGTTCTATCTCTAGTGATAGAATGAATATATGTAACCATATTCACTGACAGCTATGTTAATGTAGTTACATATATTTGAATATATTTTTAAAACAAGTCAGATTTACTGATAATTCATATAGTTAATAGCCTATTTTTAGTGTTGTTAATCACACCAGATTTGTATAATGACGGATTGGTCATTTTGTTAATCATAGTTTTCTTTCTTTGTAAAAATTTTAAGTGCCCTTTTAAGACTAAGAAAAGTTTCATATATAATTATTTTCTATCCAGTGGAAAAATCATTGGTTTTGTTCTTGATTCTAAATATTACTTTGGTAGAGTATCTTCATTTAGGGTCATTTTAGAAACTTGAAAATGGAAAAGTTATGTGTGTTGTATATTCTACCTTTTATAGTGTTTAATCCATTTAGAAATATTAGACTAAACTAATTTATGGACAGCAGGGGGCAGAAGTGGTCATGGGGACATAAAAGGTTTGTGATTGTGTACCAGAACATAGACTTAACGGACAGTATTTTAAAAGTCTCTAGAGTAAATACTTTTATTTAGAGGCTTCAAGAATTTGTGATGTTTTCTTATTTTTCAAAATTATCCATTTTTACAGTAGTTAATTTGGTCCAATAATAGGTAAATTAATCATACTTCTTAATCCAAATTCATTTATTTAGTGCAACTACTACTTAAAAGCTAACTTTATATACTTTCATATTATTTATCTTTTAAAATCACAAACTGGTATCCTCCACTGAAGTGGCACTAAGAAAAGAGAAACATACTGGCATGCCCATTAAATATTTTCATTAAGTAATTTTTTCCCACAATATTTGTTTTCTTACATAATTAAAATTTTCTAAAATTTGTGTTCTGCTACTCTACTCCCCACTCTGTCTCTGGTAAATCCTCTCACAGCCCTCCACCCCCACCTCTGGCCTACACCCCAGTTCTATGCATAAATGAAAAAAAAATATGTTTGAAAATTTGGAGGTATGGTTGTTATGTGTGCTTTTTCATTCAAAGTAGCTACTTATTAGAATCTTTCAAGAAACTTTTGTCATTTTGATGGAAAAAAATTCTGATTCTTAAATTTTAAGTTTAAGATTGGTTTTGCTCATTCTACAGCATTTGTAGGAGATAAATTTAGATCCTTTTACTCATTTTGCTACAGTACCTCTTATATTAAAATTTGGAATTAATTTGGCTTTTTAGATATCCTTGTAAAGTCTGAAGATGATTCTTTAACTGAGATAAGACTTCATACTCATTAGAAATCTACTTTTGCTTTAACAATCTCTAGCCAAAGTTGGAATTTATTTAGTAATATGCTCTCATTTTATTAATGTCCGATAAAATATAATCTGTTTACAACTGCTTGTAAAATCGACTTAAAAAGACTTTTTAAATCCTAACTATAAAATGTAGTAAGGAAATAAGTGATAATACATGATAGTATTGTTCAATACTTTCTAGACAAATACCTCAAAGAGATACTCAAAACAGTGTATTTAGAAAAATGATTGAATTTACTTCAGAGGTCAGAAAAGTATAAAATACTTTTGGATTATGACTTTATTAGATGAAGTGACTCTCAGATGTAGCTAATTTTCTTGAAGTAAGGTTTTTATCTCCACTTTTAATAATACCAGTATGTTTTGTTTGTATCATTTAAAATATAATTGGAGTCATTTACTAATATTTTCATTGTAGTTTAATGTATCTTATTTGAAAAGTGACTGACTATAAACTCAAATAATTGGGCTAGATATATTCCATATTCTTATGCAGTATAAAAATTCTTTAGTTTTTATTAATTTATGTTCAACAGGTCATTTAGTGAATGCTTGCTGTGTTCATAGAATTCTTCTAGAATTTATATGTTGCCTTAAAATTTGTTTCATGTGAATAGGAATAATGAATTTTAACTCTTTTGACTACAAAGTGATATAAAGCATATTATCTCAGAATATTGATATGATTTAATCTACCAATATGACAAATTATTGCCTGATGAATTTATTTTACTTTTCAGAAATTCAGTTTTGTTATCTTTCAATAGTTTCTTCTATTAATGAAGGGATGTTTTAAATGCATATTTTAATTAGATTGTAAATAAAATATTAGAACATAAGCATATTGGAATATTCATTTAAAATTGACCAAGAAACATATTTCTTCCTAAGCATTTTATTAAGAAGAAATCTTACACCATTAAAAGAAAATGTAAACTGCATCTTTTGTTCTCCAACACAATCGACAAGTTTTAATGTTACTTGTTAAGTATAAGGAAAGGGAATTTTTTTCTTAAAAACCATTTAACACAGTTTAGACTTTCACAAGGACTAGCCATATTCAAAGTGCAAATAATATTTTGAAGTAAGTAATAATCTGTTTTATCTAGAGGATACAAAGTAATTCACTTACTTAGTTATGAAAATGGGGGAGCCTGAATTTCATCTTTGTGAACCAAAATCCCCTACTGTCATTGTTATCTTACAAGGCACCATGGCCTCAGAAAAAAAAGTGGTTTTTTTGTTTGGTTGGTTGTTTTAAGGCATTTTACTACTACAGTTGAAAGTTTAAGAATTATATTTGGTACATGGTGCTCTGAAAATAAACTCTGGCATCTGAAAATAAGAATCTTTGAGCATAATTGATTAAAATGATGTAATTTTTTTCATTTACCCTGGAGGCTTTTTTAAGTATATAGATTTCTTGGATTTTATCTTTGCACTCATAAAATATGAGTTACAGGATCAAAATTAGTCATTTATTGAAGTATCTCTTATTAAAAGTACTTTCACATCAGGGAATCTTACAGAAACCACTCCTTTTACTCACACTCTTTGGCGGACTCCCAGAATCATAGGCAGGATCAAATTTAAACAGCAGACCTGTGCCTTTGCTCTACACAGTAGCTTTCCAGGTCATATTCTGACTTTGGGATTCTACTTAGCTGGATATGCATGTGCACTCACACATGTCTATCTAAAATACGTAAGTAGACAGAGAACAAGTATGCAAGATATTTTGAAATAAGACATTAGTATTTGCTAATTGTTGACAAGGGCAGTCAGGGACAAATATCCAGCATAAGTATTGTAGGGACAGGTAGAACATTCATAGTCCTCCTTTTCTTGCTCTATCGAAGATCACTTTTTTCCCTGGAAATACCTAGTCAGTGCTCAGATTTTGTGGCTTGCTAAAAATGCTTTGCTTCATTAGTTAGCATATTTAACAAGAGTTTTATTCAGTTATTGGGTAATAGGGTACTAGATTATCTTTACAGTTATTACATGTATGATGTTATTAAAATCTTAATACAGTGAAATATAAATAATTTTGAGGCATTTAATTGTAGCTTAACATTAGCATATAATAAAAAAGCTTTGTAATTTTGATAATTTGATCTTTTATTAAAGCTAGTACTTTTGTGGCACTGTACATTTTTTGCAAAATGCACTCATTTTTCTATTTGTATTTGAGACAAAGAATGGAATATGTGTCACTACCCCTAATATGCAGATGTGGAAGGAAATTGAGGCAAGGGGTGTTTTGAAGTAATTTACCCAAGATGCCATACCTAGTAAAAGGCCACGATAAAAGTAGGAACCAAATCTTTCAAATCCAAATTTGGTTCATGCATTTTAATTGTCATATCTTCTCTATGTTAGTAGTTAAAAAAAATAAAGTCATTGGTGGACTAATGGTTTGAAATATAGGAGAGAAATAAATGCCAACTTCATAGAAAGGCAAGTGGTATACTTTGTTTTAGTAATTACTTTATAATTTAGGCTTTGTTGTTCTAGTGCAAACATATATGTCATTTAATAGAGAAAATATGAAATAAAACAGAGCATCTGTCTTGTCAACTCATTCCTGTGTTATGTTTTACTAGTTTCTTTCAGTAGAAATAATAATGAAATCATAGTATTATAAACATAGTGTTTTTATTCAAGCGACTTTATTCAAGCATCAGGGGATACACTATTTGCCAAAATTTTAACATCCTTAGAAGTACTATTTTATTTTGAGGTATTTCAATAAAAACAGTACATTATATAAAATATATATCTACATACATATATTTAGGGTGTTTTCAAAAGATTTGTTTTCCATTTTGCAGAAGAGAATTAGTAATTCTATTTGAAATCTAGAATTTGACTTGTTTAACCAGGATAACTTAAAGAAATAATGGTATTGACTTTGGGTACTACTAGTAAGACTAAGAGATTGAAAATTAAAATATAACTTAATGCTTGAGTTTGAGAAGGAATAGAAGTGAAGCCCTTTTATTATAATCATCTAATCTGGAGCCCAAGGTTATTGGTATCTTTTATTTTCCTAATTGCTCTTTGTTAGGTGGTCTACTAAGTAGACTTATTTTCACATTCCGGGTACCCTACATATATACCCTGATGACATTATATTTTAAGTGATACTTAGATTTTTTTCCTGAAAACAACATCCTCTTTATTCTTACTGATTTTAACATTACCCTCTGCCATTTTCTCAATTTTTATTTAATAGAAATTGTATCTACGTGTAAAGAATATTGCAGATATTTGCCAATTTGTCTTTGTAGCTATATGACTGTGCTAGAATGAATGGAGACTGGAAATCATAACAGTTTATTTAACTGCTTAATAGTCTTTTTGTCAACTCTTAAATCACTTTTTTTTTTTTAAAGATTTATTTATTTATTTATCCATATAAGCACTGGGTGCAGTCAGAAACGCGGGAGGGTGAGAGAATTCACCAGCACCAGAGCGGGGAGCAGAGCAGGCAGAAGGACCAAAGTACACTGCTGAGGGGAGCAGTGGACAACAGGAGAGGTCTGTGCACCATGTGGGACCCTCCTCCGGTGGCCGGGGAGCAGCCGGGGATCGAACCAGTGCAGCAGAGGCTGCGGGCAGCTTCGCAACCCAGCGCTCAACCGCTGTGCCACCGGGGAGGCCCTCTAAAATCACTTTTAATAAGTTTCTTCTGATTCTTAATCTAAGTTTTTCACATCTGTTTTAATTTATGGAGCCATTGGTATATATAATGCTACAAAATTGATAGTAAAAAGGCTTTCTGTTGTACTCTTCTTGTCTTCTCATTTCGAAATAAATACTTGATTGAACCTCATAAAACTATGCTTGTCTTCCCATAGAGTTGGGACAGACACCATAGTAGAATGAATTGAATGGGTACAAATTTCAGAAGTTACACAATAGCATTACAGTAAATGTGGAGTTAAGAGTTCAGAAGTTAAAACAATTTTGTCCCTTTATAATCTTTATTTTCTTACTTGGTATATTTATTTCCTTAGAGCTGTGCTTCTAACCTTGCCTCACTCATTCAAGACTTTTGACTCCTTCATTGAAAAATTTTGTCAGACTTATATAGTAATTTATCTACATAAATTAGATGGTCTTCCTGACATTCAGAGATTTTTTAACTTTACTTTTTAGAGTATTCCTTAAACAAAACATATTTTATAATTTAAGATCTCCCACTTCTAAATGGGATTGAAATGAAAGATAAATTTAGAGAATAGAATAGATTATATTCTTGGCCATTTAAATATTCTTGTAAATGTCTGCAGTGCACAATACATATATATTGGTAAATGTTTGCATTATTATATAATCTATGTATGTTTAAAACATTGAGTAAAAAGTAGCACTATTTACAATATTGCCACAATATGGATAAACCTAACTCCCCTGGAACAAATGGGTACAATACACAATGGAGCACTACTCAGCAATCAAAAAAACTCATGCCATTTGAGGCAACATGAATGGAACTGGAAGGGATTATACCTAAATGATGTGAGCCAGAAGGAGAAAGGAAAATATCAGTTGGTTTCACTTACATGTGGAATCTACAAGTACCAAACTAAGGGTCAGACAAAGACAAACTGTAAGTCTGACCTTTGAAAGCAGACAGTAGAAGGGGAGACAGTCAGAAGGGGAGGGAGAAGAGAAGAGTAGAGAACATGGTGGGAGCAGAGCACAGTGGAGTGTGGTGGACTTTGGTGGGCACTTTGGTGATGGGAAAACTATGGTGACCACACCTGAGGGGAGGAAGCCTACATTGTAAAAAATAAGGAAAGATTTTTCTTTTAAGTAAGGGCTTCAGGGAACATGCAAAGAGATAGGACTAAAAATTTGAATAGTCTTATTTCCAGTTGACAAAAATTCAGACCAAAATTTTAGACCATTTCTTAACTCTAGCTATGTTTTCTACATGGCTTAAAGTGCACAATTCTAAGTTACACAGTACTTGAAGATTACCCACAATAGAGAAATCACTGGAGGATGATAAAATCTTCCCTTAACCTTTCATTAGGACTAAGGAGAAGCTGCTCCCTGATCCAGTCATGTGCCTTAATAGGTGTCTTATATAGTCAACTAGTGTTAATTGAAAGATAAAATTCGTTCCCCATCCAGGCAGAAGTTTTGGAGTATAGTTGTGACATATATACTGCCTGATGCAAAGCATACTCTACACTGCACAAATTGCCATTAGCTCTTAGTCTTAATATGAATGAAAGGTGATGTTTAGCACCTGCTATTCCCTGTAGTTTATACAGTAGTGCAATAGTCTGGCTGCCACCTACATGTTTTACCTTTTTTTAAAAAAAAAAGATTATTTATTTATACAAGAACCAGGGTACAGGCTAGATGCGTGGGAGGGTGAAAGGATTCACCAGAGACAGAGCGGGGAACAGAACAGGCAGACTGACGAAATACACTGCTGAGGGGAAAAGCGGGTGAGTCAGGGGAGGTCTGCAGCGCCATGTGGGACCCTCACTGGCCAGCCAGGATCGAACCTGTGCTGCAGAGACTGTGGACAGCCTCATAGCGCAGCGCTCAATCGCCTGCGCCACCAGGGGAGGCCCTGTTTTACCTTTCTTACAAATACTCATTCTTTGCCATGAGGGAGATTTTTTTGTTTTAAATCTGGTTCAGCCTATATCTCCCAAATTTCCAACCATCCAACCCAACAACACTTACCAAACAGCCAACCAGGACAAAACTACAGCTGATGAAACTAGGTATGAATTGTGCTAAAACCTATTATTTGGTTTTCTGTCATGTGCGAGTATGTTTCTTTATAGATATGTTATACTTTAGTTCTTATATGCTATTAAAGTATTTTAAATATTTAAAATACTGTATAAAAGATAATCTTGATTCAACAGACATGTTATTTTTATCTAGTAATCATATAACAATATACACGCCCAATTGTATATAATAAAAATATAGGAGACTCAAACAATATATTCTGGTCTTTATAGGCTAGTACACAAAATAGGAAATTGTTCAGATTATTCCAGATACTGTTGCTGGTCTGTTAAGAAAAAAATTGAAGGGCCTCCCCTGGTGGCACAGGCAGTTGAGCACAGCGCTATGAGGCTATCTACAGCCTCTGCAGCACAGGTTCAATCCTGGCCAGCCAGCGAGAATCCCACATGGTGCAGCAGACCTCTCCTGTCTCGCCCACTGCTCCCCTCAGTAGTGTATTTCGTCAGTCTGCCTGTTTTGTTTCCCGCTCTGTCTCTGGTGAATCCTCTCACCCGCCACGCATCTGGCCTGTACCCCAGTTCTTGTATAAATAAATAAATTTTTTAAAAAATTGAAGCATGTGGAACTACCCCTTATAGACACAATTACAAGACTATTCTTTAACCCTATATCTGAGCATGTTATAATTCATAACATACAGTTTAACCCAACTGGAATTCTCAACATGTGCTTAAAAAGGGAACTCACTCTTACTTAACGGCCCATAAGGATAACGGGGCAGGTGTATAACAAGCTCTTGCTTGGCCAGCACTTGTATGGGAACAGCCCTTTAACTGTCCTTTTGAAGGCCCGTGTTAAGGACTGAATATGGTGGAGTGACATCTGCAAGATTGGGCAGGTGGTGAAGCTGATGCTTCTAGCTGCATGCCAATAATGGCTCTTCTTAATAGCTTGGGTGGACACCAGATTGAGGTGTCTTTGTGAAAATGAAGAAAAGAGAAACTAATCGTACATTTGAAGAGACTTTTACAAGCCACATCTCAAAGAAAAATGATCTTTTCATGAAATGGCATCTGATACTCTTAACTAATCTGCTACTCTCCTGATGCTGCTTTCTTCACCCAACTTTCTCTCAACAGACTTTGCAGAATATATTTAGATTTCAAACTCCTAGCCTTCTATTCTTTTTATGGCCTATGTAGGCTGTCAACAAACCTCTTGTACACAAATTCTGCTCTAATTTGATATGGAAAAGCTTGTAACCATGGAAACGTTCTTTGTACCCTATCTCAAGCCCTGGATGCTTTATTTACCCTTTATAGAGTAGAACAAATAATCTACATACATACTATTCACTTTATCTTTTTTACTAATTCCCAGCTAAATAGCAAATATATGACAATAACATTTCTTCACAAAGGTAATATTTTTAATCAGATAAGAGTTGTTTGACTTTATTTGGATTAAAAAAGATGAATAACATTTAGAGTGGCCTGTATTTTACCATACTATTTATGCATGTGGTTTATAGGAATATTTTGGTGATGATTTATTTGGAATGTTTTGTTTGTATAAAGTAGAAATGTCCACACACCAAAAATATACCATTTTGCAAACTCCTGATATGCATTATAACATAATACATATGTGCTTCTTATACTTCTTACTATTTACTGCATTTAAAATTCTTCCCTTCCTATGAAATAATTCTAGATTAGCTGCTTTTCAAATATGTTACAGGTTGACACAAATGAAAAGGTAAAACTGCCTAATTTTGTTAATTTTCAATATTTGTTATCCAAGTATAGTTTAACTTTCAGGATCTGTCATCTTTTATATGTTTATCCCATTCTTGTTCTTTTCATCAGAGGTAAGAGCAAGTACAGATCTTTAATCTGAGGTCATAAACTAATGATTTTATGTTGACTCTGTTAGAAGTACAGATAACCTGTCATACTCATCTTCCAACTACCAGCGTGATGACTCTTAATTCTTTATAATAAAAACAATAATGCTTGAACATGTAAGAAGAAAGCTCAGAAGTTCAGTGTCATGAATGGAGGCTTGAACTTCTGAAAGGTTATTGCAATTGAAAGCTTTATAGGCATCTTCCAAAGTTTTAGGATAATACAGAATTTTTAAAAGTTAATATTTATGAATATGCTGCATTCTTACAGTAATTGTTGGCATCTTAACACTCAAAGTGACTTTTAGTGGGGTTTATTAGCTTTATTAGGTCATAAACTAGTTTTCATGGGATCCCCTTCTGTTCAGCCATATGTTGATACTGCTATCTGAATGCTCACCTCTCTATGTAAGCATTCTTAGGTTTTCCGGAAGATAGATATTTTGCCTTATTTCCTCTTAGACTTGTAGTTCATTCTTGCTATCATTTTGGGTTTCCAAGATCTCACCTTTTCATATTGACTACATGATTTAAAATAATTTTTTTAATTCCTGATAATTACAAACTCAGAACTTAAACAAAAAGGAATAATTACCGTTTCAAATGACATTGCAGATTCTAAAAGGTTAGAAAGCAATAGTGTTTTTACCTCAGTAACTAGGGCCCACTTCTGCATCTGGTTAACTATGGAATGGGGAAAAAAAAAACAAACAGAAAACAGAGCTATTGAATCTGTAAATTGCAGATAGAAGTTAATCCATAGAAAATGTCAGAATTTTGGAATATGGGGTAAGCCACAGTAATTCTCAGACCATTTGAGTACTGATCAGTTTCCTGTTACTTGACTTATTCTCCCATTGCCATTTTGACATATCTTCCTGAAGGAAGACACTAAGCCCCAAAATTTCACAACTGATGTCTTTAACCAAAGACATTATTTCATTTTATATACTGTTTCTCAATTTTTCTTCAGTTTCTTTTTACTAATTTACTTCAGTCTTTTGGCAGATCAGCTTACATGAATATTGTTTTTATTCCATTTAAAAAAACTTTGAATTATTTCAATACCAATTTTATCATGATTGTGATCTAACTTTTAAACCTATTAGATACTAATTAACTGATACTACAGTAGGAGCATATATTATGTTCTAATCTTTAAATTTGGAGTTTATTCTACTTTTTATATGTACTAAATGGCTATTTTAGATAATATCTGAGAAAAAAAGTGCTGTGCTCAAATATAAAGACAGAATAGCATTTTCTGAAAATAATGCTCTTTGAAAAAGTAATTCTTATTATATTACGATCCAGTTTAGTACCATGCTCTGTACATAGTAGCTCTTCAGAAACTACTTGGATAATTGATTTATGGATTCTTGGAAGAAATGTTCATATTGGTTTGGATTTTTTTTTTTTTGGTAATTACTAAATATATATCATCTGTCTAGTGTTCATTGAAGTAATGACGTTATACTTTTGTCAATACTTCCATTCTTACGCAAATGATTTTTTTTCTATTAGAGCCAGTTAGTATATTAAACAGAGTTTTTGTTGAATATTGTGCTAATATTTACTTTCTTTCCAAGTAGTTCTGTTGTTTTTAAGTACTCTTTGAGGCACCAAAAAGAAAAAGAATTATTGCCGTGTCGTTGACAGTTAATATAGGAAAAATCTTCTATGTGATATTTACCTGACCTTTTCTATTAAATCTAATATTGTAATTAAACTATCCTAATCACCCATCAATATGGACCATAATTCAGTTCGTTGTAGTCACAGTTCACATGTAAAAGAGATTATCCATATCTCTCAAGTAACTCTATGGAGACCTCGGTAGTTGCAGTATCCTCTTACATGCTGTCCCCCAACTCATATCCTTTTATCTTTTGCCTCTTCCTGCAACGGCAAACTTATAGCAAAGGAACTTTTTCTTCTTCAAACAGTGAGCCACTTTCAAGTTCAGTTCAGGAAAACAAGGATTAAATAACCAAAATATTTTTGGAGAAGCTAAACTTGTTGCTTTGTTCTTTAATGAATATAGAGGGAAGCTTTTCTCACTAGAAGCAAAAAAGAAATTTCAAAGAAAATCATTTTTCTTATTTTAGGGATCTTAGAAGCTAAAGAATCCCTGAAATACCTCATTCACACATACTTACTCCAAGTTGACATTTTAGCAACATGAGTTTGTAGGTATATTTGTTGTTGCTCTATAAGCTACCTTTTAGCTGATGGATGTCAAATGTTTCTAATTTCACCTTTTAAAATATATCTGACCCCTAGAGGTGACATGTGGGCATTACAGAGCTAGTGCCAGAAATGTTATCATCTGTGTGTACTCTAGAAAATCATACTCTCACTTGAGAATTCAGAAGCAGTAAAAGAATCATCATAATTAAAATCAAGAATTACTATGACAAGGTAAAAGTAATGAACATTATATAGATTATATAGCATATCATATTGGTTAATGGCATGAGTTCTGGAATCAGAGTGGACTCTTACCACCTACTTGCTGTGTAAAGCTGTGAGCTAATATATCAACAATGTCTCCACTTTTCAGAGTTTTAGAAACAATTAAATGAGATAATACATGTAAAGCATTTAATATACTTGTCACATTAGAGAGCATTCAGTAAAAGCTAACTATTTATAATTTTTCGTCCTTGATTCATGAATTAGATTTTCTAATTGCTACAGTTGCTTTCAGCATTTTGTCTGTTTGTATGCATATGCATGGTTGAAATTACTTGAGATAGGGCCTCCCCAGTGGCACAGCGGTTGAGCACTGGGTTGCGAATCTGCCCGCATCCTCTGCTGCCCTGGTTCGATCCCCGGCTGCTCCCCGGCCACTGGAGGAGGGTCCCACATGGCGCACAGACCTCTCCTGCTGCCCACTGCTCCCCTCAGCAGTGTACTTCGGTCCTTCTGCCTGCTCTGCTCCCCTCTCTGGCTCTGGTGAATTCTCTCACCCTCCCGCGCTTCTGACTGTACCCAGTGCTTGAATAAATAAATAAATCTTAAAAAAAAATTACTTGAGATATTTCCCCTACTGATATAGGAGGAGGCTCAAAAAGTGAGTATTTTCCATAGCCATTTGGTTGATTTGGGGCTTTACTTACTGTATGTATGTAGACCAGTGATCATTTTTATTCTGCGTATGACCAAGGAAGTTTATCAGTACTAACAACTACCCATGGTTAATAAGGTAAATCCCTTAAAAAGAGAGTGATGATGAGAAGGAATGGAATAGGGTAAAACAAGAAAAGTTACAGAAAGAAGGGTGCATTGTAAGGAGCAGGTGAGTGCCATAAATACATGTTACCTGAGCTGGAGGTGAGGGAAAAATCCTATTTAAGGTCTGGCTCTCAGAAGTATTTAAAAATAAATAACTTTCACAACAGTAGAAAGAAAATCCATGAAAATAGTGCATAAAAAATGATAAACAACTGTACTACAAAAATACACTACAAAAATATGCTCAGATAATAACAATCATTATAAATCTCATTTTGGATGTACCAGTGATGAAAATAAAACAATAGTCAGGGTACAAAAAGGAAGATAGCTATTTATCATTGGAAGACAGTTTCCACATCTTTATATACTAATCGCTGAACTTTCCTAACTGCTGGAATGATCCCAGACTTGCAAATTAACTTTAATCTGAGAGTATGATACAGCAAAGGATTAGGGAATAGAGAAAAATAGTTTTCTAACAATCTGAAGTTGTAAGGATAGAGATTCTGAATATTTCTAATACCCACTGAACCTTCCTTAGACCAATTATATGCTTTATACACTTTGGCTGTATTGTCTTTACTTGACTCTATAATTAAAAATTTTGAATTCCCATTGGTAGTAAGCAAATCTGAAATATGGTTGAATATGCAGGAAAGCAAGTGTCTCTGCCTCACATATTTTTAGCATGAAAATCTGGCAGGAACTCAATAAAGGAACTCTATAGAATTAGTCATCTCTTTGAATAAAATAGAAGCTAATATTCCATTATAATATGTAATTACTCTTATTTTCTTCTATCCTAGCTTGCCATCCTTTTAGTGAATTCATAATTTTAAGCTATATTTTTATTAAATCTAAAAATGTTCGGAATAAAAGTACTTTAGCAAATGACTATTTGTACTCTCTTTGGCCTTTTTGGTAATTTTTTTGGACCATCGTTTATTTTTCTTTATAGGAAAGGTGATGGAAGCAGGAAAATCAAAAGTCTGATTATATATTCTGTGGGCTTTTTATAAATTCCTTTGTTTTCACTTCTTTTCTCTCATATAAACTTTACTACACACATCATATCATGTTGAACTCCCACTTTAGAAAGACCAGAATCTTATATTTACTAACTCAAGGAAACACACTTAATACAAAGTAACTTTCATTAACAAGGCTTTATGTAGAAAGAAGTAGCTTTTGGGGTGGCGGGGAGGCTCTTGGTGACAAAAATTATAGAAGGGACAGTTTACTTTTCATAAACACATAACTTTTTGCTTGATTGTTTTTGATCAAGAGTATTACAGATACTCCTGCCCATTGAGATTTGGAAGGAAAATCAAGTGATTGCACCTGAGATACAGGACTTGATTTTTCACATCAAGTGACCCTCTCATTTATGTGCCAACTTATTCTGTTTTCTAAGTTATGGATATGATATATGATGGTAAAGTCTTAAAGTATGCATGTTCTAGAAGACTTGATGCTCTAACTACTTCTTGAAATTTTGTTTAAGTAGCATTCTGTAGAATGTGAAAATTTATACTTTCTGAGGAAGATGTTAATTTAGCTTTTTCATCACTTACTATGGTGTTCAATTTAAGAGGGAGAAAAATGAGCATGTCACAGTAATTTCAGAAACCTGCTAAAGATATTACTTCTTGAGCTCATTTTGCACTTAGCGTTGGAACCATGAGTAGTTTGGATTTTACATTTGAAGAAATTTTAAAATTTAAACTCTTTGAAATATTAGTTAATATAATTCTGTTTTCCTTTCTCTTAGAATGAGTCACCTTATTCTGAAATTATTACTGTTATAAGGCTGTTGAATTTTATCTAATATGATAGACTCTTTTCTGTTGTCATCTTCAGAATTGGGACAGCGTATTTTTTATTTGAAAGTAGGATCAACAATTTTGGGGTAGTTATAATCATGTCTTCTCCAGTTATCTACATAAATAAATTTCTTAGGCATAGATTTCTTATTGAATAGCATTGGTATTATAGCATATTCTTTAAATATTTCAGACATTTTTCTCTACAAGAAGATTTTGAGAAAACTGGTGACTACTGTTTTGTATTTGCAGATTATTCTTGTGATCTTTCATAGGCTTCTGTTCTATTTGGTATTTATTGTATACTTAAAACTTTATTATTTAGTCATATTGAAGTTTTAAAATAAGCTATTTCATTAAAATGAAATGATATATAAATTTTATATCGCTAACAAAATGTTTTAATCTTTGTTCCAAATTCTGCGGGAACCAGTGGTTTTTACTATATTATAAGGGAGAGAGATATAATCTCAGTATATTTCAGAAATATATTACTTTTTTCAGTGATTTCTCAGGCTGCTAATTAAGTATATTAGTGAATGATGTGTGTTCCTGATTGCAATTTTGCATAAAAGCACATTATATGACATACTACTTTAACTTAAAAAGTTATTTTTATCGTATGGATATTGTGCTATAATGTCTTTGTATTTCCATTAAAATATTCAAAGTATGAGTTTTAGTTTAATATTTAAATATTTAAACACATTATATTTAAACACATTATATTAAGTACTTGTGGCATTAATTAATTCTAGTTAAAAATTTAGACAAATTAAAATCTAAATATCAGGTTAACTGAAGTATACAAAAATTTGATGGAGCAATTCACATTTCTATAATGCAGGGTTCAAATTCTTTTCAAATGCTTACTGCATTTCTTTATTTTACTCTTCTATTGATATCCACTTGGAAGACTTAGAAAGCAGAAAACATCTCTTACATATCCATGATCAAAAATGAACGCCTGATGGCCTGAAGGTTGAAATAATTATCTCTGGTGGCCGTGCAGATCTCAATGTCAAAGCTAAGAACCACAGGGCAGCTGAATTAAAGCATAAAAACTGGCATGAGCACAGACAACTGCTTGAGGCTCTTTATTACTGTTTGATACAGCAGCCCTTTGTTGAGAATCTTGTTTTTTTGGTTCGAAAGCAACTGTGTGTGTCTAATCTTGCATTTGCCTTTATCATCAATTCCATTCCTGTGATATTTACAAAACTAAGCAACATCACATGTATTTATCCTGATTTCTGAATTAGTGTTTCTGAAGCTTTCTGCTAATCTGCAGATAGGTGGCACCGTTCATACAGATTGAAAAAGCAGTGCTTTCCCTGTTCACACTATTCCGTGCTGTAAATTAACCTGTCACTTTATTATTTGACAAGATCTTCATTTTTATTCATCAGGACTTGGGCCAGGATGGGTGCATTTATGGCCATTTGCTTTGCACGGCTCTCAGCTGAGTTTGTAGGTATTGTAAGTGAGATCCATTATCCCTGTTACAAGTGCACACAATGCAGATGCTGATCTGCGATGATGATGAGAAACCAAAGTCAGTAAAGACCACATAAGCCACCCTTGATGAAAAGATAAATGAATGCATAAATAACATTGTGCTCTGCTGTGTTTGCTGAGATCAAGGATAGATTTTGAAGGTTTTGAGAGATCAGACGTTCAGAACCTGGAGAAATTCATCCTCCTTCACTTTGCATTCAGCAAGCATTTCACTGTGTACAGAGAAGCTGAGAGACATTTTAATACATTACTGGAAGCTCAGAAATATTTGGGCACTTCTCTGTTGTTGTTTTTTTAATGTTTTAAAGAAACACAAAGAAATGGCAGAGGCATTAGCGTTAATAAGAATTTAACATGGTGCTAAGAAAGCCATGCTTGCTTTATAGACAATTCCTAACTTAGTTCTTTATGTAAATACACTAGCGTCTATTGTGTTCTAATTATAAATGTAATTATAGAGATAAATTAGTAAATTATGTTTGTAATTGTATTCATAAAGATTAATGACATTTAAACAGACATATG